>NC_052149.1:194131170-194431170 GCF_902713615.1 Scyliorhinus canicula
GCCCTTGATCTTTAAGCCCACTTCACCCCACTGGACTCTTTTATCACAGGGGGTGAATGTGGTAAACCACTGTATTTTATTGTATTGTATTGTTACATGTTTGGGCTGTCTCTGCTGTATAAAGTGGCTGGTTCGCCACCCCCCCTCCCCAGGGGACCCACCACACCTCCTCCAAACTGGACCTGCCCCCCCCTCCCTCCCGAATAACACACCACACAGTCCAACCACCCCCCCCCCCCCCGCCCGTTTCCAGACTGACGCCCCTTCCAGTCCGATACCCTCTCTCAGACTGATTCCCCACCCCACCATCCAGTCCGTCTGATCTGCATCCAGGACTGACCACCCTTCCAGACTGACTTTCCCCCCATTCTGACCCCCCCCCGCCCCGCTCTGGTCCTTCGTGGAACCAATTTGAAAGGCTCCTCTGCTCTGTCTCCAGAACCTTCACTAACTTTTTCAAAATGTGGTGAACTGAACTGGACGCAACACTTGTTGGACTTAACCAGAGCTTTATAAAGATTCAGCATTACGTACCTGCTTCTGTACTCATGTCTCTATTATGCAAGCCCTCGATCTCATATGCTTTGCTAACCACACTCTCGACATGTCCAGCCACCTTAAAACATCATCTTCCCTAAAATCCATTTGCGTGTTTTGGTATCAAATGTTGCCTTCTAACAGTCCTGTGACGTCATGTAAAGGCTCTTTTAAATCAACTTGCTGTTGCAACCAGTATTTATAAAGGCCTTGCTGTACATCAATTTCAAAAGCCTCAACTTCAACAGCTTCCAGGTTCCATCTTCAAATTTACTCCAGCTTCATATCCCTTCTGGCAGCTATTGTTGCTCCACCTCTCAGTTATTGAACTTTCTCTCCTTCCCACTATTGGTCACAGAGCTATCAGTCAACTCAGCACTGTCGTTCTAAATGTCAGTCCTAAATCTCTCTCTTGGTATCATGCCACCCCACTTTCTAACTTCTAAATCCTCTCTATATAACCGAAGCTCAAGGGTGCGAGAGCCTTCACCAGGTTGCTCTGTCTGGCCGATAGAAGTGCGGTTTGCACTTAATATCCCTACTGTGGTAAAAAGGTGCTCCATAGATGTGTTTGGCTCAAAAACAGTGCTAATGGCAGTCAAAGTAATAAATTCAGACAGTGTAATTGATACAAAATTGGTATTGGATTTTATATTTCCAGCTGTGAAAGGTCAGAACATCTTTCTTTGACACATTAGACAGACTAAGTGTCAAACAGCAAGCAATGAGGGGGCTCCCAGTTTGGGAAGGTCCGCCTCCCAACAATAGCCTCAATATGTTCTACTCATAACCGTACCACCACCTCAGATACAATCTTCACTAATATCAAAGGACAAATTCCATTGCATCCCATATTTGGGCCTTAGTGGCTACCTCACTGGGTGTTGGAGGCCAACCATCTCAGCCCCAGGACATTGTCTGCGGAATTCCTCAAGGTAATGTCCGAGACCCAGTCATCTTCATGCTGCTTCATTACTCAAATTCCTTACCATTCTCTCTGAAGCGTCATGCTCAGAAAGAACAAGGCTGGTCAACATTAGTGTTTGACTAACAAATGGCAAGCCGCACAAGTTAAAGGCAATGACCATCCAAGAGAGGGGACTCTAATCATTTCATTGGCCCTACCATTGCTGAATCTCCCCCATCAACATCTTGGGGTTATTATTGACCAGAAACAATACTGGACCAGCCATATAAATACGTGGCTACAACAGCAGGTCTGAGGCTCGAAATTCTGTGCCGAGTAATTAATCCCTGATTCCCCAAAGCCTGTCCACCTTCTACAAGACGCTGTCAGGAGTGGGATGGAATGCTGTCCCACTTGCCTGGATGAGTTCAGCTCCAACGCTCAAGGAGTTTACCATCATCCAGCACAAAGCCTGTTGATAGGCACCCTCATCCACCAATTAAAAATCATCCTCCAACAATGACCCACAGGGTTAGCAGTCAACAAAATGTATCTACAAGATGCACTGCACAACTCACCAAGACACCTTCTAAACTCGTCATCAAGAGGATAAGGCAGCAGATGCATGGGAACATGACTGTCTGCAAGTTCTCCTTCAAGGCGCACCACCACCCTGGACTTGGAACTATAGTGCGCTCCTTCATTATGGTGAGCCAAACATCCTCGAACCCCGCTCCTAACAGCAGATGTACCTACCACTGAACCACAGTGATTCAGAAGAGCACTTTCTCAAAGGCAACAGCTGCTGGCCTTGCCACTGCTGCTCACATCCCATGGAAGAATTAAAAAATATATAATGATATGAATGTTGCAATCGTGCTTTCTATGAAGTGCAATATCTCATTAACATTGATCCATTATTAACTTTTCGAATTCCGAGCTGAAACTCTTCCATCATACTGCTTGGTCCTAATTTTAGGTCTTACCCAGGTTTCCTTTCTTCTGCTACAATATGAGTAATGTTATACACATCTAAATATGTACTGATATGCTGATCCTAATGGCTAGGTGCTTTATCTAACTTAGTATGACACATCCCCTGTCTATATCAATGGCTTCAGTGAAGTTGGTCGATAGCTTTAAATTCCTGGGGTCATCATCACCAACAGACACTCCTGGTCCACTCACGTTGATGCAACAGTCCAACAACGTCTCTACTTCCGACGGATTGCTGAAGAAATTCAGCATGTCGTATTGACTCTGACAAACTCTACAGATGTGCCATAGAGAGTATCCTGTCCGGCTGCATCACAGCTTGGTATGGCAACTGCTCGGCCCACGATCGCAAGAAACTGTAGAGTGTTGTGAACTCAGCCCAACGCATTACACAAGCTTGCCATCCTCTCATTGTTTCTGTCTACACCTCCCGCTGCCTCAGGAAAGGCAGTTAGCATTGTCAGAAACCCCTCGCACCCAGGCTTTGCCCTCTTCCAGAACCTTCCATCAGGCAGAAGATACATAATTTTGAAGACCCCATAGATCCAGACTTAGGAACAGCTTCTTCCCTATAGCTACTAGACTCCTCACCGACTCTCCCTTGGACTGATCATGTGACAATAAATAAATCAATAGTGTCCCTATAAGACACTATTCACAGTGCTCTATACCGCTCTTGCTTCTGTTGTATTTGCTTCGTTATTTTGCCCTAGTACCATACTGTAAATAATTATTTATTTGTCGATGTACTGTGTACTTTTTCACATTCACTTTAAATAACTACTATTCTTTTTTGTCTACTGTGTACATACTGTGTACATTTCCTTGGCCGCAGAAAAATACTTTTCACTGTACGTCAGCACATGTGACAATAAATAAATCAAATCAAATTGAATTTGAGTTCAGTATTATGTTTATTACAACAAAATCTTGGCAGTTAGCTGCTCCTTGGTACATGCTCCATGGCAACATCTCTACCAATCAGAATCCACTTGCCAACCAATCAGCACTCTCCTCTCATGCAGTATAAATTGTTATTCTCTTCACAGGTGATATTCTTGCGAATTCTGTCCTGATGAGTGCAAGATGAAAGCTTAACAGCGTGTCTCTTTTTTCGCCATTCTCAGTTATGTTATGCTGTTATTAGTACGTGGTAGAAGGCGGATGGAAATTCTGTTATGTTTGTTAATACAATGATTTCCCATTATGCCTGTGGGATTGCTCTTTTATTGTACCACAGAGAGCAAGTTCACTGTGTGATACTTAGGGCCGGAAATGGCTCATCAAGACGCTTCACATATTGCCAAGTCCTTAAATTAGACTGGTAGTCACCATTACAGACTGAAATATCAGTCTGTTCATTCAATGTTATTCATTTGTTTAATGATCAAAACCATGATGCAAACAATATTTTCTCACATGAGGCAGTTATGAGGGGCTGGTTTAGCACAGTGGGCTAAATCGCTGGCTTGCAATGCCGAACAATGCCAGCAGCGCGGGTTCAATTCCCGTACCGGCCTTCCCGGACAGGCGCCGGAATATGGTGACTAGGGGCTTTTCACAGTAACTTAATTGAAGCCTACTTGTGACAAGTGATTATTATGTATTATTATTAATTAACTAATTACATTTGATGGCCAGAATTTAATGTAACTGACGCCTAGTCCACCCCTCTGGGTGGAGAACTAGGAAGACCCATGTTGCTTCCAAGGGGGAGGCATTGCTTCACTTGATCAGTACAAGAGAGAAACCTTATTCAGTGATATTATGATCAGAGGTGTCATGTTCTTAATTGTCAATTTTAATAGCTTTTGTGTGGGATTTGAGTAAAGATATGTTGACAAGAGAATGTGATTTTATTTATGGCTTCTCTGTATCATAGAATCATAGAATCCCTACAGTGCAAAAGGAGGCCATCAGGCCCATCAAGTTGGCACCACCATCTGAAGGAGCACCCCACCCACCCTACCCCTACCTAACTTTTGGACACTAAGGGCAATTAAGCATTGTGGGAGGAAACAGAAGCACCAGGAGGAAACCCACGTGGACACAGGGAGAAGGTGCAGACTCCACACAGACAGATACCCAACACCGGAATTGAACCCGGGATTCTGGCGCTGTGAGGCAGCAGCCAGCCCTCCACGCTACTGTATCTGGAAGGAAATATGCATTTGTTTATATTTGTTATGATGGATTGTAAATTTCTGAAAGTTCTGGAATTTATGACCCAGAAAGCAGGGGGTTGTTGCAACAGTGGGGTGACATGAGATGAATTGCGTCCTATGGCCAATAGGAGGAGTGAATTTGGACCATCTCCAAAAAAGGAAGAAGGAATGGGAGACTGAGGGATCAATGTTGACTCTTCTACACACAGTTCAACATCACTTCAAAGTCAAAGACAAAAAGAGAGACACTGGCTATGCTGTGTGTAAATCATGCTTAATAAAATCTGCTCGATTCATAAATACGAGTTATTCATACCGTACCGGTCAAACACAACTGAAGAGCCTAGTGTTAGAAATAAAAAATTCAGATCCTAGAGTTTGTTTTAATGAGAAGAGTTTTGTTCCTCAAAGTCCTAAACCTTACACAGAGCCGGGGAGCAATGCCTGGGCAGTGCCAGGGTACACTGGTTGGGGGCTGTGCCGGGGGCAGTGCCCAGGTAGTGCTGGGGGAAGTGCTGGGGTTGTACCAGGGGCAATGCCAAGCAATGTCAGGGGGTTATTACCATGGGCAGTTCCCAGGCATTGCCAGGGGACAGTGCTGAGGTAGTGCCAGTAGGCATTTCCTGGCAGTGCCAGGGTACAGTGCCTGGGAAAGTGCCAGCCGGCAGTACTGGGGCAGTGTGGGGCAGGAACAAGAAATGCCAGGGGCCAGTGCCACGCAGCAGTTACACATGCCAGTTCATGGGTAGAGCCAAGAAGCAGTGCCAAGGGTGAGTTCCAGGGCAGTACCGGCGGAAGTTCTAAGGCAGAGGCCAGGAGCAGTTCCCAGGCAGCGCCAGGAGGCACTGGAGGCACAGGAAGCTTGCTCCTCTCTGAGTGATGCATTCACCTGAGCTCCGCTGGAAAGTTTGCCCACAAGGTGCATTCCGTGGGAGACCAGTCGTGATTCACGCCTGTGTGAATGGATAATCTAACGGGGAAGTGGGGGGGGGGGGGGGGGGGAGAGAGTGGAATGATCAGGTGTAGAGACCTGATAATTAGATTCAAATCTATTACATGGCGTTCCCCGGCATTGAACATTGTAATTCCAGTTACGTCACTGACGGGGTGGGGGACAATGGTGGCGAAACTTCCCACCCATGTTAACATGATTTGGGCCTCTCGTGAGATTTCCTGATCCTGTCATCAAACCCACATGAAAAGAAGGAGAATGGGAAATCCCAGTCCTAGGAAATACGGACACTCGCCATATAATCTTAGTAGAGGTCCTGCCAGAGTACTGTTTAACTATAAGCAATTTAAGCTCAGTGGACTAGAAAATGGTTTGCGTTTGCTGATATTGGTCCTAGGACCACTTTCACATGGTACCAGAGCGCTGCAACTGCCTGCTAATGCCCACTCTTGGGAGGGAGGGATAGAATTGAGAGGAGAAAGTGCAATCAGAAGAGGTGGAGGATGATCTGGAGAGTGAGGGGGTAAGTCATCAGGAGAAAGACAAATAAGAGTGGAGGCAAGTAAGCAGGAAAATGGCAATTGAGTGAGTGGAAGAAGCGAGAAGATTATAGGAGTGGGAGGGGAAGTGGTAGGACGTGAAAAGGTGATTCGGAGGGGACATGACTGGGGGGCCATAAGACCATAAGACATAGGAGCAGAATTAGGCCACTCGGTCCATCGAGTCTACTCCGCCATTCAATCATAGCTAATATTTTCTCATCCCCATTCTCCTGTCTTCTCCCCATAACCCCTAATCCCCTTATTAATCAAGAACCTATCTATCTCTGTCTTAAAGACACTCAGTGAATTGGCCTCCACAGCCTTCTGCGGCAAAGGATTCCACAGATTCACCACCCTCTGGCTGAAGAAATGTATCCCCATCTCTGTATTAAAGGATTGTCCCTTTAATCTGAGATGGTGTCTTCTGGTTCTAGTTTTTCCTACAAATGGAAACATCCTCTCCACACCCGCTCTAATCCAGGCCTCGCAGTATTTTGAACATTTCAATAAGATCCCCTCTCATCCTTCTAAACTCCAGCGAGTACAGACCCAGAGTCCTCAAACATTCCTCAGCAGCACGGTAGCATGGTGGTTAGCATAAATGCTTCACAGCTCCAGGGTCCAGGTTCGATTCCCGGCTGGGTCACTGTCTGTGCGGAGTCTGCACATCCTCCCCGTGTGTGCGTGGGTTTCCTCCGGGTGCTCCGGTTTCCTCCCACAGTCCAAAGATGTGCGGGTTAGGTGGATTGGCCAGGCTAAATTGCCCTTAGTGTCCTAAAAAATAAGGTTAATGGGGGTTGTTGGGTTACTGGGATAGGTATACGTGGGCTTGAGTAGGGTGATCATTGCTCGGCACAACATCGAGGGCCGAAGGGCCTGTTCTGTGCTGTACTGTTCTAATTCTAATATGACAAGTTCTTAATTCCAGGGATCATTCTTGTGAACCTCCTCTGGACATTTTCCAAGGCCAGCACATCCTTCCTTAGATATAGGGCCCAAACTGCTCACAATACTCCAAATGGGGTCTGACCAGAGCCCAATACAGCCTCAGAAGTACATCCCTAGTCTTATATTCTAGCCCTCTTGACATGAATGTTAACATTGCATTTGCCTTCTTAACAGCCGACTGAACCTGCACATTAATCTTAAAGGAATCATGAACAAGGACTCCCAAGTCCCTTTGTGCTTTTGCTTCTGAAGCATTTCCCCATTTAGAAACTAGTCTATGCCTAAATTCCTCCTTCTAAAGTGCATAACCTCACACTTTCCACATTGTATTTCATTTGCCACTTCATTGCCCACTCCCCTAGCTTGTCCAAATCCTTCTGCAGACCTCTTGCTTCCTCAATACAGAGTCCCTCTATAGATCTATGTATCATCTGCAAACTTAGCAACAGTGCCTTCAGTTCCTTCTTCCAGATCATTATTGTATATTGTGAAAATTTGTGGTCCCAACACAGACCCCTGAGGCACACCACTAGTCACTGGCTGCCATCCTGAAAAAGACCCCTTTATCCACACTCTCTGCCTTCTGCCAGTCAGCCAATCCTCTATCCATGCCAGGATCTTACCCTTAACACCACGGGCTTTTAACTTATTTAACAGTCTCCTATGCGGCACCTTGTCAAAGGCCTTTTGGAAATCTAAATAAATCACGTCCACTGGTTCTCCTTTTCCTAACTTCCTTGTTACCTCCTCAAAGAACTCTAACAGATTTGTCAGACACAACCTCCCTTTGAGAAAGCCGTGCTGACTTAGTCCTATTTTACCATGCACTTCCAAGTACTATACAGACTCGTCTTTAATAATAGACTGTAAAATCTTACCAATGACCGAAGTCAGGCTAACCGGCCTATAATTTCCCGTCTTCTGCCTCCCTCCCTTCTTAAACAGTGGTGTTACATTAGCCACTTTCCAGTCCTCTGGGACCCTTCCTGCCTCCAGTGATTCCTGAAATCAACTACGGTCTGCAGCAATGATCTGCTCCCCCTTCCAGATTCAGATATATATTTTTTTAAATTTAGATTACCCAATTATTTTTTCCAATTAAGGGGCAATTTTAGCGTGGCCAATCCACCTACTCTGCACATTTTTGGGTTGTGGGGGCAAAACCCACGCAGACACGGGGAGAATGTGCAAACTCCACACGGACAGTGACCCAGAGCCGGGATCGAACCTGGGACCTCAGCGCCGTGAGGCGGTTGTGCTAACCACTAGGCCACCGTGCTGCCTTCCAGATTCAGATATGGTTTTTTTTATTTACCCATTTGGTGGAAGCCTTCAACCGTTCCTTGAAAAAAAAGATTGTATTCATATCATACTTTCACGACTACTGAAAGTGTTGTGAGCAGAAGAAATTTAATGTAAAGAAGTGCAAAGCTATACATCGTGGTTGGAAGAATGAAGAATAACAGTATAAACTAAAAGGTATGCAGGAACAGAGAGACCTGTGGGTATATATATACAAATCACTGGAGGTGACAGGGTAGGATGAAAGAAAATGGTTCAACAGGCATATGGAACCTGAGCTTTAAAAACAGAGGCTCAGAGTATAAATGCCTTTCGTGGGCAGCAATCACTTGAGCACTATTGAAAAGTGCCTGTCATTTGCATAATTTCTTGAGCTAAGGATGGTGATGCAAAGCAGGCTGTTGTGTTTTGAGCTGTAAAACTTTCAGGGTTGCAGCTTCACTCTGTTGCTGTCAAGAGAATGATCAGTTTCCCAGTCCGTGCAGAGGTAGATGTGGAAATGGAGAACATTGGACAGTTTGTGGGCTGGAATCTCTGATTTTACGGCTATGTCCGTAGGAAGCAACTGGTCTTCCGACCAAAATGCTAGTGCCGCCCCCACACTAATGTTCCACCCGGCAGATCTGTAAGCAGAATGGCCCTGTCCGTGGCCACGCATGCGCACGGCGGCAGCCTGCAGCGACTGCACTGAACAACATTGTGCAGCCACGTGGACTTGGCCTGCCACATAGTGCCCGCCTGTAACTCCCCTTGTCATCCCCGGACCACCGCCCACCAGTCCCCCCAGCCCCCACCGAAGCCCCCCTGCCAGTGGAACGGCTTGCACCGATTGTGGCGGCGCTAGACACAGTCTGCAGCTGCCCCGCCGGGTTCCCGAAAGTTGAGAGCACAAGTGAACTGTGCCGACGGGAAGTCGACCCTCGAGTACGCTGTTTTTGAGGGGGCGGAGCATCCAGAAAACGCACCGCCCACGATTTCAGCGTAAAAACTGATTCTCCGTTCGATTGTCGAATCCCGCCCTTTGTCTTCTGGTGTTGATCAGGTCAAGTTGGTGGCAATGGCTACATTTGGCTGCTGCCATGATACTTCGTGATGATATTTTCCTTCAAAGAAGCTGTTGGTCATTTGGGGCACAAAGGTTAAGAAGCCTTTGGTCTTGCCTACTCCATGATGACACTGTTCAGGCATCAAAGGCTCTCCGAAATCCCGGTCAAGTGTTGACAGCTGGCGTAAACACTGGAGTGGTCCACGCCGGCGTCAATGGGCCAGCCTGGCCCAGCGATTCAGCAGCCCTCCTGGGGCCAGCTCGGCGCCAGAATGCTCCATGCAGCTCCACCACCGATATGCGGCCCTGCACTGCCACGTATTGGGTCCGCGCATGTGCGTGGTGGCCGTCTCCGCGCCGGTGCCATGCAACATGGCGGAGCCCTACAGCGGGCCCACATGGAAGGAGGTAGGCCCCCTCCAGAGCGCGGGCACCCGCTGATAGGTTGCCCCTGGTCGCGGGCCTGGACGCCGTGGAGGCCCCCCCCCCGGAGTCTTATCCCACCCCCCCCCCCACCCCCAACCAGGACGGCCACCATTGCCACGGTCCAAGCTCCCGCTGAGTGGTACCAGGTTGGAACCACGCCGGTGGGACTCAGCGGAACTGGGCAGGAATTCGACCAGTCGACCGTGGAGAATCGCCTCGGGGGCCTCTTTCTGCGGCCCCTGACAGGCACCGCGTGGTCCGCGCGGCATGATTGCCGCCGATTCTCCAGACACCGGAGAATCGCGTCCCGGTGTCAGAGCGGCGTGGTGGGAATTGTCCGCGTCACTGGCGATTCTCCAACCCGGCGCAGGCTTAGAGTATCCCGGCCCATGTGTGCATATTTAAAGATGGTTTGAGGGTCTCACAAACGCAAAGCCCTTCAGACCCCCCCCCCCCCCCCCCCCCCCCCAGACCAGGGACAACCCCTGACCTGGAGTGTTTCAGCCCCTTGACCAAGCCGAACGACCCTTGAGTGGTGTGTCTCCAACCCCCCACCCTCTTCCGCTACGAGAACTGGGCAGCAGCCAGTGTCCTTGAGCTGCATGCCTGAAGATGGAAATGGCTACTCACCTCCTCACTTCCCCTCCTGCGCCAGCTTCACGATTTTGAAAAGGAGTACTAATCGAAGGCCGCATGACTTCCCGCTGGGGAGTTGGGTAATTCCAGGGAGGCTGCTGTATTCGACTTCAATCTTGTTAATGAGACTGAAATTAATGCAATTAGGATGAATGATATTCTCGCCATTTTGGGGCATGATCCGGAACTAGCCGTTCGGAGTGGGCTGTGTGAATCGCAGAATGGTTCACTTCTGGTGCGAATCTTGATTTTGCCCTCTCCCGCTATACTCCCAGTACATCCCGATCTGCGCTAGGCACAACACGGTGACTGAATAATGGCCTACGTCAACAGCCAGAGGGGCAGGGCAGATCTCACTGGCACAAATCCTGTTTTGGGCCATTTGTGCGATTTTGTAGCCATTACAGACGTGCTTTGTGCCTGCGATCAGCGGGCTGTTCAATCGGAGTCTCTGTTTTCAATCATGGTTGAAAAGATACACTGCAGGATTCACCATTGGTGGGATTCTCCGCTCAGCCGGCAGCGCACCCACATCCCCGGTTTTCCCCACGTTGTGGCCACAATGGGAAACCCCATTGGTCGACTGCGGGAACAGAGAATCTTACTGCTGGCAGGAGCGCTCGGAAAATCGGGCTGGTGGGACAGAGAATCCCGCCCACAGAGCTGCTTGTCTTGTTCACATAGATTCCACACCTCCTAAACAGGGTGCTGTGCTGAAATGGCTTTCTAATTTTTCACAGTAAAGAAAAATCTTCAGAATGCAATTATATCCAGACTTATTTTTGAATTTCTCCACGGAATATGGAGAGTATATTACTTTCATGAAGGAATTTCAAAATATCAGAAGTTATAATTCATTTTTGAGCACCCTAGTTAATAATTTTTCATTAAATTCTGTTTTTAATCCAACTGCTAACTAGTTTGAAATACATGGGTTAACAAGCGTTCGAAATCTCACTTGTCAAATAAGTATCACTTTACATATAATGAAATATTTAAATCCAGTCATTAAAGTTTTTATCAACATAAATGTATGTCGTATTGATCAAGTTTTGGACTCCATATCTGAGGAAGGATATGCTGGCCTTGGAGAGGGACCAGAGGACGTTCACAGGAATGATCCCTGGAATGAAGAGCTTGTCGTATTAAGAACGGTTGAGGACTCTGGGTCTGTCCTCGGAGTTTAGAAGGATAAGGGGGGATCTTATTGAAACTTACAGGATATTGCGAGGCCTGGATAGATTGGACGTGGAGAGGATGTTTCCACTTGTAGGAAAAACTAGAACCAGAGGACACCATCTCAGACTAAAGGGACAATCCTTTAAAACAGAGATGAGGAGGAATTTCTTCAGCCAGAGGGATGAATCTGTGGAACTCTCTGCTGCAGAAGGGAGGAATTTGAGGCCAAATCACTGAGTGTCTTTAAGACAGAGATAGATAGGTTCTTGATTAATAAAGGGATCAGGGATTATGGGGACAAGGCAGGAAAATGGGGATGAGAAAAATATCAGCCATGACTGAATGGCAGAGCAAACTCGATGGACCGAGTGGCCTAATTCTGCTCCTATATCTTGTGATATTCAAATTTATTTGTTTTAATTATCAGTTTCCCAACTGCATAAATGCAAATGATTTAAGTAAAACATTGCAAAATCCAGGCACTAAAGTGGACTTTCTATCTGCTGTCGTTTTAAATATTCAGAATAACAACTTCAGTATATTCATTATATTCATTTTTCAAGGAACTTTCAGAAAGAGTTTCACGAATATGAGTCTCGAGTGTTTGTTACACTAACTGTATGAGTGCGAGATACCATTCAGTAAATCGCAATTGTTGATGCTATGCCCCAGAGGCCACTCATTGCTTGGCTTCCCTAAACTAACAAAAACAGATTTCTTTCCATCATAGAATGCTAATGTAATATATAGCAGATGGTGAAGGATAGAAATGAATTTAACCTTTGCACATTTTTAAGCTTTTATTTACAGAGACACACAGTACAAATGCACACCTCTACACCCAGCGCTGAGTTTCAGACTGTGACTATAGCAGCACAATTGAATCCTCAGTTACGGACACCACACAGGCATAATTAAACACTCATTCAATATATTGTTTTCACACTGCACGACTTGATAAATTTTATGGTAAATCATTCACTTTTGGCTCTAAGGTTTTGGTATTCCATTTTATTATTTGTGAACTTTGTTTCACCTTTGATGTCTGACCATAAAAATGTAGCTACCCTATCCCATCTATCATAAAGGTAAACACTGCTGTAATATTGTTCTATAATCTGCATTTTGCTTGATTTTCTACAAAATGAATTCTGCCTCTTATCATTTGCTTTGTCAAGGGGCGATTAGGGATGAATAACAAATAATGGCCTTGCCAGCAATGCTTACATCCTGTGAAATAATTTTTAAAAATCCATATCAAGACTTATATCCTAATCATTGAGACACCCAGTGAATTGAAAATAGCCCAGAATTGAACCCCAAAGAGCACCATCCTCCATTTCCAATCACTCTGGAAAACTCTTACTTCCTAAACTGTTTTCCATCATCTGACCATTTTGCAATCATATTTTCTATTCTCTCTGATTTCATACTCCTTTTCTAATAATCTCTCATGTCGTACTTTGTCAAAGTTTTTCTGAAAGTCTATGCAATTCGCATACCGCCGTGCAATTTGCATACGCCTGCAACCATTCCACAGCAGACGCCATTTCCCTGGCCCTACGCTCATCCCAAGAGCATCTCGACAACAAGTACTCCTACATCAGACTCCTATTTATTGACTACAGCTCCGCTTTCAACACCATGGGCGAAATTCTCCGCGGACCGACGTGACGCCCATTTCCGGCGGGAAAAAGCGGTGCGCATGACTCCGGAGTCCGGGCCTTCTTTTAAGCTGGCAATCTCCGTTCCCGGAAGGGCCAGCAGCTGACTGACGCGATACGCGTCAGTTTCACCAGCTGCGGAAGTGGTGAGACCCGGCGTTTTTTGGAGGAGGAGGAGAGAGACAGACCCGGCATTTGGGGGGGGGGTTCCGGCATTGGGGGGGGGGTGGTTCCGGCATTGGGGGGGGGGGGTTCCGGCATTGGGGTGGCGGTTTCCGGCATTGGGGGGGGGGGGGGTTCGGCATTGGGGGGGGGGGGGTTCCGGCATGGGGGGGGGGGGGTTCCGCATCGGGGGGGGGGTTCCGGCATCGGGGGGGGGGGTTCCGGCATCGGGGGGTTCGGCGGTTCCGGATCGGCGCAGGGGGGGGTTCCGGCATCGGGGGGGGGGGGGTTCCAACATCGGGGGGGGGGTTCCGGCATCGGGGGGGGTTCCGCCATCGGGGGGGGGTGGTTCCGGCATCGGGGGGGGGGGGGGTTCCGGCATGCGTGGGGAGGGGTTGCGGCATCAGGGGGGGGTTGCGGGCAGCGGCGTGCAGAGAGGGTGGGCAGCGGATGCCCGGGCCAACAGCACCGTCGCCCCCCCCTCTGTACGCCGCTGCCACCCTAACCCCAACCCCCCCCTCACCAACCACCCCTAGCCTTCCCTCCCCCTACCTCCCTCCCCACACCTGACCCTCACTCCCCACCACTCCTACCCCCCTCCAACGCCGCCCCCCATCTCTCGCAACGCCGCAACCCCCCCACTCAACGCCGGGTCCCCACCCCTCAACGCCGGTACCCCCACCCCCCCCCAACGCCGGTACCCTCCCCCACGCCCCCCCCCCTCCCTCTGAAGGGCCGGTACCCACACCACCCCCCCTCTCTCCTCCTCCTCCCCCTTCCTTCCTCCCCCCCTTCCTTCCTCCCCCCCTTCCTTCCTCCCCCCCTTCCTTCCTCCCCCCCCTTCCTTGCTCCCCCCCACTTCCTTCCTCCGTTAGTGGGGGGGGGGGTGCAGCGTTAGTGGGGGGTGGGGGGGTGCGGCGTTGGAGGGGGGTAGGGGTGGTGAAGGGGGTAGGGGTGGTGAGGGGGGGTTTGGGGTAGGGGCAGCGGCGTGCAGAGGAGGGAGGCGACTGATGCCCGGGGCCAACGCACCGTCGCCCCCCCTCTGCACGCAGCTGCCCCTACCCCAACCCCCTCCCCTCACCACCCTACCCCCTTCACCACCCCTACCCCCCTCCAACGCCGCACCCCCCCACCCCCTCCAATGCCACACCCCCCCCACCCCCCAGCCCCTCCAACGCCGCACCCTCCCACCCCCCACCCCCTCCAATGCCACACCCCCCCAACCCCACCCCCCACCCCCACTAACGCCGCACCCCCCCCCCACTATCGGAGGAAGGAAGGGGGGGAGGAGGAAGGAGGGGGGACGGAGGAAGGAAGGGGGGAGGAGGAAGGAGGGGGGGGAGGAGGAAGGAAGGGGGGAGGAGGAAGGAAGGGGGGCGGAGGAAGGAAGGGGGGGAGGAAGGAAGGGGGGAGGAGGGAGGAGGGGGGGAGGAGGAAGGAGGGGGGGAGGAGGAAGGAAGGGGGGGAGGAGGAAGGAAGGGGGGGAGGAGGGGGGGGAGGAGGAAGGAAGGGGGGGAAGAGGAGAGGGGGGGGGTGTGTGGGTACCGGCCTTCAGAGGGAGGGGGACGGGGTGTGGGTACCGGCGTTGAGAGGGGGGTGGTTGCGGCGTTGAGGGTGGGGGGTTGCGGCGTTGCGAGAGATGGGGGGCGGCATTGGAGGGGGGTAGGGGTGGTGGGGAGGGGGGTAGGGGTGGTGGGGAGGGGGGTAGGGGTGTTGGAGGGAGGTAGGGGTGGTGAGGGGGGCGGTGGTTGGTGTAGGGGGCAGCGGTGTACAGAGGGGGGGGCGACGGTGCGTTGGCCCAGGGCATCCGTATCCCCCCCTCTCTGCACGCCGCTGCCCCCAAACCCCCCCCGATGCCCCCCCCGATGCCGCAACCCCCCCCCGATGCCGCAACCCCCCCCCCCCGATGCCCCCCCCCGATGCCGCAACCCCCCCCGATGCCGCAACCCCCCGGATGCCGCAACCCACCCCCCGATGCCGCAACCCACCCCCCCGATGCCGCAACCCACCCCCCGATGCCGCAACCCACCCCCCCCCGATGCCGCAACCCACCCCCCCCCATGCCGCAACCCCTCCCCCCATGCCGCAACCCCCCCCGATGCCGCAACCCCCCCTCCCCCGATGCCCACCCCCCCGATGCCCAACCCCCCCCGATGCCGCAACCCCCCCCCCAATATGCCGCAACCCCCCCCCCATGCCGCAACCCACCCCCCATGGCCGCAACCCCCCCCGATGCCACAACCCCCCCCGATGCCGCACCCCCCCCCGATGCCGCAACCCCCCCGATGCCGCAACCCCCCCGATGCCGCAACCCCCCCCGATGCCGCAACCCCCCCCCTGATGCCGCACCCCCCTCGATGCCGCAACCCCCCCCCCATTGCCGCAAACCACCCCCGATTGCCGCAACCCCCCCCCCGATGCTGCAACCCCCCCCGATGCCGCAACCCCCCCCCCCTATGCCGCAGCCCCCCCCCGATGCTGCAATCCCCCCGATGTTGCAACCCCCCCCCGATGCCGCACCCCCCCCGATGCCGCAACCCCCCCCCCGATGCCGCAACCCCCCCCGAGCCGCACCCCCCCCGATGCCGCAACCCACCCCCCCGATGCCGCAACCCACCCCCCCCGATGCCGCAACCCCACCCCCGACACTGAACGGCATCAACCATCATCAATGGTTGACGCAGTTTTAAAGCAACTGTGATTTTCGCCGACGTGACCCGTGGCCACGTCGGCGGGACTTCGGCCCATCCGGGCCGGAGATTTGTGGACACTAAAAAAAAATGAAATCCCGCCGGCGCCAGTTGTTTTCAGAGGCTGCCGGCGGGATTTGCACAACGCCGGTTTTTGGCCGGTGGGAGATTTAAAAACCCTGCGGGAGCGGAAATAACGCCGCTGCCCGCCGATTCTCCGACCCTGCGTGGGGTCGGAGAATCCCGCCCCATAATCCCAGCCAAGCTCATATCAAAGCTCCAAAACCTCGGACTTGGCTCCTCTCTCTGCAACTGGATCCTCGACTTTCTGACCCACAGACCACAATCAGTAAGAATAAACAACAACACCTCCTCCGCAATAGTCCTCAATACCGGGGCCCCGCAAGGCTCCGTACTTAGCCCCCTACTCTACTCCCTGTACACACACGACTGCGTGGCAAAATTTGGTTCCAACTCCATCTACAAGTTTGCTGACGATACAACCATGGTGGGCTGGATCTCGAATAACGATGAGTCAGAATACAGCAGGGAGATAGAGAACCTAGTGGAGTGGTGCAGCAGCAACAATCTCTCCCTCAATGCCAGCAAAACTAAAGAGCTGGTCAGTGACTTCAGGAAGCAAAGTACTGTACACACCCCTGTCAGCATTAACGGGGCCGAGGTGGAGATGGTTAGCAGTTTCAAATTCCTAGGGATGCACATCTCCAAAAATCTGTCCTGGTCCACCCACGTCGACGCTACCACCAAAAAAGCACAACAACGCCTATACTTCCTCAGGAAACTAAGGAAATTTGGCATGTCCACATTAACTCTTACCAACTTTTACAGATGCACTATAGAAAGCATCCTATCTGGCTGCATCACAGGCTGGTATGGCAACTGCTCGGCCCAGGACCGCAAGAAACTTCAGAGTTGCGAACACAGCCCAGTCCATCACACGAACCTGCCTCCCATCTATTGACTCCACCTACACCTCCTGCTGCCTGGAGAAATCGGGCAGCATAATCAAAGACCCCTCCCACCTGGCTTACTCACTCTTGCAACATCTTCCATCAGGCCGGAGATACAGAAGTCTGAGAACACGCACTAACAGATTCAAAAACAGCTTCTTCCCCGCTGTTACCAGACTCCTAAACAACTCTCTTATGGATTGACCTCATTAACACTGCACCCCTGTACGCTTCATCCGATGCCGGTGTTATGTAGTTACATTGTGTGCCTGGTGTTGCCCTAATATGTATTTTCTTTTATTTCCTTTTCTTTTCATGTACTTAATGATCTGTTGAGCTGTTCGCAGAAAAATACTTTTCACTGTACCTCGGTACACGTGACAATAAACAAATCCAATCCAATCCAATGTTCACCACATGCACTGAACCTCCCCATCTACTATGCTTTTACCATTTAAAACCATCTTGGGAGGTTTGTCAAGCAGTTGTTTCATTTAAAACCCATGCACTCTGTTTCATCCGCAATTAAAACTGGCCTATATTTATCCTGATTAGCCCCTTCACTCTGTTTTTAAAATGGGTACTACGTTGGCTACACTCTAGACCTTTAGCACACTACCACAGTTAACAGAACCCTGAAATATAGGCAATATTTTCCAGGAAGTCAGCAAAAGCGGATTGCAGGCGGGAAAAGCGGTGCCAATGGCAATGACGGTTTTTCCTGCTGTATAATACAGCACTTAGTGCCAAACGCTTTTGTCCTAGGGTTCCATGTTGTATTGCTGGCAGTGCAACATCTGATTCACCCAACCTGCCATCACCTCAGCGCTGTAATCATTGAGGCGCCACAGTTAAAAGCCACCCCAGTACACACCAGCCACACGTCATAGGTCATAGGAACAGTACACACCAGCCACACGTCATAGGTCATAGGAACAGTACACACCAGCCACACGTCATAGGTCATAGGAACAGTAAACACCAGCCACACGTCATAGGTCATAGGAACAGTAAACACCAGCCACACGTCATAGGTCATAGGAACAGTACACACCAGCCACACGTCATAGGTCATAGGAACAGTACACACCAGCCACACGTCATAGGTCGCTGGGAAGTGATGACTGCCAGACATTCCTCCCCAGGTTTTCAGATGCTTCCCTAGAGAAACTCCTGGACGCAGTAGAGGCCCAATGTGATGTCCTCTGAAGTGTTGGCTCGTGTAGACTTGAGAGATGAACAGACACTTCCAACACTGGTGAAGGTTCAACTCAATTTTATTAACTACTTCTAACTAACTAACACACGATGACTGTGGGTCGAAATGATGCTAACTTAAACTAGAGACCTAAGCCTTGTCCAAACCAGTTGATTCTCTCAGCACGTGGTGTGAGTCTGTGCTGGGCTGGATGAGTTCCTGTTACACTCAGAGGCAGCACCAGAATGAGCGGGAACCGTGGTGCCCTCTGCCTTTATAGTGTGTGTATTCTAACTGGTGATTGGCTGCGGTGTTTGTACATGTTGATTGATCCCTGTGTGTATCCATCAGTGTGTGTCTGCACCATGATATACTGATGTATATTATGACATCCTCTACTCATGGTCAGGAGGAAAACAGCCAGCAAGGACACCAATCCAGCATGGGAGGCAGTGGGAGCGGTCATGAGTGCCAATATCCTGCAGACAAGGATACCCATCCAATGCAGGAAGAGGGTGAATGATCTCCTCCGTTCTGCCAGGGTCAGTGACTCTTCTCATCACTCTCAAATCTCATACTCACACACCCATCACACATTCACAGGGATCTCACTCACTGCCAGCTCAAAGGAAACCAGCACCTGCTCTAGCACACACATTTTCATTTCCCGTGCGAGTATTATCCTCATCACCACACTGGTCCCACTCACCATCCGCACATGCCAGGCATCCTTATCACCTACTCTGGCACATGTCTTGCTTACACTCTCTCCACCTGACTCATGCAGGAAAAGCTGGCCCACAACAAGAGGGAACGACCACAGTGATGCCAGAGCTGAAGGACCTCACGAACCTCAAAGACAGAGCCATCTATTTGGTCAGGGAGGACGTCGGCCGCTCCTGTGCTGATGGTAAGGTTGGTGGCAATAAACCAAGCGAGAATCCAGCACTGCAACATCCATCAGACAACAATGCTGTGAGTCATGTGCCCTGTTTCTAAAGGCTCCTGCCATGCACTAATAAACTCTCCTTTCTTTTGTCGGAACATCTGGGAAGCAGCGCAGGGAGTCACCAGCCAGTTCCTCACACCTGCCCCGTGGGCAGTGCAGAAGAGGAATTCACAAACCTCAAAATTCAAGACCCGTCACACCTACTAGCACAGAGACACACAACTCGGTGGGACCGAGTTTTCGAGCAGGTTTCAATCTGGTGAGAGCATCACATCACAGCCACAGCAGTGGAGGAGGATTACTGGCGGCCAGGAATCTGCTGAGTCCCAAGTCAGATGACGTCCTTCAGACTCGGTCATGCCTCAGTTGCTGAAGCTCCAAAAGGGAAACTCAGTAAAGTCAGGAATGGATGTCTGGTACACTCCTCAGGTTGAAAGGCTGCAATGGAGGAGTGCATCTGCCTTACATCTGAAGTAATTGCGCCGACACTGCAACACAACATCAACACAGCGAGGGTGGCAGCCACCTTGGAGACCTTGGTCCAAGACTTCTTCCCTGCACTGCTGCTGAAATGCACTCCATGGTGCAGGCACTTGTTGGCATCTATCAGTGCCAGCCCTAGAGGACACAAGGGGCTTGATGGTTCGATCCCCGACACCAAAACCGCGTTCGGCGACAGGGTGGAGAATCCCCAATGATGCTGAAATCAGGGGCAGCGCTGCTTTCGCGATGCCCAACCCCTGAAAAGTGGCGCACTCTGAGAGTACACCGCGCGCCATATCCACGGCCTCCGTACATTGGCTGAGGCCTGCCCCACGATGCTCTGTCCCACACCGGCCAAGTTCCCGATGGCGTGGGACACGTGTGGTCTCACCCTTCGGGAACTCAGCGTGGCGACTGCGGAGTCAGTCCAGCGCCGTCACAGTTGGGGAAGGGCCGATCCGCGGGAAGGGGTGGACATATTCGGGGTTGGGCGCACTGTGGTGGGGCGGTCTGGGGTGTGCGAGCTGGCCAAAGGGGGGGACTATTTCGCGGCCCGAGTCCGACGCCGTGTGCATGCGCGGCCACGGACCCGCCAACTCTCCAGGCCGTAACGGCAGCTAGAGCTGGGAGCTCTACACTGCCTGGCTGCTAGCACCCCGGGAACAGGGAATCGGTGGCAGTTTTGCACTAGTTTTCCTGGTGTAAAATGCCACCATTTTCACGCCGGCGTGGGGACTTATTCTCCAAAATGGAGAACCCAGCCCGAGGTTTCTCGAGCTCACTCCCACTCCTCCTCTATCCCAGAGACGTAGCCTGGGGCCCTCTGGCACCCATAAGGAGTAGGACCAGCTGGTATACACACCAGAGCCATCCACCCAGGTAACTCTGGGAGTGTCTCACCCATCTGAATCCCCTTTTCCTGTGATGGCTTTACTTCCAGCTCCAGAGGCCACATACCGGCACCCTGAAGGCTGGCTGGGGCCTTCAGTGTCTCGGCCCTGCCGAGGACACCGGCTCAGGCCATTGTGGAGAGCAGAGTGTGGCAGACAGCAGGCTGCCTCCACATCTGCTGTGGAATTTGGGGATGCACCAAGATGTAGCAGCAGGGCTAGAAAGGGTAAGAAGCTCTAGTTACACAGTGTGGGCATAGGTTTTAAGCACTTGTACATAAGATTCACCTATGTAAATAAACTCGCACAAACTGCACACTTTCTATGGCTCCATGTTCCGATGAATTGTGTTTTTGTATTCCTGAGTTGAAAACCTGATTCCTGCACAAGATAATGGCAGGGTGCTCAGTCCAGGGCTTCCTCCATTTGCTCTGTGCAACTTTCCCGGCAAATTGATGGCGTTCCTTCACAGTTACTGAACTCATCAGTCACACCTGTTTCTCATAGGGAATGAGGATGCCTCCCACAATGGAATGGGCTAGCATCACTCATTCAGCCACTGTCAATGTGTGCTCTTTGAGATGCAGCTGGCACTCCCATCTCATCTGCCTCATCCTCTGAATCTCAAGGGTGCAGCTCACGAGTGCATATCGGCCACACTGCGCCACGGCGAGCTGCTTTTCGGGCACAGTGTGGATCACGCCAAATGTTTTGGCCTCAACTGTTTCCTTTGGCAGCGAATTCTACAGGTCACTTAATTTCCTCTTTAATCAGCAATGCAACACCACCACCTTTTCCTTTTTGTCTGTTTTCCTAACTACTGAATATCCATGGATCTTCAATTTCCATCACTGGACACCAACAACTATGTCTCCATAATCCCGAATATATCAGGCCTTTTTCATTTACTTGCGCGATTAATTGATCCACCTTATTGTGAATGCTCTGCATATTAAGGCACAAAGCCTGAAGGCTCGTCTTTTTAGTATTGCTTATCTCGTTCCTACAATCTTTCACCGTGGCCCTGTTTGCTTCTGGCCCTTGATTTCTCTGCCCATCACTTCCCTTAATTCCCTGTTGCTATATTTACTCTCTATAAATATGGCAGTCAATAAGGTCGCCCTTCTTTGGTCTAGATATTGATATTATATTGCTTTCAGAGTCGCCAGGTATCGAATGATACCACCACAAGGTTCAAGCGGATATCGATCAAAGACCCAACAACCAGTTAGTTAGTTTAAGTTCAATAATACTTTATTTACACATAAGATTAACTTATATATGCAACATAAACAGTACAAGCTAAATTACACCTAACACTATGACAACCTGTACTTAACTACAGGCACCCAGCTTAGGTCAGAGGAACAGTGGCCTTTATTCAAATCTGGATCTGCTGGGTCTGGAGAAGTAACTGCGGTTCAGCTGGGCTCATCCATCTGGTAGCGAGCGTTGAACTTGGACTTGCTTCTGGTCGTGGTGCTACAGTTGGAGATAGACGTTGCTGGAGCGCCAGGTCCAAAAGAGATCAAACACATGGTAGTGTCTCTCTTTATCCTTGGAGGGGTTTTGCACTCTTTTGGGCGGTCCTTAGGTTTGGACCCAATAATTCGGCAGACTTCAATCACTGTCTTCCATCTGAGCCAATAAAGGGGCAGGTGCCTTGATGGCTGGACATGTCCTAAGTGGTCATTTACCTTGCTGTTTATGCTTCCTGAGTAAAGGGAGTGGCGCTGATATGTCTGGAATTGGATCAGATACCTGAGTACCAGTCCCTCGTCTTAGGGAAATGGGTCATTAGAATGCAAATTGGCTGGTTCTCTGCTTACAAATATGCATTTAGGCTCTGAGCATGCCTGAATCTTGTATTGGCCATATTTTCCTTGAGTATTTGCAAATGTCCATGTTTCTTTGTAAATGGCCATTCCAGATGGCTACATCCCTTTTTGTCTTTTCTTGCTGTCCTTGATTCCCCCTCCTCTGACTCCTTGCATAAAACTCCCATTCCCCTGTCAATTTAGTTTATACCTTCCCCAACAACTGGAGCAAATACTCCCCCGGGACATCAATCCTGGTCCTGCTTAGGTGTAACCCGTCCTGTTTGAACTGGTCCCACCTCCCCCAGAAGCAATCCAGTGTCCCAGGAATCTGAAACCCTCCGCATCACACGATCTCTTCAGCCACGTATTCATCCGATATATCTGCTATTTCTAATCTGACCAGCACGTGGCATTGGTAGTAATCTTGAGATCACTACCTTTAAGATCCTACATGTCAACTTACTCCCTATATTCTGTTTTTAGGACCTCATCCCTTTTTTTCCCTATGCCGTTTTTACCAATATGCCCCACGACCATTGGCTGTTCACCCTCCCCCTCCAGAATGTCCTGTACCCGCTCCGAGACATCCTTGACTCGAGCACCAGGGAGGCAACATACCATCCTCGAGTCTCGTTTGCGGCCACAGAAACACCTATCTATTACCCTTACAATTAAATTCCCCATAAACTATTGCATTCCTACACTTTCTACTCCTCCACTCTGCAGCAGAGCCAACCGTGGTGCAACAAATTTACCTGTTGCTGCTTTTCCTTACGAAGTCAGTCTTCTCTACAGTATCCAAAGTGGTATATCTATTTTGCAGGTGAATGGCCACAGGATATTCCTGTACTGTCTGCCTAGCTCTCTTGCTCTGCCTGGTAGTCACCCATTCTCTTCCTACCTGTGGGGTCTAAGCCTGCGGTGTGACCACCTCTCTATACATGCGATCTACTATACTCTCCGCCTCACGGATGCTCCACAGTGTCTCCAGCCAACGCTCCAGCTCCTACACCCGGGCTTCCAGGAGCTGCAGCTGGAGACACTTCCTGCGCATGTGCTGGTCCTGGGAATGTTCCCGGCTTCCCACATGAAGAAAGAGGAGGAAACACGGTTTGAGCCCTCCTGCCATGACTTACCTCCTTAAATTAAACCTGTGAAAGATGCTTAATATCAGGTCATATCAGTTACTCTGGGGCTCTTCTTTCCTGGTCATCATTACTACAGAATATAGCCTTTGCAAACTGTAAACCACAAAAAGATGTAAGTGACAAAGTAGTAATACTAACTTGCTTGTACCCACTAATTAGCAATCAGCTCTCTCCCTTGTCGCAGGGAAAACCACTCTTAAGATTTAAAAAGTTAGAAAACAAAGAAAAATAGCACAAAGCACCACTTTCCCCTCTGCACTGAATTCCCACTGTGCTCCAAATTCCAGATAGCTACTCTAACTGTGGCTGTGTCTCACACAGGATGTGCGCTCTCTCTGCAGATGCGCAAAGCTCACTGATCTCCCCAAGTCTACCCCCCAATCTCCTCCAAGTAAACTCCATATCTCCTGTGAGTCTTCTCCCCAGTACTACCATCTCGGCCCCTAGTAACCACTGACTAGGCCCCTGATACCCACTGACTCGGCCCCCGACACCCTTTGAGTCTGATCAAGGTCTCCCTCCAGTGTCACCTCGGTCTCGCTCGGGTCAAACCTGATCGCTCCTGAGCCAATGGCTGGTCACCCCCAGCCAGACCCTGATCACCACTGTGTCAAAGGCTGGTCACCCTCAGTCAGATCCCGGTTACCCCAAGTCAGAGACTGGTTATCCCCAAGTGAATCCCCTCAATACGCAAAGCTGCCCCACGACTGCTGCGCTTGCCTCCGAGCTCTCCCCAGAGAGGTGCTCACCAGGTGCAAGCCTTCTGAAGCCAGTCTTCATTCACGCTGTTCTGACATCGAACCACCATGGATATACTTTTTTAACTCCAGAGGGTGGGGGTGAGGGGGTATGATTCCAGTATATGGGCCCGATAATGAGATGCCAATGTATGATAATGATGTTCCTGATGTACCATCAATTCGACTCAAGACACATTTAGGATCCGAACTGTGGCGTTAATCAGCTAGTTGTTAGCCCGGTGGTCGACTACAGAGAATGGCCGACCGCCAGGAACTCTGGGTACTTATACCCCGCCTCGGAGGCGGGGCCTACTTGCCTCTCGACCAATTGGAGAGCAGTCACATGACTAGTCCCAATCAATCGGCCGAGAGGCACATGACCAGTCAGAGCCAATGGGAAGCTAGTGCTCTGCACCAATGGCAGTGCTCATATCCATACCACCACAGTTCCCAATGTTGAACCGTAGGAAACGCAGTCCCTCACTGAGTGGACTCTGGGTCTGTTCTCGTTGTAGTTTAGAAGGATGAGAGGGGATCTTTTTGAAACTTACAGGATACTTCGAGGCCTGAATGGGGTGGACGTGGAGAGGATGTTTCCACTTGTCGGAAAAACTAGAACCAGAGGACACCATCTCAGACTAAAGGGACGATCCTTTAAAACAGAGATGAGGAGGAATTTCTTCAGCCAGAGGGTGGTGAATCTGTGGAACTCTTTGCCGCAGAAGTCTGTGGAGGCCAAATCACTGAGTGTGTTTAAGACAGAGGTTGATAGGTTCTTGATTAATAAGGGGATCAGAGATTATGGGGAGAAGGCAGGAGAATGGGGATGAGAAAATATCAGCCATGATTGAATGGCAGAGCAGACTCAATGGGCCGAGTGGCCTAATTCTGCTCCTATGTCTTATGGTCTTATGATCGCAGCAAGTTTTCATGACGATGTAAAACACGACTTTGACCTGCTCATGATATTTTCCACTTCCGTCTCTGAACGCATTGACTCTAACCAGAGTGGAAAATCCCAGCAATAATCTTCAATTTCATCCCTCACCTCCTTCAGGGACCCTGATGTGTAGCCTGCTGCTCCGATACATTGTCTTCCCTTAGTCTGACTAACTTTTCTAAAACATTCCTGTCTTTCATCACAGTATGACTCATCTCACTCTGAGCACTTCACGACTTACCTCCACTTCGATGTACTTCTTCAGTTAATACTGATGGAGCTATTTATTAAAATCTTCCGTCACTTTTTAATATCCTCTGCAAGTGATACTTTAACCCTTTACCCTTATGAAATCCAGGTTCATACAAATTGCAATACTGTTTCTTTATCTGCAGCAGCTCCTCCAACTTTCATTATCCTAGACGTAAAAGAGAAAAATTCTTGTTGTTAGTCGACGATGATCCCATTGTGCTTCAGCCTACAACTTTTCCCTTTTTCACAACCTTCTCAGATAATTGGCAAGGGGGTTAGGGGTTACTGGGTGTGCTGGGGGGGGGGGGGGCGATGTTGGGGGAGCATTGGTAAAGATGAGGAGAAATGTTTTCCTGCAACAAATCACTTTTTTATTCATGTATAGCTTGTGGGTGTCACTGACAGGGCTGGTTTAGCTCAGTGGGCTAGATAGCTGGTTTATGATGCAGAACAAGGCCAGCAGCATGGGTTCAATTCCCGTACCAGCTTACCCGAACAGGTGCCGAAATGTGGCGACGAGGGGCTTTTCAAAGTAACTTCATACCTGTGACCATAAAAGGTTAGTATTATTATTACATTCTGTGGACATGTATCTTCATTGCCTTCATCTCCAGCTGCTCTGATATCATCAAAAAAATTAAAACATTGTTGATAGTGAGAAAGATATTAACCATCACACGATCTGGTTTGAAAGAATCATTGGGTACAATTGTGTGAAGGAGACTGATTAATAAGAGCACATTCAAAATCACAGTCGCTGGCGTTATAGTTGCATTTCGTCTGATGATAATCAACTTCCTCCCACCACCAGACTTCTGAGGCAGTTTCTTGGATGATGTAATCAGGGATCACTGCTTAAATAAAACACTGGATAATAAACCAAATACGATAGATAGAAAATAGACGGATTGTGAATTTAAATTTAAAAACTACATGACTAATCTTTAAAACTAAGTATATTGTTCCATGTCCATCGTTGCCTCTCATCGTTGCCTCTCATGCAGTGATACAAATAACACCGGAGATTATCCTCTGCCTCTTAGTTATACAATTAATTAAAAATATAAAACAGTATAACAAGTGTGCACTGAATCTGCTACCTTTGGGAAAATTAAACACAATAAAAGAAAAACAAGTGATCCATTACATTATTTTTCCATTAGAAATTACCCAGAACCTTTACATAATTTTAAAATTACACAATAATTATATTTAAATCATTTGGCATGACAATATTTAGTATCGCCAAGAGTCTGTAGAACTGAGCAAAGTTTGTGAGATTTCACAAAATTAATGGCAGCACTTTGTCTCTTAACATGCTTCGTTTGTGCTGAGCTCGCTTTAGGCAACAGACATATTGCTCTATTGTTTTACATTTTCAATGTAAGGCAAAGTGTCTTTTATAGAAAGCTGACATTTAAACAGGACACGTTGTAACAATTATTCAAGCAAATACACTATTACTGGGTGTCATGGAAATATCATATCAAGTAAATAAACATTACTTCAAAGGATCAAAACAATACCAATTGCACTGCTCTATGCTACATACACATTGGCAAACACTCTGCATTAACAGTGCCGCATGTTTACATGTAATTCCTTTTTCATCAAAGTCAGCTCTTATTAAGAGAGTGAAAAGAATGGTCTTGAAGAACAGCATAGTTACCAATAATTACAATGGAAACTTGATCATTTGTTGCAATCTTGAAGACAATACTCAAAGTTTCTTGTGCCAGCTGGAATGCATTTAAACAGGCAGAAGATGTATTGATTTTACAGGCAATAGTTTCACTGTAATGAATGGCTGCCAAGGGAATGATTAAAGGAGAATATATAGTGTCATGTGAGAGTAAGTTTAAGAAATAGGTGTTTGAGAAATGTACCTTTAAGAAATGGGTGTTTATCATTGATGTCAGAGAGTGGGTGGAACTGGGCTGTCTGTCAGCTTTTTACTTTTGTTTTAGGCTGTTTATTGCAGGGTGTGTTTTAGTTTCGTTTTCAGAGCTGGATAGCTGCAGTCACAGCCAGAAGGTGTATTAGAGTCTCTCTCTGTAATCTAAAGTCTGTAAATCCATCCTAGTGATTTAAAACTAACAACAGTAGTGACTTTAACCTGATGTGCTTCTGGTAAGAGGTGTTTTAAGTCTTATGGATGTGAAATGGAAAGCTTAAAGGATTACCTTGTATTCTTGTATTCTTTGGGGGTTGTATTTGAATTGATGGTGGCTAAGATGTTCACTGTATGTTTTAAAAAGGTTAACTTGAGTTCCTGGAATAAACATTGTTTTGCTTTAAAAATACTTTTCCATTTCTGCTGTACCACAATTGTAGAGTGGGCTGTGTGCTCCCCATACCACAATCTCTTAAATGTTGTGGGTCAGGTGAACTCCATGATACACGTTGGGGTTCTCTAAACCCTGGCCAATAACAAATTGGGGGTTCGAGGGGGATAAAAGTCTATCTATTGGATTGGCTTAGTGAACTTAAAGACAGTGAGGGGTGAGCATATTGTGGTTGCTTATCAGGTGTGGTATTCTAGGTTACGTGGGGAGTGTGTTGTGGACAATGGCTCTTTCAGAGGCTCTGAAGTTTTTGAGGGTGGAGACGGTCACACGCAGTACCTTACGGACAGAGACTAAAAGCAGACTGTTAGGTTTGGCCAAAACATTGCAGTTAACATTACCTGACAAAATGCAAAAATATGAGGTAATTATGGTGGTGGCTAAGCATTTAAAGTTGCCTGAGATACAGTTTGACTCATTAGAAATGGCAAAAATTCAGTTACAAATGAAACAAATGGAACATGAGAAAGAATTAAAGCAGCTTGAATACGAAAGAGAGAGAGGGGAAAATAAAGAGAAAGAGAGAGAGAGGAAAAAGAGGGAGAAGAAAGGAAAACAGAAAAAATAGTCCTAGCAGAACAAAAAGAAAGAGAAAGGGAGGTACATATCATGGGAATAGATAAAGGGAGAGGGTTTGAACTTCAGAAAATGGCCATGAAACATGACAGTCAGTTAAAATTGGCAGACGTAAAGGGAAATGTACAGTTGGTGGATAGTGATGAGGATAGTGAGAAAGAGTGTCATAGACAAAGCCTTGGTGGGGATCTATTTAAATATGTCCAAGCACTGCCAAGGTTTGATGAGAAGGATGTAGAAGCCTTTTTCATTTCATTTGAGAAGGTGGCTAAACAAATTAAATGGCCACAGGACATGTGGGTATTACTGATTCAAACAAAGCTGGTAGGTAGGGCTAGTGAAGTGTTTGGATCACTACCGGAGGAGGTATCTGGGTCGTATGAGGAGGTGAAAAAATGCATCTTAGGTGCATATGAACTAGTGCCTGAAGCCTACAGACAGAGATTTAGAAATTTAAGGAAAGAATTTGGTCAAACATATATGGAGTTTGAAAGGATCAAACAGAGTAATTTTGATAGGCGGATAAGGGCTTTGAAAATAGACCAAACATATGAAGCTCTCAGAGAAATTATACTTTTGGAGGAGTTTAAAAATTCAATTCCTGATGTAGTGAGAACTCATGTGGAAGAGCAGAGGGTTAAAACTGCGAGGTTAGCAGCAGAAATGGCAGATGATTATGAATTAGTTCATAAATCAAAGCTTGGTTTCCAACATCAGTTTCAGCCTGTGAGAAATAGAAACTCGGGACATGAGAAATACTCAAGTGGTGAAGGTGATCTGATGGGAGATAATACGGAGAGTGTACCTCAGATTAAAAAATAAATCCAGGAGGGTGGATAAGAAATGAAAAGTTTCAAATATTTTCACTGTAATAAACTAGGCCATGTAAAGTCACAGTGTTGGTGGTTGAAGAAAAGCACTGGGAAGGCTGATGTGGTAAAACAGGATAAGACAGTGGGGTTTGCTAAAGTGGTAAAGGAAAGCCCAAATGAAGCGAAGGAGATGCAAAAGATTATATAGCCTGATCAAGAGGTGATTGGTAAGAAGGTGCAATATCTCTTTAAAGAATTTATTTGTGTGGGTAAAGTTTACTCATGTGTATCAGGAGGAGCAGGTAAAGAAGCCACAATTTAAAGAGATATGGGAGCTAGTCAATCTTTAATGGTAAGAGATGAGCAGTTCTGTAGTTTGGGAAGAATGTTGCCAGAAAAGGTGGTAATATGTGGAATTCAGGGTGAGAGGAGTCGTGTTCCATTATATAAGGTAAGGTTGGAAAGTCCAAAGAAGAGTGGTGAAGTGGTTGTGCAAAGAAAAAAAGAACAAAGAAAAGTACAGCACAGGAACAAGCCCTTCGGCCCTCCATGCCCGTGCCGACCATGCTGCTCGACTAAACTATAATCTTCTACACTTCCTGGGTCTGTGTTCCTCTATTCTCATCCTATTCATGTACTTGTCAAGATGATCCTTAAATGTTACTATCGTCCCTCCTTCCACCACCTCCTCCGGCAGCGAGTTCCAGGCACCCTCTGTATAAAATACTTGCCCCGTACATCTACTCTGAACTATGCCCCCGCACCTTAAACCTATGCCCCCTAGTGATTGACCCCTCTACCCTGGGAAAAAGCCTCTGACTATCCACTCTGTGTATGTCCCTCATAATTTTGTAGCCCTCTATGAGGTCGCCCCTCAACCTCCGTCGTTCCAGTGAGTTCAAACCGAATTTATTCAACCGCTCCTCATAGCTAATGCCCCCCATACCAGGCAACATCCTGGTAAATCTCTTCTGCACCCTCGCTCAAGCCTCCACGTCCTTCTGGTAGTATGGCCATCAGAATTGAACACTCTACCAAGTGTGGCCTAACTAAGATTCTACACAGCTGCAACATGACTTGCCAATTCGTATACTCAATGCACCGGCCAATGAAGGCAAGCATGCCGTTTGCCTTCTTGACTACGTTCTCCACATTTGTTGCCCCTTTCAGTGACCTGTGGACCTGTACACCTAGATCTCTCTGACTCTCAATACTCTTGAGTGTTCAACCGTTCACTGTATATTCCTATCTGCAGTAGACCTTCCGAAACGCATTACCTCACATTTGTCCGGATTAAACTCCATCTGCCATCTCTCCACCCAAGTCTCCAAATGATCTAAATCCTGCTGCATCCTCTGACAGTCCTCATCGCTAGCTGCAATTCCACCAAGCTTTGTGTCATCTGCAAACTTACTCATCAGACCAGTTACATTTTCCTCCAAAATATTTATATATACTACGAACAGCAAAGGTCCCAGCACTGGGGCGAAATTCTCCGACCCCCAGCAGGGTCGGTGAATCGCCTGGGACCACCGAAAATCCTGCCCCCGCCGTGGCAGAGATTCTCCGCCACCCGGGAAGTGGCGGCAGCGGGAATCTCGCCACTCCAATCGGCGAGGCCCCTGCGGCGATTCTCCGGCCCGCGATGGGCCGAAGTCCCGCTGCTGGGAGGCCTCTCCCGCCGCCGAGGTTTGAACCACCTCTGGTGGCGGCGGGATCGGCGGCGCGAGCGGGCCCCTGGGGTCCTGGGTTGGGCGGAGGGTGATCGGACCCCGGGGGGTGCCCCCATGGTAGCCAGGCCCATGATCGGGGTCCCCCGCTCAGACTCCGGGCCAGTGCCCTGGGTGCACTCTTTTGCCTCCACCATGGCCAGCTGCCGCTGATGTCACCACCGGCGCATGCGCCAACTGGCGAAAGCCTTTCAGCCAGCACCGCTGCCGGGGGCGCCGTTTTTTTCCGCCAGTCTTCTGGTGCCAAGCGCTCCGGCGCGGGGCTGGCCCCCAAAGGTGCAGAGAATTCCCCACCTTTGGATTCCCCGACCCCTGAGTGGTTGGCGCCACTCCCCTACGCCGGGACCCCCCGTCACGCCGGGTAGGGGAGAATCCCGCCCCTGATACCTGCAGAACACCACCAGTCACAGCCCTCCAATTGGAAAAGCACCCTTCCATCGCTACTGTCTGCCTTCTATGACCTAACCAGTTCTGTATCCACCCTGCCAGCTCACCCCTGATTCCGTGTGTCTCCACCTTCTGTACCAGTCTACCTTGAGAGACCTTGTCAAAGACCTTAGTGAAGTCCATATAGACAACATCCACTGTTCTACCTGCACTAATCATCTTTGTGACCTCTTCTAAAAACTCTATCAAGTTAGTGAGACACTGTTGCTCGTTCTGGTGAGTGTGCTTTACACTCAATTGGCTCTGTTTTATTACTTAGCTCTAGAGTCGCCAGGTATCCTTATGATACCACCACGAGGTTCAAATTCAAGTTCAGATCAATGACTCAATACACCAATTAGTAAGGTTCAAAACAAGACACGTTTATTAATACACAGTTATTCGCTACTCATGCATATAATACTAAAAGACTAAACTATTCCTACCACTAATAGGCCAATAATTATCTGGATAAGGGAACCCGCCGGATCAGGGAACAATGGCCTCTTGCTCTGTACTGGATCTGCAGGCTTCCAGCTGGTATGGACTAAGGGGTCAGGAGTGTCTATCTCGTAGCGTGCGTTGTATGACACTTACTTGGTGGTGCAGCAATTGGCCAGGCCTCTCCTTCTTACGGTCAAGTTCGTCGAGAGCTGCTGAGATGTTATGCTGAGGGGGCCGGCTAAGAGAGTGAACTGAATTTGGGACCTGTCTTTTATAGATCCCAGGGGCTTCGCGCCCTTTTGGGCGGTCCCCGAGCGTACTTTCAATCGATTGGATCCCATATCAATCGATTGGTTTGAATTCCCCAATACTGGGGCCGGTTCTCGATCACTGGGCGGTTCTCCCTGGCTTGTTTGTCTCCTTTGTTTCAGACTCCCGTTGGCGCCGAGGAGTCTGACCTGCTATAGAATGTCCCAAATGTAGCTAATCGTTGTATCCATTGTTCCCGGGGATCGCTCATTAATATGCAAACTGCTGGTTTTGGTGCTGTCTGCTTTCTTTGCAGGCAGAATACTCAGGAACTCTGCAAAACTGCTTGTTTCTCTAGTATTGTCCAATTTTCCCTGCTGTCTTTGTGTTTCTCCATTTTGTGTGGGGAAGTGGCCAACTCAGGTGGCTACAACACGGCCTCCCCTTTACAAAACCATGCTGCCTCTCACTAATCCATCCATTTGCTTCCAAATGGGAGTAGAACCTGTCTCGAAAATTCTCTCCAGTAATGTCCCTATCACTGACATAAGGCTCAACGGCCTGTAATTCCCTAGATTATCCTTGCAATTTGTGTGCGTGGGGTTAGAATGCGTGTGTGGGGGTTTTCGTGTGTGTGTGGAGGGGGTTAGTATGTGTGGGAGGGTTAATGTGTATGTGGGGGAATTTGTGTGTGAGTGGGGGTGTTTTAGTGTGTGTTTGTGGGGTGGTGGTTTGTGTGTGTGGGAGGTTAGTGTGTCTGGGAGGGGTTAATGTGTGTAGAGGTGGGTTAGTGCGTGTGTGGAGGTGTGTTAGTGTGTGTGGGGGGGTTCGTGTGTGCGTGGGGGGTTAGTGTGAGTGCAGGGTGGTGAGTGTGTTTGGAGGGGGTTAGTGAGTGTGAGGGGTTCACTTGTGTGGCGTGGGTTAGCATGTGTAGGGGGTAGGTGTGTGTGTGGGGGGGTTAGTGTGTGTGTGGGGGGTTGGTTAATGAGAGTGTGTGGGAGGTTAGTCTGTGTGTGGGGGCGTTAGTGTATGGGGGGGTTCTATTGTGTGTGGGGGTTAGCGTGTGTGGGGGGATCAGTGTGTATTTCAGGGATAGGTCTATGTGTGGAGGAGTGTTAGTGTGTGTGGGAGGGGTTAGTGCAGGGGTGGGCAAACTTTTCCGTGCAAGGGCCACATTCAGAAATTCACAATTTTAAAGGGCCACATAGTATATTAATTAATAGTCCCGGTTGTAACCAATTAGCATGCGGCATATACCTCAGCGCTTCCCCGGAGGCATCCTGCCTTTAGCCCTCTTTTTCTCTACTTTTCAAAAATGGCGCTTCACCCGGTTATGATTCTGGGTGCCTCATATAGAACATAGAACATAGAACAGTACAGCACAGAACAGGCCCTTCGGCCCTCGATGTTGTGCCGAGCAATGATCACCCTACTCAAGTCAACGTATCCACCCTATACCAGTAACCCAACAGCCCCCCCCCCCCCCCCCCAATTAACCTTATTTTAAAAAAAAAAATTTTTTTTTAATTTAAAAAAAAAATTTTTTTTTAATGACTTGATCTTGGTGGGCCGCATGCGGCCCGCGGGCCATAGTTTTCCCACCCCTGGGTTAGTGTGTGTGTAGGGACTGATAGTGTATGTGGGGGGCCAGTGTATGTGGGGGCTTAGTGTGCGCGGGTGATAGTGTGTGTGGGAGGGTTAGTGTGTGTGAGTGAGGCATTAGTGTATCTGTTTGTGGGGTTAGTGTGTGTTGCGGGGGTTTTTAGTGAGCGTGTGGGGGGTTACTGTGTGTGGGGGTTGGGTTCGTGTATCTATGGTGAAGGGTTAGTATGTGTGTGGTGGGGGTTAGTATGTTTCTGGGGGAAATTAGTGTGTGCTGGTGTTGTAGTGTGTGTGTGGGGGGGGTTAGTGTGTGTGGGAGGTGTTCGTTGTGTGTGTGGGGGGGGTTAGTGTGTGTGGGAGGTGTTCGTTGTGTGTGTGGTGGGTTTGTGTCTGTGGGGGAGGGTTCAGTGTGTTTTTGTGGGGGTTAGTGTGCGTGAGGGTGAATGTGTGTGTGTGTGGTGGGGAGTGTATTGTGTGTGGGGTGGGTTAGTGTGGGTTTGTGGTAGGGTTATTTTGTGGGATTATTAATGTGTGTTTGTTTGTGTGTGTGTGGGGGGGGTTTAGTGTGTGGGGAGGGTTAGTGTGTGTTTGGGCGGATAGTGTGTGTGTGTGTGGTTAGTGTGTGCGTGGGGGTTGTGAGTGTATTTACAGAATTTACAGTGCAGAAGGAGGCCATTCGGCCCATCGAGTCTGCACCGGCTCCTGGAATAAGTACCCTTCCCAACCGCGCACCTCCACTCTGTCCACACAACCCAGTCGCCCAATCCAATACTGAGGGCAATTTTGGGCACTAAGGGCAATTTAGCATCGCCAATCCAACCAACCTACGCATCTTTGGACTGTGGGAGGAAACCGGAGCACCCGGAGGGAACCCACGCACACACGGGGAAAACATGCAAAGTCCGCACAGACAGCCAGAAATCGAACCGGCGATCCTGGAGCTGTGAAGCGATTGCGCTAATCACTATGCTAAGGTGCGGCCCTAGTGTGGTTAGTCTGTGTGGGGGTTAGTGTGTGTGGGAGAGGTTAGTGTGTGTGGGGTGGTTAGTGTGTGGGGGGACTTAGTCTGTGTGGGGGTTCAGTGTGTGTCTGGAGGGTTGTGTGTGTGGGGGGGCGGTTAGTGTGTGTTTGTGGGAGATTTAATGTGTGTGGGGTGGTTAGAGTTTTTGGGGGGCTTAGAGTGTGTGGGGGGGGGGGTCAATGTATGTGTTGGGAGTTAGTGTGTGTCTGTGGGGTTTAGTGTGTGTGGGGGAGTTAGCGTTTGTGGGTGGGTGGGCTAGTGTGTAGGAGTAACAGAGAAACTATCTTGTCCAGGAGTACAGTTTTTGGGTAATGATATAGCTGGATCGCAAGTGAGAGCGATGCCTACTGTGGTTGATAAGCCAGTGGAAAATCAGACAACTGAAGTGTTGAAGGACGAATATCCTGGGATTTTTCTGGATTGTGTAGTAACAAGGTCGCAAAGTCACAGGTTAAGAGGAGAAATCAAAAAGTGAAGATGAATTGAAGTGCCATTGTAACAAACGATTTTTGATCAGATGGTTGAAAAAGAACAAGAAAAGATGGAGGATGAGGTGGATATTTTTAGTTCAGAAAAATTCGTGGAGTTGTAACAAAAAAAATATAGAAATAAAACGGATGTGTCAGAAAGCAAACACGGAAGAGGACTCTGAGTGTATACCAGAGTGTTATTTCCGTAAAAGTGATGTCTTGAGAGAAAATGGAGACCTTTACATATGCAGGCGGATGAAAAGTGGGCAGAAGTTCATCAAGTAGTATTGCCGGTAGGGTATAGAAAGGAGATGTTGCGAGTTGCACATGGGTACCAGTGGGAGGTCATTTGGGGATAAGGAAAACCATAAAATCCTAAATGGCGAAAACCCAGAAACATTTTTATTGGCCTGGACTGCATAAAGATGTAGTTAAATTTTGTCAATCATGTCACACATGTCAAGTGAAAGGGAAACCTCAAGCAGTGATAAAACCTGCGCCCTTAATTCCCATTCCAACATTTGAGGAACCTTTTACACGGGTCCTAATTGATTGCATAGGACCGTTTCCTAAAACAAAAAGTGGGAATCAATATATTTTGACTATAATGGATGTGTCTACTAGGTTTCCAGAGGCCATTCCAGTATTTAATATTACAGCAAAAAGATTGTGGAGGAGTTACTTAAATTCTTTACTAGATATGGACTACCCACATAAATACAATCGGATCAAGGATCAAATTTTACCTCAAGATTATTCAAAGAAATTATGGATAGTTTAGGAATAAAACAATTTAAATCAACTGCGTATCATCCAAAATCATAGGGAGCATTAGAAAGGCGGCATCAGACATTAAAGACAATGTTGAGGGCTTATTGTCAAGATTATCCAAAGGATTGGGATAAAGGAATTCCATTCGTACTGTTTGCAATTAGGGATGCTTGTAATGAGTCAACCAAATTCAGTCCTTTTGAACTAATGTTTGGTCATGAGGTAAGAGGACCACTTAAATTGATTAAGGAAAAATTGGTGAGTGAGAAATCGGAAATTACATTATTGGATTACATGTCAAATTTTAGGGAACGATTAAATAGAGCAGGTGAATTAGCTAGACAACATTTAAAAGTTGCACAAAATGTGATGAAACGGGTAGCAGACAAGAAATCCAAAGTTCATAGTTTTGCCAGTGGAGATAAAGTTTTAGTGTTGTTACCAGTGGTAAGTGAACCTTTAAAAGCTAGGTTTTGTGGACCTTATCAGATTGAAAGGAAATTAAGTGAGGTGAATTATGATAGAAGGAAAACTCACCTAGTGTGTCATGTGAACATGCTTAAAAGGTACTTCGAAAGGGAAGGAGAGAAAAAGGAGACGGTTTTAATGATTCTAACTCAAAGTGATGAACCAAATCCAGATGACTGTGAATCAAATTAAATTGGAAAATTCTTAGAAATTGGGATACATTGTTGAGCTGCATTCCAGAGGAAAAACGAACTGACCTGAAAGAGGTATTGATATCACATTGGCAAGTTTGTGGAGATAAATTGGGAAGTACAAAAATGGCTATACATGATGTAGATGTGGGAAATGCTGCACCAATCAAATAACATCCATATAGACTTAACCCTTTAAAATTGGCACAGGTTAACAAAGAGATTGAGAGAATGCTGAAAAATAGCATAATTGAAGTGGGTTGCAGCCAATGGAGCTCACCCATAGTGATGATACCAAAACCGGACGGTACCCAACGGTTGTGTGTGGACTATAGAAAGGTGAATGCAGTTACAAGAACAGACTCTTATCCTATCCCACGTTTGGAGGATTGCATTGAGAAAGTGGGACAATCAGCTTTTATTCCCAAACTGGATTTACTTAAAGGTTACTGGCAGGTACCTTTAGCCTAAAGGGCGAAGGGGATTTCAGTTTTTGTAACTCCAGATGGTATCTACCAATTCAAAGTTATGTCATTAGGCATGAAAAACGCCCCAGCCACATTTCAACGGTTAACAAACAAAGTCGTTTTAAGATTACCCAATTGTGCGCTATACATCGACGATCTGGTCATTTTCAGCCAGACATGGAAAGAGCATTTAAAACATCTGATGGAGTTATTCGATCGATTTCAGGAGGTGGGTTTGGTGATAAACCTAGCCAAAAGTGAATTTAGAAAGGCCCAATTCACTTTCCTTGGCCATACAGGGTCGAATGGTCCCACGGGATGTGAAAACAAAAGTTATTGGGCAGTTTCCGATACCCTCGACACGACGGGAAATAATACGATTTCTTGGTATGAGTGGATTTTACTGGAAATTTGTACCAAATTTCAGCAGTGTGGTCGCTCCTCTGACGGACTTGCTCAAGAAGCGTAACAAATTCCAGTGGACAGCGGAGTGTCAACAGGCATTTGATGGCCTGAAGGCTGTGTTAACCACTGCTCCTGTTTTAGCCATCCCAAAATATACAAAACCATTCAAAGTGGCGGTTGATGCGTGTTGGTGTAGGTGCGGTGCTCCTACAAGACAATGACAAAGGGCTAGAGCAGCCTATTGGTTATTTTTCAAAGAAATTGAATTCTCACCAGAAAAAGTATTCAACGATTGAGACGGAGAGGTTGAGTTTGCAACATTTTCACATTTATGTGACCAGCAATCCGTCTGACACCATTATATATACTGATCATAATCCTTTGACGTTTTTGGATCGATTCCGGAATAACAATGCAAGGCTGTTTTGCTGGAGTTTATTGTTACAGCCATTTCATTTAAAAATAGTACATGTGGCAGGATGAGAAAACGTGATAGCCGGTGCTTTGTTACGAATGTGATGAACTGAAGCAATGTCAGTTGGAGGAAGAAGAACGAAAAAAAAATGGACTATATTATTATACCTGTTTGCGTGTGTTGTTTTTTTTAAACGAAAAAGTATATTTACTGTGTGCATTTGTTAAAGGATAGTGAAAAGGTGAAAAATGAAACCATCTTGAAGTTGATGGGTTTTTTTTTTCTTGGGGGGAGTTGTCATGTTAGAGTACCTTTAAGAAATGGGTGTTTAAGAAATGTACCTTTAAGAAATGGATATTTATCAGTGATGTCAGAGAGTGGGTGGAGCTGGGCTGTCTGTCAGCTTTTTACTTTTGTTTTCGGCTGTTTGATGCAGGGTGTGGTTTAGTTTCGTTTTCAGAGCTGGATAGCTGCAGTCACAGCCAGAAGGTGTATTCGAATCTCTCTCTGTAATCTAAAGACTGTAAATTGATCCTGGTGATTTAAAACTAATAACAGTAGTGGCTTTAACTGATAAAAGGTGTTTTAAGTCTTATGGATGTTAAAAGGAAAGCTTAAAGGATTACTTAGTGTTGTATTCTTAGGGGTTGTATTTGAATTGATGGTTGCTGAGATGTTCACTGTCTGTTTTAAAACTTGAGTTCATAGAAGAAACATTGTTTTGCCTTAAAAAATACTTTTTCATTCCTGCTTTTCCACACCTGTAGAGTGGGCCGTGTGCTCCCCATACCACAATCTATTAAAAGTTGTGGGTCAGGTGAACTCTATGATACACTTTGGGGTTCACTAAACCCTGGCCCATAACAATAGTACCTTTAACACTTAACCATGGCTAAGGCTCTTTGGATGATGTTTCTGCTTGGGACTGGGGGAGGGAGGAGGGATGGAGATATAAAAAAGTAGGAAGGTAATTTTGATGGACTATCACAAATGTGTGGCAGTTTCAGTGGTTAAGTTACTGGAAGCATTTCCAGCTGCGTCATCTACCTGACAATGTGGAAGATTCCCCACATATGGCCTGATCACAAAAAGCAATCCAGTCATTTACCGCCCCGTCAGCCTCCTCTCAATCATCAGCAAAGTGATGCAAGTGTGTTATTTGATGTGTTATCTGTGCTGATCTAACATCAACTGCTACTGGATGCAGTAAAACAAGAACCAGGCTTCCGACACAGGAGAAGGTCCGACACTGTTTTATTGAACCTGCTGATTGCTGTACATAATCTGCTGTGGGTTGACACTCCATTAACCTAATGGATAACCTCCTACTGGCTTGACCAGACTAGCTCTCTATCTCGTGGCAATGATGTTTATTGGTCTGTGCACTGTGACTATATCCTTAGCTGTGTCCTGTGAGAGAGAGAGAGCCTTAATGCCCTGTGGGCTTTATAGTGGTGGTGTCCTGTCTGGTGATTGGTTGTTCTGTGTCGTGTGTGTTCATTGGTTATCCTGTGTGTCAATCACTGCCTGTCTGCATCTCATGGTATACATGAGTGGATATTATGACATTATTGACAGTGCTATCAAGCACAGCAATAACCTGCTCTTGACATCAAGCATTTCACCATATGTGTAGCAAGGAGCCCTGATGAAACTGAAGTCAATGGGAATCAGAGGAAAAGTTCTCCACTGTTTGGACTCATACCTGGCACAAAGGAAAATGGTTGTGTTTGTTGGAGGTTGTTATAGCCCACAAGGGTCTTACAGGGTGGGAACAATTAACTTCCCGGTGAACCTATCAGAATTCAAGCTCTCCCGATAAGGGGGCAGCAGACCTCTAAACAATTGTATGGGATATGAAGCTGGCTAGTTAGACAACGGCAAGGCAGACCCAGTTTGGGATTTACCATGTGATGTATATCATAGTTATTGTAAATAAACTAAGTTTCTTTGAACTACTCGGTGTGGGCTGCTTCATGGCCTTGTTAAAGAGGTCAATCATCTCAATCCAAGAACATTGCTGCATGCGTTCCTCAGGGTTGTGTCCAAGATGCAATCAACTTCAGGGGTTTCATCAATCCTTCTGACCATTTTTGACCCCATAAAGGTCAGATGTGGGAATGTTCACTGATGATTGCACAATGTTCAGTACCATTCACAATTCCTCAAATACTGAAGTAGTGCATGCCAATATGGAGCACCACTCAAACTTGGTTTCATAAATAGCAATTAACATTGGCGCCATACAAATGTCAATGGCTATCTCCAACATGAGAGAATCTAACCATCTCCCTTGGCATTCAAAGGCATTACCTTCACTGAATTTCCTGCTATAAATATCCTGGGGTTTACCATTGACCAGAAACAGAACTAAAATGGCCATATAAATGCTGTGGTTACAAGAACAGATCAGAGGCTGGGAATTCTGAGGTTAGTAACACACCTCCTGACTGCTCAAACCTTGTCCAACATATATAAAGCACAGGTCAGGAGAGCAAGGGAATACCCTTCCCTCGTCTGTATGAATGTGGCCTCAACAACACTCAAGAAGTTCAACACCATCCAGGACACAGCAGCCCACATAACCCCATATACCAACTGGAACATTCACTCTCTGCACTGTGGCTTCACAGCACCAGGGTCGATTCCCTGCAGGGTCACTGTCTGTGTGGAGTCTGCACGTTCTCCCCGTGTCTGCGTGGGTTTCCTCCGGGTGCTCCGGTTTCCTCTCACAGTCCAAAGACGTGCATGTTTGGTGGATTGGTCATGGTAAATTGCCCTTCGTGACCAAAAAAGGTTAGGAGGGGTTATTGGGTTACGGAGATAGGGTGGAAGTGAGGGCTTAAGTGGGTCGGTGCAGACTCGATAGGCCGAATGGCCTCCTTCTGCACTGTATGTTCTATGTAACCTGCGACAACCATCACCTAGAAGGTTAAACGCAGCAGACACATGGGAAAACCACCTCCTCCAAGTTCCACTCCAAGCGACGCATCATCGGACTTGGAACAATATCACCGTCGGACGTCCAAAATCCTGGAACTTTCTTCCTAACAGCACTATAGGTGTGCCTGCACCTCAACAATTGAAAAAGGCAGCTCGCTACCACCTTCTCAACGGGAATTAGGGATGAGAAACAAATGTTGGCCTAGCCAGCGTTGCCCACTTCACATGAAAACACGTAAAACTGTTTTGCTAGCCTTCACAGCAAGAGAAAATGACATAATTGCTGCTGAAAATTAGAAATCCTCTCTCTTTATAAATAAATTGAGAAGGTGACTCATGGAAGTGTAAATAATCAAGATACTAGTGAGCTCCCATTGAGGTGCTGCTTGCCATAGCTGTATGTGATAATCTTATCAGCAATGCCAATAAATTAATGGCAAGGGCCAAATCATTGGTTCATTTAAATAAAAGCACCGACCAACTAAAATAATTTTCAAACTATGGTATGGGAGAGCTCCAGAAACTATGACCAGAGTTTTCCAGCCGTTCACGCCAGCAGAATGTTCCAGTTCCACCGATGGTGTACTCCCAGCGTTGGTTTCCTGGCCACGTGCGGGTGAGAGGGTGCATTCAATGGGGAACTCCTTTAACAATGGCGGAGCCTGCTGCCAGTTAATAGTGAGCCGCCTCCGCTACTGCAAAACATGCAGCAGATTGCGTGGAAAATCCTAGCTTGTAAGTCCATCTTAATTTCTACGAGATGGTGCCAACTGCATGAAAGGAAACAGTGTTTCGAATGTCACACCACACAAAATTCCAGGCTGAACCTCCCACTATCAACATCCTATGGGTTACTATTGACCAGAGCAGGCTACCAGAGCAGGTCAGAGGCTGGGAATTCCAAGTTGAGAAGCTCACCTCCTGATACCTCAATGCTTGCCCACCATCTACAAGGCACAAGTCAGGAGTGTAAATAACATTTTCTTCACTTGCCTGGATAAGTACAGCTCCAACAACACTCAAGAGTCTCGACTCCATCCAGAACAAAGCAGCCCATTGGATTGACGCTTGATCCACCACTTTAAACGTGCACTCCCTCCACCACTGATGCACAGTGTGTAACACGTTCATTGCGGCAAGGGTAGCAGGATTTGGAAATACCACCACCTGCAATTTCTCCTCCAAGTTGTAGATTATTCCGATTTGGAACTATATTGTTATTTCTTCATATTGTTGGGTCAAAAAGCTGGAACTCTCTTCCTAACAGCACTGTGTGTGTACCTAAACCACATGGATTGCAGCAGTTCATGACAGCATTTATCTACTCAAGGACAATCTGAGATGAGCAACAAATGCTGGCTGTGCCAGCGATGTTCACATCCTGTGAATGAATGAAAAAAAGATAGCAGCAACGTGTTATTAAGCAGACAAATGCTGGCATTCATGAATTTGGCGACAGGTGAATAGGAATTGGACAACTACCGGAATATGTTGGATTGCGTTAGGTTCTAAAGACCCAGGTTTAAAATATATAGACCGCAAAACTCCGCTCAAAGAACAAAGAAAAGTACAGCACAGGAACAGGCCCTTCGGCCCTCCAAGCCCGTGCCGACCATGCTGCCCGACTAAACTACAATCTTCTACTACTTCCTGGGTCCGTATCCCTCTATTCCCATCCTAATGTCACCGGTATTGGTAGGCCGGAGGTGGAAAAACACTGACAACACAACTTCCAACTAAATCAGTGCAGTGTGCATTGTTTGTATGAATGCTACAGCAGATGTGATGTGCATGCGCTAGAAACATGCTGGATGTTACTCAGAGTCCAGTATTGATTAATAGATACCCACTCTGCCACTTGTGATTAAGAAAAAAGAGAACAAGGAAATATTTATCTATATTTTCTTTAAATTCTTCAACAATAATTAAATCCACTCCACATTTAATTTTCAGCACCAGTGAGATTATTTGGCAATAGTTAAGACTTATCCTGCCAGTGAAAAAAATCACTCACACTTGAATGAACAAGCACTAACATTTTCTGGATAACTAATGGGTAAATACAACTTCACACCCTCACATCTTTTTCAATGCCGAGTCTATTTGGCAAGTACCATTATACTGAAGCTCGTGGCGAAGCAGGAGAATTTGGACAGCAACTTAGGATTTCCACCTTTAACTGCGCATGTGCAGATGCCAGAGGCTGCTGTCCAATTTTTTTTTAAAATCTTTATTATCACAAGTAGGCTTACATTAACACTGCAATGAAGTTACTGTAAAAAGCCCCTAGTCGCCACACTCTGGCATCTATTCGGGTATATAGAGGGGGAATTCAGAATGTCCAAATTCCCTGGCAGCATGTCTTTCGGGACTTGTGGAAGGAAACCAGAGCACCCGGAAGAAACCCACGCAGACACAGGGAGAGCATGCAGAGTCCACACAGACAGTGAACCAAGCTGGGAATTGAACCCTGGGACCCTGGCGCTGCGAAGCAACAATGCTAACCACTCTGCTACCGTGTCGCCTTGGAAAAGGTGCAAAGGAGATTTACCAGGATGTTGCCTGGAATGGAGAGTAGGTCTTAGGAGGAAAGGTTGAGGGTGCTAGGCCTTTTCTCATTAGAACGGAGAAGGATGAGGGGCGACTTGATAGAGGTTTATAAGATTATCAGGGGAATAGATAGAGTAGACAGTCAGAGACTTTTTCCCCGGGTGGAACAAACCATTACAAGGGGATATAAATTTAAGGTGAATGGTGGAAGATATAGGGGGGATGTCAGAGGTAGTTCTTTACCCAGAGAGTAGTGGGGGCATGGAATGCACTGCCTGTGGAAGTAGTTGAGTCGGAAACATTAGGGACCTTCAAGCGGCTATTGGATAGGTACATGGATTACGATTGAATGATGGAGTGTAGATTAATTTGTTCTTAAGGGCAGCACGGTAGTATTGTGGATAGCACAATTGCTTCACAGCTCCAGGGTCCCAGGTTCGATTCCGGCTTGGGTCACTGTCTGTGTGGAGTCTGCACATCCTCCCCGTGTGTGCGTGGGTTTCCTCCGGGTACTTCAGTTTCCTCCCACAGTCCAAAGATGTGCAGGTTAGGTGGATTGGCCATGATAAATTGCCCTTAGTGTCCAAAATTGCCCTTCGTGTTGGGTGGGGTTACTGGGTTATGGGGATAGGGTGGAGGTGTTGACCTTGGGTAGGGTGCACTTTCCAAGATCCGCAGCAGACCCGATGGGCCGAATGGCTTCCTTCTGCACTGTAAATTCTATGATAATCTATGATTAATCTCGGACAAAGGTTCGGCACAATATCGTGGGCCGAAGGGCCTGTTCTGTGCTGTATTTTTCTATGTTCTATGTTCTAAGTGAGAGGACTCAGGAGCATTGTAATTCTCAGTGCAAAATCTGGAGCAACATTAAAAAGTTTTGGTTTAAGAACAGTTAATATAACTGAAGAATAAATTCTAGAGAGATGGTTTAGAGTTTCCACTTTGGACAACTGGTACAAATTACAGGAGTTTTCAGAATTGTATTTTTTGCTCAAGTTCCAACTGAACCTCATTTCCATATTGTATATAAATTGCACTGGAGTTTCTGCTCAGTTGCATTGGTTCCTTTGACATAATTTCCATGAAATCAGTGTAACCAGCCCAAAGGATCCTGGAAATTTAAGCAATTCATAAATGGCTCTGAATATTTTAGGAAAGTCGTTCTCAATTATTAAAAACTTGGGTTACGTACAAACAGTGGATCGGCACTGCGATTACAATTTTTACATTTTTGTGATAAACCTATCTTGATCCAAAGTAGATGTTTTGTTGAAAAAAAATACACTTTAAGAACACTGCTCAATTGCATGGTTCATGATAGATTTTGCATTTAGTAATATGCAAAGGAACAAATATGTACTTGAGGCAGAATACTCACTTCTCAAAATGGAAGTAATTTGCACTTGTTTCACTCAAAGCAAAATTCTACCCTACTATCCGTCCAACAGAGTCTCCCCACTATTCACAGCTTCAACAGAAGTGAAGAGAACAGGAGATACCTCTTTACCTTGCTTTCTAGATCGCATTAAACCATTCATCACCATCAATAAGGCAGGATTTGGTAAAATTGCTGCCCACCAAAGCTCCTCAGTCTCATCCACTCCGTCCATGATAATGTGCACTGTGGACTGCGTAGTTTGACGGCACCATTTCTGACTGTTTAAGGGTGAAAAATGGACAGAGACAGGATTGTGTCCGAGCCCCGCAGGGTGATTGGTATTTTCTTTTCTACGTTCTTGCCCTTTACTTTCCCTGCAGAAATAGAAGTTTACCTACATAATAGGTCAGACGGCCTATCCAGATTAAAAACAGATGAAAAGACAGCATGACTTGATCAGAGGACTATATCCTGATGATGCTGTGCTAGTCACTCAAGAAGCTACTTAGTGTAACTCAGTTACAAGCAGTCATGGATTGTCTCCTCCATGTCTGTAACTTGCTCTCCCTGTCTTAGGACAGGGTGTCACATCTTCACTCCTGATCATCTAAACAGCACCCTTCTGGAAATGGTTTGTAAATTTATTTTTTTTGAGACCACAGTGACAGACAATATGACCAAGATTCTCCATCTGGAGCCATTTGTGCTCCCACCAACCAGAGAATCTGCTGGTGCTGGGAGCAAGGCCCAAGTGCGAGTCTTACTCCTTAACTATGCAAATATATGCCTGGGGGAAAGCTCGCTGGATTCTGTCGGAAGCAGGCGCCCCTCCCTGCCCCCCCACAAAGCTAATCCTGCCCCCCAACTAACAAGGAGGGGCATCCTGCCCTCCACCATGGGACAACGCGTTACCCCCCACTGTACGCATGCATGAAGATGACCTAACAGCGTCCCCCACGACACCTCCAGCCCCCCCCCCCCCCCCCAACTAAATGCCCCCATCAAGGACTCCCATAGGGCAACAGAGTGGCGCAGTGGGTTAGCCCTGCAGCCTCACGGAGCCGAGGTCCCAGGTTCGATCCCAGCTCTGGATCACTGTCCATGTGGAGTTTGCACATTCTCCCCGTGTTTGTGTGCGTTTCGCCCCCACAACCCAAAGATGTGCAGGCTAGATGGATTGGGCATGCGAAATTGCCCCTTAATTGGAAAAGCTGAATTGGGTACACTAAATTTTTTTAAAAATCAAAGACTCCCATCAGTTACATCCATCAAGCCCCCCATCAGAAGCAATCAGAGAGTGGGGGAGTCTTGGGGGCTTGATGATCAGTGGCAGAGGTGTGCTTCATCAGTGCCCCGACCCCCTTGGCCACCCTCAGGCTCAACCATGGCAGGGCTGTGCTTGGCCATCTTCACACCAAAGCCCTCGCCTTGGAGGTCCCAATGAGGAGGTTGGAGCATCACAGTAGAGCGAAAGGGGTGGGGAGGCAGCGGGAGTGGGAGACTCAGGCATCAAGTCCATTCATTGCATATATATTCATGCTCAACATTGATGTATATGTTCCCATTGGCGTGAGGCAGGTAGTGAGCTGCTGCCACCAGTGGCCGACAGGAACAGAGCAATGGACGTGTCGCCAGGTGGCATTCTCTGCCGATCTGGATTCCTGAGTGGAGCGGAGGTTAATGGAGAAACCAAATGCATATTGTAACTAGAAGATCAGGAGAAAGATTAGATAATCTGATGATCAGTCCACCTAACCCTGAATACCATCTCATCATCTACAAGGATGAAATCATGCAGGAGTTGGTCCAACACCCATCACTTGACAACGTCATTTCTGCTGCCATGAGACACAGGCAGTGGGATTCTCCGTTCCTCCGACTAAGTGTTGACGCCGGGGCAGGATTCGTGGACTTCCACGACAGCAAAACTGGCGCCACACCTGGACTAAATTAGCGACTGTTAAGGGCTAGCACCGGCGCCGCGTGGACCAGAATCGATTCCAATCAGTTCATGATTGACATTGAGCAGGCTGACAAGCTGCAGCCACACATACCCACTTCACTCCCCACACACAAAATCCCAGACAGCTAGATGGCAGCAAGATGTGCGGCCCCAAGGTTTAAGGATGCTGAGCTCGAGACCCTCCTGGACGCCATGGATGAGAGGCAGGCACCCTGGATCCGGGTCCGGGAAGGAGGCTGACAGCCACCGGCGTTCATAGCGCCTGGGCACAGGTGGCAGAGGTGGTGAGCGCCATGAGCAACAGGGTCCGGACCGGCCTGTAATGCCGGAGGAAATTACACATCCTCAGGGCTGCCAGGGTCAGTAGGCAGCAGTGTGCCCCTGGCACCAACCGCCATCCCACATACTCGTCATCACACCCCGTCACCAGGAGGGTGGCTGAACCCCCATCCTGCACCACATGCTGGCACCCACAGCGGCCACCATGGTCAGCTGCCCTAGCCACTGAAGCCACCAGCTACCCATCCGCTGGGCTGCATGCATCAGACTGGCTAACCCTGTGCATTATCTGTTTGCCCCTCCCCTGTCCAGGAGAAGGTCTCCCATAAGGTCCAGGAGCAGGAGGAAACTGGAGGGGGGCCGCCAGACCGACAGCCCCTCACACGAGGCAGAGAATTGGGCCCTGTTCGTGGTTGACGGGCCTGAAGAAAGGGAAGTCGCTGGGGTGGAGATCAGCCAGGAGGAAGGGGGACCCAGCTGAGTTGCAGCTCCCCATGCCACATGTGTCAACCCCACCCCTCCAATACCACCCTCACCCCCACATCACCCTCACCACCACACCACCAACACAACACCCTCACCCCACTGCACCCTCATACCACACCCACGCCACCCTCACCCCCTCCCTCACCCCCACACCACCTCTCCCCCACAGCCCCCCCCACCCCCCCCCCCCCCCCCCCCCCACCCAGGCCACAATCTAATCATGTGTCTTGTCTTGTGTCTTGCAGGACCTGCTGGCGATGCCGTGGGCCCTCCTGTTGTTCCCCCGCCCCCAGCCACAGCCAGTGCCACAACTTGAACCCCCCTGTGTGGCGAGCAGCGATGATGACGCTGACACAGAGTTGATTCATATGCCTGAGACCCAGGAGACTCTGGAGCTCGAGTTTGAAGATGAAACAGATTTCCCCTCCCAGCTGCCTCCAACACCCTCCACCATCCCAGAGACACTCACCTCGGTTGGGCACTTAAGTGAAGAGGCTCCTGGGACACTATCTGGTTCACACCACACAGATGCTCCGGTACATCAGGTTAAGGTAGGAACTTGTGGTGAACCTCTGTGTGCACCTGTATTAGGGGATGTAAGGTAGGACCTGCACTACAGGTTCGCCGGCAGCCCCTGCCGGCTAGCTCCGCCCACAAGGAGCCGTATAAATATGCATGTCCTCCTCCTGATCAGTCATTTCGCCAGCTGCAGCAGGAGGCCACGCATCTGACTGTAATAAAGCCACAGTTGTACCAATCTGAGTCTTTTGTGCAATTGATCGTGCATCAGAACTCCTGAGGGGCGCACGGTCAGAGGGCGGGCCGACCCCAGGGACTAGCTGCCGTCCAGACAGGTTACGGGTTTCTGGAACAGAAAGTCTCATCGATCATGGAGATGTAGTCACAGAGCCAGGGACTACATGAGGGGTTGTTAGCGAGCATCCAGCACCTGCAGGTGCAGGTGGAGGAGTCCAACCGCATGCAGCAGCAGGAGGTGGTGCCGGCCATGCGTGTCACCCAGGCCAACACCGCACATGTGGCGTCTGTGTGGCGGCCTTGAGGTCAAGGGTTATGGCTATGGATCAGCATGTCCAAGGCCTGGGGCAATCTGTGCAGGCAGTGGCCGAGGCCAAGGACAGGGCTGCCCTCTCACAGGCAGGCGTGAGCCAGAGCCACCTGGATATCGCAGCGGCACCCCTGAGCGCGGCCCAGTCACAGCGAATCATGGCTGAGGGTGTCGGCAGCATTGCCCAGGTGCTGGCCAACGTGGCACAGACACAGAGGGAGGTGACCCAGTCCCAACACTAACTCACACACGCGCACAGGTGCACGTACACATTAGAAAAGGTGATTACAAAAGAGGTAACATGGCCGATCGGCGTGATTTTCTGGCTGTTCCTGCGGGTGGGATCTTCCGGAACTGCCAATGGTGCCCCCCCACTCCCCCACACGGGTTCCCCAGCGGCAGAAGGTGCAAACAATGTTGTGCTGAACGGTATTAATAACTGCCGTAAACGGTACCTGACCTTTAATGCCTTGCCCCTTTAAGAGGCTTGGAACCCTGGGGGACTCCGCCTCTGGCTACGCCCCCAGGAAACGGTACATAGGATAAGGCTCCATGTGGCAAGCACACTTCTCTCGAATGCTGTCCTGTTCTCTGTAGATTAAAGCCTTTTGATTACCGACCTCGCTCTCGCGTCGTAATTGAGAGTGCCTCAATTTAATCTACAGACACATCAAGAAGGACAGTGCTCTAAACCCGGAGAAGCTCAACCTGGACGCCAGGGTCGCCGGAAGCCCCGGAAATTTTTAAATATTGGCTCCGGTGTTTCGAGGACTACCTGGACTCCTCAACGACTGATGTCGACAGCACTCGCAAGCTGCGTTTACTACATGGCCGGGTGGGCCACCGACTCTCCGCCGTGATCGAAACCGCTACGACCTATGATGCGGAGGTCGAAATACTGAAGAAACGCTTCATAAAACCTACTAACGAGGTACACGTCAGACATTTGCTCTCAACCTGCAGCCAGCGTTCCGATGAAACGCTGGACGAGTTCGTGCAAACACTCAATGCGCTCGCGAGGAACTGCGACCACAAAGCAGTCATGGCAGAAGACCACAGGAATTTACATATTCGCGACGCCCTTGTGTCCGGTATCAGGTCCTCGTACATCCGGCAGCGGCTCCTAGAAGACGGGGCAAAGGATCTCCAAGGCACGGTAACACTCGCCTCTTCTCTCGAACGGCCCACTGTAACCTCCGTACATACTCCGCGGACCTTGCGAACCCCTCTCGATCCCCTCCAGACTCGGCCATGCTACAGGCCTGTGCCGCACAGCGATCCGCCCACTCCAGGGGTTCCCCATGCTATTTCTGTGGGCAAGGCCAGCACCCACGTCAGCGTTGCCCGGCCTGCTCCGAGATCTGCAACGACTGCGGGAAGAAAGGGCACTTCGCTAAGGTCTGTCTGGCTGGCCCCAAAGGGCACAAACAAAATCCTCACCAGGCCCAGAAATCAAGCTCCCGGCCTCACAGGCCCAGCAACGCGGCCGCACGGCGGCCGGGCACGCCCACTTCCGACGCGTCATCGACCTCGTGCGAGTCATGGGAGCGGCCATCCTGGCGGTGGCCATCTTCGAAACCTGACACGTTCGACCAGCAGCGGCCATCTTGTGACTCCGGATGGCCATTTTGTGAGTTCGACTCTGACGGCCCGCAACTAGGAGCGATCACACTCGATCAATCGCGGCCGAAACACCTGCGAAACTCAATGATGCGGGTGCGAATCAACGGCCACGACACTCCCTGCCTATTCAACTCCAGGAGCACGGAGAGCTTTATCCATCCAGACACGGTAAGGCGCTGCACCCTGCGCACCCACCCCACCTCCCAAACTATCACCCTCGCCTCAGGGTCATATTTGGTTCAAATCACGGGATATTGCGTCGCTGACCTCGCAATTCAAGGTGCTGAATACACCTGTTTTAAACTTTACATCTTTCCTCAACTCTGCGCCCCCCTGCTGCTCGGTCTGGACTTTCAGTGCAGCCACCGGAGCCTGACACTGAAGTTCGGCGGACCCCTGCCCCCACTCACGGTATGCAGCCTGGCGACACTCAAAGTTGCGCCACCCCCCTCTTCGCGAACCCCACTCCCGACTGTAAGCCCGTCGCCACCAGGAGTCGCCGGACAGTACCCAAGACATGACTTTTATCAAGTCAGAGGTTCAGCGGCTACTAAAAGAGGGGTTCATAGAGGCCAGCAACTGCCCTTGGAGGCTCAAGTATTGGTAGTCCGCTCCGGGAAAAAGCACGAATGGTAGTGGATTATAGCCAGACCATAAACCGCCTTACACAAATCGATGCTTACCCACTTCCCCGCATAGCTGAAATGGTGACTCACATCGCCCAGTATCGGGTATTCTCCACGGTTGACCTAAAATCGGCGTACCATCAACTCCCTATCCACTCAGATGACCGCCCCTACACGGCTTTCGAAGCAGCCGGTCGGCTGTTTCACTTCCTCAGGGTCCCTTTTGGTGTTACAAACGGAGTCTCCGTTTTCCAGAGGGCGATGGATCAAATGGTGGACCAGTACGGCTTACGGGCTTCCTTCCCGTACTTGGACAATGTCACCATCTGCGGCCATGACCAGCAGGACCACGACGCAAACCTGAGGAAGTTCCTCCAGACTGCCCGGGCCCTCAGCCTCACGTACAACAAAGAGAAATGCGTGTTCCGCACAACCCGGCTAGCCATCCTCGGCTACGTCGTGGAGAACGGGGTCCTAGGCCCGGACCCCGACCCCGACCGCATGCGTCCCCTTAAGGAACTCCCCCTCCCACGTAACCTCAAGGCACTCAAACGGTGCTTGGGGCTTTTCTCCTATTACGCCCAGTGGGTCCCCAGATATGCAAACAAAGCCTGGCCACTTATTAAGGCCACGATGTTTCCCCTGACGTATGAGGCCCAGTCGGCTTTCGACCGTATCAAGGCCGGCATCATCAAGGCCACCATGGACGCGATGGACGAAGCCATCCCCTTCCAAGTAGAAAGCGACGCATCAGACGTCGCCCTGGCTGCTACCCTCAACCAGGCGGGCAGACCAGTAGCGTTCTTCTCCCGAACCCTCAACGCCTCGGAAATTCGGCACTCTGCAGTCGAGAAGGAGGCACAAGCCATAGTGGAGGCCGTGCGGCACTGGAGGCACTACCTAGCCGGTAGGAGGTTCACCCTTGTCACCAACCAACAGTCGGTCGCCTTTATGTTCGATAACGCACAATGGGTCAAAATAAAGAATGACAAAATTCTGAGGTGGAGAATAGAGCTCTCCACCTATATGTACGATATTAAATATCGCCCGGGGAAGCTCAACAAGTCCCCAAATGCCCTGTCCCGCGCCACGTGCGCCTACGCACAATTGGACCGCCTGAGATCCATCCACGATGACCATCATGGAGAGCCCTAGCTTTTTAGTCTCCGCGAGGTCGAGCGTGGCCCCTTTGAGCAGCCTTTGGTGGATGAGGTCCGACCCAATCCCCGTTACAAATGCATCGCGCATGAGGAGATTAGAATGTCCCGGACGAGTGGAATTAAGGCCCACCAGAAGTCTTCAATGGACTCACCAGGGAGTTCAGAGCGAGTGGCGAGTACGTGCCTGGCGAAGAGTGAGTTCGCTTTCTGCACGTAGTTCTCTTTGAGGAGCGCCATGGCGTCCGCATGAGCCAAGGAATCCTGGATCACCGGAAACACGCTGGAGCTCAATCTTGAGTACAGGATCTGTATCTTCTGAGCCTCCGTCGGTGTGTTGGTCGCTGAATTTATGTAAGCCTCGAAGCAAGCTAGCCAGTGATTAAAGTCCCTTCTGGTGTTGGTCGATTGCGGATCCAGCTGCAAGCGATCTGGTTTGATTCGGAGGTCCATCTTGTAGAAAATCTTGCTGCAATAAATTGAGGCACGATCAATTGTACAAAGACTCAGATTGGGTACAACTGTGGCTTTATTGCAGTAAGATGCGTGGCCTCATACAGCAGCTGGCAAAATGGCTGCTGAATAGAGGACACGCATATTTATACTCCTCTTCCTGGGCGGAGCCAGGAGGCAGGGGCTACCGGCAAACCTGTAGTACAGGTCCTACCGTACATCACCTAATACAGGTGTCACAGTGGCTTACCACAGTAGCCACGATGTCTGTATGGTCTTGGTGCACTAGTTTCAGTGGATATTTGGAAAATAGCAGCCATTAAATCCACAGAAAAGATCTGTTGCACTGTTGTTTCTTCTCAACGTAATGTCCCCAAAGTGTCATTTGCATTTTATTCTCCTGTCCAGAATATCAGGTTACCCACCCAGCCTTGTGCAGTTCTCTGCATTTTGGCAGACAAGAAGGGAGGTCACCTGACCTCTCAACTCCATCTTGTTTTGAAGCAGATTGTCCATTTTGTTTTTGAAAGTAATGTGTCTATTTTCCCTAAATTGACAGTTATAACTGTGTCAGCATGATCATTGGGAGAATGGTGTGGTGAGCGGGGGTGGGGTGCAGGGCAGTACGGGGAGGGGCAGAGGCGGGGGCAGTGCAGGGTGTAACAGTGGCAAAAACGTCTGGAGCAATTATTCTTCATTGTGCCAGTGGGTAACACCCTAGAGGTGGCCATCAATTTTTAAACTTGGACTGTTGGATTCATGACTAAATTTCTAATTAGAATGTAAAATGGATATCATTCCTCTGTGCTCCTGTCTCAAAGAGAAATGTCCAAGATGCTATTTGTACCTGCAACATTTTCTTAATCAATTATAAGGTCACAATGGGACTATATTATTCAGTAAATATATACGCTGTAGAATGAGTCTTGATATTCTTGCAGAGGATTTTTTGTTTAAAAGGTGAGGGAAGCATATGCCAGCAAAGCAGCAGAATACAAAGGCTGGGAAAAAATGAAAAAAGCTGAACTTAATGTTGAAGAAATGATTAAATGATTGTCACCTAAACGGCTAACTCATTAAAATATTCCAAACGGAAACTTATCATAAGTAGAAGAAGCATTGATATTACAACTGAACTATTGAAAACTGTCGTCCAGTCTTATGCTGAGGGAAATAAATAACATCACCAAACCAAGATTATTAATCTTAGTGTAATAGGTGGCCTTCTTACTTATAAATAACATACATAATGTTGCTGTTTCCTGAAATGATGCCTCTCAAAATACCTTGCAATGAAATGCCCTCCCTCCCCACACACTCACACACATATTTGTTCGGAAATAAGGTCAGTATGAATAATAAACAAGGTTTTCACTTTGCATTGTTGCACTCCACAAAATTGAAATCAAATTCTGATTCAATCCCCATGTTTATCTTTGATATGCAGAAAATTCAAAGCAGCAATTTAACAATGCTCATCGTAGAGGAAATACATCATAATCTTTCAACAGGGAGTATGAATCTCATCTGAGATCAGCATCTCTGCTGACCTGTGGCAGTAGCTATGGGAACAATGACCTTTCAGTAGGACAGCAATCATCAATGAATACTGGACCTCCACACATCCCCAAGGTCTTTTAGCATGCTTTGAATGGTTCATCAATGCAACACTTCATGTGTAAGCAGCACTGAGCTTTACACCTATCTTTCCCAATCAGATGATATTGGAAGTGGAGATGCAACTGTCAGTTTTGATATTATCGAACAACACTCAGCTGCACGAGGGGCATATCTATTACCTTCCAGAGTTTTTTTAAGGCATTTGTGTGGCCCACAGATTTAAGAAAATTCTACCACAGCCTTGAATCCCGGCAGTGCAGAATGAGATCATTTGGCCCATCGAGTCTACACTGGCCCTCTGAAAGAGCACCCCCTGCTGGCCCACTCCACCACCCTATCCCTGCAGCACCATAACCTAACCTACACACTTTTGGACATCAAGGGGCAATTTAGCATGGCAAATCCACCTAACCTCTGTATCGTTGGACTGTGGTAGGAAACCGGAGCAGCCGGAGGAATCACACGCAGACGCGGGGAGAATGTGCAGGCTCCACACAGCCAGTCATCCAAGGCTGGAATTGAACCAGGTTCCCAGGCGCTGTGAACCTGGCTCACTGCTGCTAACCACTGTACTGCCCCAATATTGCTGCATACACTAGGTCAGAATTAAATAGCTTTGTCTAAGTCTTCTGCAGGTTGGAGAAACAGCATTTTAAACTCAGATAAACTGGCCTCAATTTTAGATTTTATTTTAGCAGAATTTAGTGTGCTTGCTTAACCATTAACCATTTTATTTGAAAGGCCTTTTACAAACATATATTCTGCAACAAACCAACTAGACCAAGTTGTCATGCTAACACGTTATCAGAAAAGTTAACGTTGCTAACCACGTACAAAATATAATATTGTGAAGTATTATCAACAGATTATTATTTTAGAAGAAAGTAACTCAGTTACCCTGTAATTGAAGGATGAATAATTAATAACCAACAGTTAATAAGAGTAGGATTGTATTTATTTCTATATTTCCTACTAATATTCCTATTTGAGGACTAAAAACTGGAAACATAAAAAATGCCATGACAGCAGTTGTGAGATAAGAACTTACATTATCCATTAGAGGCTCCTATCAGATCACACTGTCCGTGACTAGTCCTGTGTCAGACTGAATGAACAGGACACTGGTAGAGTGTTAAGGGAAAGAATGCATCTTGAAATGATCCATGGTTTTATAGTTAGGACATATGCGTAAATTGGTTCACTTAAATCAACCTTTACGACTGTGGTAATATGACTAGGGGTATTACGATACCTGGGAGTGTGAGCTGCCATTGGTGCAGAGGGCTCACTGCCCATTGGCTCAAGTATCGTGTTCTCTGTATCCTCATTGGTCGAGAGGAAGGTAGCTCCGCCTACGAGACGGGGTATAAGAACCCGTGTACCCCAGCAGCCAGGCCATTTCTGTACTCCTGCTGCTGAGCTCACTTCTTGCTGATTAAGACCTGTCGATTAGGACTACACCTACGTTTCATGTCCATTGATTGTGCATCAATTTAATCAGCAAAATTTTAAAGGATGGAGCTCCGCTTCAAGCCGGAGTGTCTTCGACTCAGCCCTCACGCAACGAATTCAACAGCCATATTTAAGCACTGGCTGGCTTGCTTCAACAGCTACCTTAGCACGGCGGAAAACATCCCGACGAAGGAACAAATACTGCACATCCTCCACTCGTGCGTCAGCACCGCCATAGATACGCTCATCGAGGACACGACAGACTACGACGTGGCTATGGACCTGCTCAAAGGACACTTCATACGGGCGGTAAACCAAGTCTACACTCAGCACTTACTAGCCACAAGGCAGCAGATCCCTGGTGAGTCACTGGACGATTTTTACCGTGCCCTCCTTGTGCTGGGGAGGAACTGTGGCTGCCCACAGGTGTCTGCTGCTGAGCATACTGAACTCCTAATCCGAGACGCCTTCATTGCAGGCATGCAGTCCTCGCAGATCCGCCAGAGACTGTTGGAAAGAGAAACCTCAGGGAGGTACGGGCCCTCGCCACCTCCCTAGATGTTGCGAACCGAAACGCACGCTCGTACGCCCCCGACCGCGCGGCGGCCCCCTGGGCAGCGTGGAACTCAGCGTCTCTCTCCCCCATGGACTCGGACTCCCCCCAGGCCTGCGCCGCAGGGCACCCCAAAAAAGCCGCGGGGCCCCGCTGCTATTTCTGCGGCCAGGCAAAGCACACCCTTCAGCGCTGCCCGGTCCGTTCCGCGACCTGCAAGGGCTGTGGGAAGAAAGACCACTTTGTGGCCATTTGCCAGGCAAAGGCGGTCACTGCAGTCCCAGGCAGCGACCGCGGGACTCCCCCTTCTCTCGCTTCAGTCACGCTAGATCAGTCTCAACCCCGCACCCTCTCTACAGCAACAACGAAGATTTTACTCAACGGCCACGAGATGAACTGCCTGCTGGACTCCGGGGGCATGGAGAATTTTGTCCACCCCACCACGGTAAGACGCTGCGCTCTCCCTGTCTACCCGGTTAAGCAGAAAATCACCCTGGCCTCTGGTTCTCACTCGGTACAGATCACGGGGTGCTGCATAGCGGACCTCACGGTCCAGGGGAGGGAGTTTAAAAACTACAGGCTATACATCCTCCCTCACCTCTGCGTGGCAGCACTCCTGGGGTTAGACTTCCAGTGTAACCTCCAGAGCCTAACATTTAAATTTGGCGGCCCCATGCCCACCTCACTGTCTGCAGCCTCGCGACCCTCAAGGTCGATCCCTCGTCCTTGTTTGCAAACCTCACCCCGGATTGCAAACCTGTCGCCACCAGGAGTCGACGGTACAGTGCCCAGGACCGGACTTTCACCAGGTCCGAGGTCCAACGGCTTCTGAAGGACGGGGTCATCGAGGCTAGCAACAGCCCCTGGCGAGCAGAAGTTCTGGTGGTAAAGACAGGGGAGAAGAATAGGATGGTCATAGACTACAGTCAGACCATCAACAGGTTTACGCAGCTGGACGCGTACCCTCTCCCCTGTATATCTGACCTGGTCAACAGGATCACGCAGTACAAGGTCTTCTCCATGGTGGACCTCAAGTCCACCTACCACCAGCTCCCCATCCGCGTGAGTGATCGCAAGTACACTGCGTTCGAAGAGGACGGGTGGCTCTACCACTTTTTAAGGGTTCCCTTTGGTGTCACAAACGTGGCCTCGGTCTTCCAAAGGGAGATGGACCGAATGGTCGACCAATACGGTTTACGGGCAACCTTCCCGTATCTCGATAATGTCACCATCTGCGGCCACGATCAGCAGGACCACGACACCAATCTCCGCAAATTCCTCCAAACCGCAAAGCTCCTGAACCTGACCTACAACAAGGACAAATGCGTGTTTAGCAACGACCGTCTAGCCATCCTTGGCTACATAGTGTGTAATGGAGTGATAGGCCCCGACCCGGAACGCATGCGCCCCCTGATGGAGCTCCCTCTCCCCCACTGCCCCAAAGCCCTCAAGCGCTGCCTTGGTTTTTTCTCATATTACGCCCAGTGGGTCATCAATTACGCCGACAAAGCCCGTCCCCTCATCCAATCAGCAACGTTGCCCCTGTCGATGGAGGCCCACCAGGCCTTCAACCGCATCAAAGCAGATATTGCAAAGGCCACGATGCGAACTATCGACGAGTCCCTCCCCTTCCAGGTCGAGAGCGACGCGTCCGATGTAGCTCTGGCAGCCACCCTCAACCAAGCGGGCAGACCCGTGGCCTTCTTCTCCCGTACCCTCCATGCTTCCAAAATCCGCCACTCCTCGGTCGAGAAGGAAGCACAGGCCATAGTAGAAGCTGTGCGACACTGGAGGCACTATCTGGCCGGCAGGAGTTTCACCTTCCTCAGTGGCCTTCTTGTTCAAGAACGCACAGAGGGGCAAGATAAAGAACGACAAGATCTTGCGGTGGAGGATCGAATTGTCCACCTACAATTACGACATCTTGTATCATCCTGGGAAGCTGAACGAGCCTCCCGATGCCCTGTCCTGCGGCACCTGTGCCAACGCACAAGTGGACCGCCTTCGAACCCTCCACGTTGACCTCTGCCACCTGCTTTTGTCACTTTATAAAGACCCGCAACCTGCCATACTCCATCGAGGAGGTCAGGACAGTCACTAGGGACTGCCACATCTGCGCGGAGTGCAAGCCGCACTTCTACCGCCCCGAAAAAGCGCATCTGATAAAGGCTTCCCGGCCCTTTGAATGCCTCAGCGTGGACTTCATAGGTCCCCTCTATGAGAGGAAGGTAGCTCCGCCTATGAGGCGGGGTATAAGAACCCGTGTTCCCCAGCAGCCAGGCCATTTCTGTACTCCTGCTGCTGGGCTCACTTCTTGCTGATTAAAGCCTTTCGATTCGGATTACACCTACGTTTCGTGTCCATTGATTGTGAATCAATTACATTATTGACCAATTGTCCATTAACAACAACTATCGGCCAAGGTAGGGTGTTATCACAATTAGGGGGTGGATTCTCCATTGTCCATTGTCCCTGTCCCTGTCTCAGGAACGGAGGGAGAGTCGAGCTGATGAGGCGTAAGTTGGCTGAGACAAATTGGAGAACTACGTTAAAAGGCAGGATGGTGGATAGGCAATGGCTAATATTTGAGGAATGATTGTTTGCATGGCAACAGTTATACATTCCTTTCTGGCGTAAAAACACGAAACGAAATGCAGCCGAGCCATGGTTTACAAAATAAATTAGGGATAGTGTTAGATCGAAAAGGGAGTCATAACGTTGCTTGAAATAGTAGCAAAATGTGGACTGAGAGAAGTTCAGCATTATTAAAAAGGAGGACAAAGTGATTACAAGTATGCAGGTACAGCAAGCAGTTAGGATGGCAAATGGTATGTTGGGATTTATGCAAGACGACTTGAGTTAGGAACAAGGATGTACAGCTGTACAGGACCACACTTGGAGTATTGAGTGTAGTTTTGCTCTCCTTACCTAAGAAAGGATATCCTTGACACAGAGGGAGTGCAGCAAAGATTCACCAGACTGATTCTTGAATAGCAGGATTGTTGTATGAGGAGAGATTGGGTCAATTGTGCCTATATTCACTGGAATTTAGAAGAATGCAAAGGGATGGAATTGAGACATATAAAATTCTAACGAGGCTGGACGGACTGAATGCAGGGATGTTGTTTCCTCTGTCTGGAGGTTCTGCGACAAGGGGTCACAGTCTCAGGATATGGGGTAAGCCATTTGGGACTGAGATGAGAAGAAAGTTCTTCACTCCGAGGGTGGTGAACCTGTGGAATATATTTAAGATGGAAGCAGGTAGATTTCTAGGGCGGAATTCAACCAAATAATTTCTAAGGGCGTGGTCCACCGGCCACGTCGTGCTCTTGCTTGAGTGCGGTGCGGCCGCTGAATGCCGGGTGAGGCCTCTCGCGGGTTTCCCAGAAGTCTTCACATCGTGCGGGACCCTTCCAAGTCCAGTGAGGCATCCGAGTCAGAAAAACACCCACAAGTAGTGTGACCAAATGGCTCGCAGCAAAGCCGGTTTTAAACCAACTTCCGTGAACTTACCTGGACCCACCAGCCTCCAGGAACCCACCAGCCTCCCCAGGGAGGCAGGAGTACCCGGGTGGCACTGCCAAATTGGCAGGAGCACTGCTCAGGTGGCAGGGGGGCGTTGCCAAAGGTCCAGGACCGAGGGGGGCCATGCCCATGACAGGAGGGTGGGGGGGGGGGCTTTGAAGGGTCGGGGGTGCAGGGCAGGTAGTTGGGGCCTCCGGGAGGTTGGAGGGATTAAGGGTAGGGCCCTGTAAATGGGTGTGGGGTCTTGAAGAGTGGGGGGGGGGGGGGGGGGGGGGGGGGGAATTGGGCTTTACTGGTGAGAAACTCCCCAGGGCCCAATAAAGTGACCAAGTGCCATTGAATAGTGGTGGGAAACCCGCTGGCAGAGCCGACAGGAAGCTCCCTGAAAAACCCGCCACAAATGAACTTTGAAATATTTTGGGATTTTAGGGCGTGTTTGGCGGGGTGTTACGCACGGCTTTTTGGGTAAGATCCACACCATTATTCAACCACACGTAGGCACAATTTAATGGCCACGTTGCACGCGGAGCTGATCCAAGTGTACTGGTTAAATCGTGGGAGAGGCTGAAATCAGGATCTGTGCCAGGCGCCATTTGCAGAATTAGACCATTCAGCCCATCGAGTCTGCTCCACCATTCAATAATGGCTGATATGTTCCTCATCCCCATTCTCCTGCCTTCTCCCCATAATCCCTGATCTCCATATTAATCAAGGAATCCTCTTATTAATCCGGAACAACAGATTTGTGCTTCAGGTGCTGTTACCGACAGGGCGACAGAGCAAGAGCTGGATGGTGAAATCAGACAGAATAGTTCTTTCTTAGAACACCTGAACAAGGGGCAGCACGGTGGCGCAGTGGCTAGCACAGCTGCCTCACGGCACCGGGATCGCAGGTTCAATCTCGCCACTGGGTCACTGTCCGTGTGGAGTTTGCACATTCTCCCCATGTTTGCCTGCGTTTCGCCCCCACAATCCAAAGGTGTGCAGGGTAGGTGGATTGGCCATGCTAAATTGCCCCTTAATTGGAAAAAATAAATTGGGTACCCGAAATTTATACACAATTCCCCACCTGAACTCGGAGCAGAGAGTAGGCAATTTAGCCTCTCGAGCTTGCTCCAATCATGGTAGATCGTATCCAGGCCTTAACTCCACCATCCTGCCTCTTCTCCATAACCCTCCAACCCATTACCAATTAAAAATCTGTCGAACTCCTCCTTAAATTTACTCACTGTCCCAGCATCCACCACACTCTGGGTAACAAATTCAACAGATTCACAGCCCTTTGGGAGAGGTAGGGCTGGATTCTCCGATTCTAAGGCTATGTCCGGAGCATTATGACGGAAAAGCCGTCACCACTCCCGCACCGATGCTGTGCCCGGTGGGGGGGGGCGAGCAGCTGCACCATGTAAAACACCCGGCGTTCCTGCTGATGTGGCCGGATAATTGTCAAATCCATGACCGCGCATGCGCAGGTGTCGCCCTCAGTGGGTGCACCGCACAACATGGCGCCAGCCACGCGTGAATCCAGCCTGTAAGATAGTGCCCCCCTGTAATCCCCCATCGTCACCCCCGGATCACCTCCCCCCCCCCCCCCACCCCCCCCCCCCCCCCACCCCCCCACCCCCCCATTCCCCCCGACCAGCAGAACGGCTCATCCCCAACTGTGGTGGTGCTGGACACAGTCCGCAGCCTCCACACGAGGTTGACGGAACCTCAGCCGACAAGTGATCCACACCATCGGAATGTGGCCCATCAGGGCGGAACATCGAGGGAGCGTCTTCAGGTCACGTCCCGAGGCCGTCCCAATGGTGTGCGGCGTACTCACCGACAATGCCATTTTGGAGGGGGTGGGGCATCTGAAAACTGGGGGGGGGGGCTGGGGGGGTGCTGGGGGGGCTGTGGGAGGGGGGCTGGGGGGACCTGGGGGGGCTGGGGGGAGGGCTGGGGGGGGCTGGGGGGGAGGCTGGGGGGGGGGCTGGGGGGCGCTGGGGGGCGCTGGGGGGGTTGGGGGGGGGGCTGGGGGGGCGGGAGGGGCTGGGGGCGGGGGGGGGGCTGGGCACCATAAGCCGGGGCTGGCCCTGAGCAGGAGGGGGCCTGGGGCTCAGCGTTTGCTGGACCTACAGGAAATCCTCCAATTTTGTACATTCCGATAACAACGGCAACTACAGCTGCTGCCTATCTGTCTACAGGAAATGTCCCAAAACAGAGCCTTGTTCGAGGTTATATGCTGAAGACCACATTAACTCCCTTTGACTGTGAGCAGCCTCTAGCTTCACAGCTGAAAGCGATTGCTAGTAAGGAATTGCCATTGTTAGTTATGTGAGCATTGCACAGCTCTCAAGTGTATTCCCGTGGGTACATGTGCCATGTCTCAGATGAGCATTCCATTCAAACTGTGAGGCCTGTACACTTTGCCTGAATCCTGGGGTGTCAACACTACAGAGGCAGCAACCAACAATCAAACACTCTAGAGCTGGGCAGCAGGGAATATTGGGGATATCCCCCTGGCCAGAGGGTAAGTGTGAGGATCAGGGAAGGCTATCTTAGCACCATCTCCCGAATGTTTCCGGCAGGTGTCTGGAGTCCATGTGTTATGGGGCTCCTGCTGTGGCCAGGGATGAGTGTACATGGCGGGTTTCTCCTGCACATCGGGCTCACTGGATGGCACTCTGAGAGAAGGCGGTTCACGTAAGGGTGGAGAGGCTTAGAGGATAAAGGATCCCGGGTAGAAGGCCTAATTGATTGTCAGTCTCTCTCTTTCTCCAATTCCTTACAGATACCACAATCGATGGTGTTGTTAACCCCACAGCGGCAGCCCTTGCGGTATTGGTGGATGTCTAGGCGGATGATGCCGGAGACGGTGGCAGCAGCACTGACGCAGGCTGGAGGCAGCACCCCATGTGCAGTGGGTTGTCGCGCACCTTACAGACCCAGCTGCCCATCAGGCTGAGGATAGACGCAGAGAGGGAGACTGGCAATGGCACAAGTTTTCCAGGCGTCGCTGGTCCTTCAAGGAGATGACGGACAGCATGTACTGCGGAGGCTTCGTCTCAACAAGGCGACAGTGCAGGAGTGGCCAGCCTATCAGAGCCACCCAGGCACCTTGGCAGTGCCAAGGCACCAAACTGGCAATGCCAAGGTACTCGGGTGCCAGGGGGAGAGCAAAGGGCCATTCTGCCCTATCCTTGACCTCCCAGGCTTCTCCAATGGCCAAGCAGACCCCCCCCCCCCCCCCAGGTGCCATTACGCCTGGCCCACATTTGTGTGGACCAGCACTATACAGCGTTCGATCGAGGCCTCACTGGGGAGGCCATTAGCTCCCAGGCACTGAGAGAATCCAGCGAAAGCATATTTAAATGGGTTTAATGGCTAATTAGCACAGTGTTTAGCACTGTCACTTCACAGCGCCAGGGGCCCGGGTTCGATTCCCGCCTGAGGTCACTGTCTGCACGTTCTCCCCGAGACTGCGTGGATTTCCTCCGGGTGCTCCACTTTCCTCCCATAAGTCCCGAAAGACGTGCCGTTTAGTGAATTGGAAATTCTGAATTCTGCCTCTGTATACCCGAACAGGCGCCGGAATGTGGCGATTAGGGGATTTTCACAGTAACTTCATTGCAGTAAACCTACTTATGACAATAATAAAGGTTATTATTTAAAAAATGCTGATCTGCATCTTGTCCAGCAAGGGCGAGATCCAGATCACAATATCTCACGAAGGTCGGTTGAATCTCGCGAGACGTCTCAAGCACGGGGGAATCCTCTCACGGGATTCACCAGCCTCGTCACATCACCAATTCGGGCGTGACGTGGCCGGTAAATCGTGCCCCTCGTCTACATGGCGAATGGGGAGAGCACGGGAGTATGATGCTGTGATAGAGGATCAGCCATGATCATGTTGAACAGCGGAGCAGACTTGAAGGGCCGAATTTCCTACTCCTGCTCCCATTTTCTATGTTTCTATTTTGCTTATGTTCAATAATTTAGTAATTCAGTGTCTCAGCCTTTGCCTGATGGCTATATCTTTTTTAAAATACAGTAATGATGGGATGTCTCTTCGCAGCTTATTTTAAGTTTGCTTGACCAGTTCTGCTGACAGTCCTTCCTGTCTGACACTTACCAGGAATAGTAAATTAGCTTTCTCACATTAATTTGCAGATTTTTAAGTGAACTGATATATATGAAACAGGGGACACTGTCTCACTGTCCAGCCTTGGACCTGTTTTATTATTGAGTTTGACGATAACAGTTCACCGAGAGATACAAAAAAATGATGTTCAGCCAAACCACGTGCCAAGCTAGATTTAAACTCAGCAACACCTATGATTAAGCCTGCTTTAACAGGTTCAATTCTAAATGCTGGAGAACAAGACGACCTGACTGAAGATAAATACTTCCATTTCACACAAAGGAGAGTCTTGATTTGCACGTAACTGAATTTGGTATCATTCGCTGCCCTGAAATAATCACATTTTTTTTCTTTATCCAGCATTAAGCATAATTTTCCTAACTAATCTGCAAGTTAATAAGCAAACAGCATCAGGACAGACAGTCCGTGTTGGTTATTTCTGACAGAGTCAGTCAGCAGGATAATGAATGGGGGTGTGGGAGGACTCAGGGAGAGGCTCAATCCTACAACAGTTTTTACCTCAACGTCATCATATCATCAAGAGATCTCTAAAATCAAATAAAAATAAAAAGTGCCAGAAGTACACAGCAGATTAGTCCACATCTGAAATAGAAAACAGATTGGTATTTCTGGTGGAAGCTTTAATAAGGGCAGGGGTTGTCCACACCCAGTAAAATGAGAAACAAAGTTTTATTTACACAAACGATACGTACACTATCCGAAAGATCCCTGCTGGGCTCCTATTCTGGCTGGTGCCTTACTGACCGACCTTTTATACATTGGTAAATTGAAATATCTCACCCCTAATGGGGGAGCTCATACTCCGCAAAGTGCACGGGGAAAACAAGCACTCCCATCCCGTATGTTCCGTGCGGGATATTACATTCCTCCCCCCTCAAAGTCCCAAAGACCCCCTCGACAAGCGGTGATGTGGAAAAGGAGAAGCAGGCAGAGGACGTTGGAGTCTCTTCGGTTCCAGCAAGTCATCATGGAGCTGATGCACCGGATCAGTCGGAAAATTCCTCGCTGGTAACGTCGTCTGCAGCAGGAATGCCGTGGCGGACGATTGTTAGGAGTTGGCGTCCGAGACCTCAGAGGTCCGCGTCTCCATTTCGGAATCAGAAGACACAGCGTCAGGCCTGTCGACATTGAGGGAGACTGGAGTCATCACATCAGGCTGGTCGGCAATGGAGCCGGAGGAGCTAGGACAAGTTTCTTCCGCGGCACTTCACAAGGAAGCAACCTCTGTGAGCGAATGTAATCCAGGTGCCGTCTCATTAGCTGCCCCCGGACCCAAACCTGGTATGAGACTGATCCCATTTGATGGACGCCAATCCCAGAGAGTCTGCCATTTAAGTTACAAACGAGCACCAGGTGTGAAATGTTGAAGAGGTCAACATCGAACTGGGCAATACCCTTGCAAATCATGGTTACCGTGCACCTTTGCATCAATGTCCGGTAATCAAGCTCAGTTGTGTACGAGTCCCACGATCCATTAACATGTCAGCGGGGGAATCTCCAGTTACTGCATGCGTGTGGTTCTATACGAGAATATAAAGCTTTTTCAATGGCCTGAATAGTCCTCTCTGCCAAATTATTCGATGCCGGATGGTATGGAAAGGTGCAGACATAGCGAATCCCATTGCTTTTCTCAAAAGCAACTAATTCTTCACTCGTGAAAACTGCCCCGTTATCATTCACGAGTATCTCAGGCATTCTGTGGGAGAAAAAGAAAATGTCCAATTGCTCAATGGTCGCCCGGGATGTGATCAACGCCATTTTGTGGACCTCCAGCCACTTTGAGAGGCCGTCCATCAGGATGAGGAACATTGAACCCAAGAAGAGACCAGTAAAATTGGCGTGTATGTGAGGCCAAGAGCCCCCTGGCCACTCCCAAGGGTGTAGGGGTACCGCTGTGAGGAACGTCTGGTGCTCTTGACAGATGGAACACTGCTGGGTCAATGTCTTGATGCCCATGTCCAAACCCGGCCACCAGACGTACCTTCTCGTCAGCACCTTCAGTTTGGATACTCCGAGATGTCCGTTGTAGGAAGGTCATTTGTTGTCCCTTCATCAGGACAACAAACCTCGTGCCCCACAAAAGGATACTGTCTTCCACGGTCAGCTCTGACAATTCTGAGAAAGTCTTCAACTCCCCTGGTAGCTGTTGCCCACCATACAGCATCAGATGTCACACCTTGGCAAGTACAGTCACGAACACACGAGGCAATGACGGGCAAGGTGTCCATGAAATCGAGGACAGCAATCACTTTGTCCTCCATAGGGGGGTTTACAGATTTGACCGACAGGGTAAGATGGCTCAATGCATCAGCATCCACAATCTGGGTCCCTGGGCGGTGCTCGTAAGAGCATCCGTAAGCAGCCAATAACAAATCCCAGCACTAAATCCTCGCAGACACTATTGGTGGAGTCACCTTAACTTCACGGAAGAGGCCTAGCAATGGTATGTGATTGGTGACGATAACAAAATGGCAGCCATAGAAGTATTAATGAAGCCGCTTTACACGAAATACAACTGCCACACCTTCTCTTTCGATCTGGGCATACTTTCTCTTGGTTGCCACCAGCATCCGGGAGGCGTCGCTCATCTGATGGGACAGAACTGCTCCAATGCCATACGCTGAAGCATCGCACGTGACGCACAATGGTTTTGAAGAGGCAAAATGTGTCAACACCCCAAAAAGGACAACCGCTTCATCTTTTTAACCGCTGCATCCTGGGCCTGGCCCCAAGCCCAAGGTTGGCGTTTCTTCAATAGCAAGTGGAGGGGGCCTAGGACGGTAGCCAAATTAGGAATAAATTCCACATAGTGATTAATTAGTCCAAGAAACGAGCAAAGTTCTGTGCTGTCTCGTGGAGTTGGGGCCATTTTGATTACCCATACCTTCTCGGCAACCAGTTAGGCTGTCTTGGTACATCCGATATTCCAAAAATACCACTTCTTTTGTGTGAAACACGCACTTCGCACAACGCAGGTGGGCCCATATTAGGAAAATCGATTCAACCACCTCGAATTTCTGCAAATGTTCTTGGTCTGTGACCCCTGTTACTCACACATCATCTAAGTAAACTGCAGCATGCGACGAACGAGCAGGATGTTCTCCAACTGGCAGCTCAGCGGTGCAGTGGTTAGCACTGCAGCCTCACAGCGCCGAGGTCCCAGGTTCAATCCCAGCTCTGGGTCACTGTCCGTGTGGAGTTTTCACATTCTTCCCATGTTTGTGTGGGTTTCAGCCCCCACAACCCAAAGATGTGGAGGCGAGGTGGATTGGCCACGCTAAATTGCCCCTCAATTGGAAAAAATTAATTTGGTACTTTAAATTTAAAATTTAAAAAAAAGGATGTTCAACATGATGCAATGGAAGACTGTGCATGCCGAGGACATTCCAAACAGGAGCCAGGTGTACTCATAGAGTCCCTTGTGCATATTAATTGTGATGTACTTCCAAGAGGATTTAACAAGCTCCAGCCATAGATAAGCATTGCTCATGTCCAATTTTGTGAATGTACAGCCACCGTCCAATGTTGCATACAAATCTTCGATGCACGGTAAAGGGCAACTGTCTAATCTGGAAGCCGTGTTCACTGTCAATTTATAGTCTCCGCAGATGCGACTGTCTTACCCGGTTTCATTATGAGACCACCGGCGCTGCCGAATCAGCACATGGCACAGGCCAAATGATGCCCAAATGTTTTAAACGCCAAGGTTCGCCTCAACTTTCTCTGGGAACTTGGAACCAAAATATCAGGTCTAGACTTCCGGGTCCACTTGGATTTTGGCCACGGCGCTTTTAATGGTACCGAAACCCAGGCCCAGACTGGAAAACCTCTGGAGTTTGCCGAGTACCGTACACAGACTGCCAGATCCCACTTGGAGGATATGCTGGAAATCTAACTGCAGCTGGTGTAGTCAATCATGGCCCAACAGGCTGGGCCGTTTCCTTGCACAACAATGATTGGAAGGCTCACTGATTGGCACCTATAAACCACCGGTGTGAGGTTGGACCCCACAATGTTTAGTCGTTTCCTGTGTAAATGGCCAAATGAGCCGCTGTGGCAGACAAAGTATGAACTCCTCATTTGATGAGATCAAAAGTGCTCTGCACCACCACAGAATCAGCTGCTCCCGTATCCTGCTGCATTTGGAGCATATGACCATTCACTTGTATCGGAACATGAATAGGGGCCACAGGAGGCACTGCCAAACAGTTCAGCTGCATCTCAGCATCATCCTCTGCCCTTTCTGGCTCATCCAGATGAAAAGCCCGGTCCCAGAGCAGACGCTGCCCTCGATGGGGCAGCCTGGAGCGCTGGACCCCCTGCTGTCTGTGGGTACGCCTAGACTGATGTCCACACATCACACAAAAGCCGGAATCACCTTCAGCCAAGTCCGGGAACATACACATCCCGGTGGGTGGCCCTTCACCCAGAGGCCAGAGTTGAAGCGGCGTTCGCTCTGGGCTGCAGAGACACCATGTGAGGGATGTGTCCCATAACTTTCACCTCCATCCTTTATATCGCTTGGATACCACGTTCCACACTTTCCTGGGACAGGAAGATCTGTAGCACCTGCTGAAAATTTAGGGAGAATTCACCCAAAAGTTTTCTCTGAGTCTCCATATTATTGATACCGCAGACTAAACGATCGCAGAGCATATCGGATAAAACAGTTCCATACTCTCAAAACTCGGCTATCTTCCGTAGCCAAGATACAAACTGTGACAGATTTACCGGTGGACCTCTCCACCGTATTAAACCAATATCTTTGAACAATTATCAATGGGATTTGGTTAAAATGCTGCCCCACAAGTGTCATGAGCAGATTGAATGGTTGTGTATCTGGCATCGCCTGGTATGTGAGACTTTGGATCATCCTGAATGTGCGGTCTAAAGAACAAAGAACAAAGAAAACTACAGCACAGGAACAGGCCCTTTGGCCCTCCAAGCCTGCGCCGACCATGCTGCCATCTAAACTAAAATCTTCTACACTTCCAGGTTCCGTATCCCTCTATTCCCATCCTATTCATGTATTTGTCAAGATGCCCCTTAAACGTCACTATCGTCCCTGCTTCCACCACCTCCTCCGGCAGTGGGTTCCAGGCACCCACTACCCACTGTGTAAAAAACTTGCCTCGTACATCTCCTCTAAAACTTGCCCCTCGCACCTTAAACCTATGCCCCTCTACCCTGGGAAAAAGTCTCTGACTATCCACTCTGTCTATGCCCCTCATAATTTTGTGGGCCATCAATAGTATTACCATTTGCCACTAGGTCTCTGTGATATTGTTGGCCCAGAAGAAATAATACATTTATTCAGAGTATTGATTCTAGTCTTCAACACCGGCGTCAAATGTATCTAACCGCCCAAACAGAGGCATGGTGGATCAAAGAAATCCAAAACTGAGTCTAGAAAATCGGGGAATGGCTCAGCTGAGTAGGTCGCAGCATCGACAGCAAACCAGTTTACTCCTCGTTGCCAGTTTACTAAGGACAGGGGGAATCCTATCGGATTCGTACTCTGGTCGGTGTCTTACTGGCCGACCTTTTATACATTGATAAATTGAGATACCCCCCACACACGGGGGAGTTCGTACTCCGCAAGGAGCACGGGGAAGACAAGCATTCCCACCCCTAAGGTTCCGTGCGGGATATTACAGAAGCTGTACAACAATCCAGTGGAATAGGACTCAATAAGGGGGATCAGATTGGAAATACTGTTCTCAACTTCAACCCATCAAAGGTTGCTCTGTGCCACACCCAATGTGCAATGGAATTCACGCCGATATCGTAAGCGGCAGTGCGGCAGAGAATCCCTGTTTACGACCGAATCGGGGCGGCCCCCTCCAAAACGGCATCATTGCGGATTACGACACACGCTGTTTGACAGCCTTAGGACATTACCTGAAGGCCTTCCCCCGATGGTCCGTTCCCGGTTGGACGAGTTCCCAACGGTGCGGGACACGTGTGCTTTCAGTTTTCGTGAACCTGGCATGACGGCTGTGGACAGTGTCCAGCACCGCCACAGTCGGGTGGGGGAACCCTGCTGCTGGCCAGGAGGGGCTTCGGCAAGGAATGGGGGGACTGGTGGGTGTGGCCCGGGGGTGGCAAGGGGGTATCCAAGGGGGAAGTATCTGGCAGGTCGGGTACGCGTGTAGCTGGCGCCATGTTTTACGGCAGTTCTCCAGGCCTTTATATCGGGAAGGCCGTACATTAAACGTGGCGTGGCTGCTAGCCTCTCATCAGTGCTGGGGCCTCACCGATTTTTTCTTCATAAAACTAGGCACATACTCCGGACATAGCCTCAGAATCGGAGAATCTAGCCCTCTGTGTGTCAGAAAATGGGCTGGGTTCGTCGACGCCAAAATCGTGAAACGCGATTGGGTAGAGAATGTGTTCCGATGTCAAAATGCTGATTTGACAGCAAATCGGAATTCTCTGTCACCTCGACAGCGGCGTCAATGCATACCAGAACGCACGTACAGTGGACACCATTTGCATATCAATAGCGGGCCTGACCTGTTATTCTCCGGGACCTCAGCGATACTTCGCCTCTGATGGGCCGAGTTCCCAACGGCGCAGTTCACTTGTGCTTTTAAAATTGGGAAACTGCCGTGATGGCTGCAGAGGGAGAGATAGGGAGTAGGGTAGTTTGCTGACAGTTGTGCCACTGGCCGGGGGGGCTTCTGCCAGGGCCGGGGGGTGGCCAGGAGGTGGGCTGTGGGGTCGGAGTGGACGGGCACAGAACACCATTGCCGCAGCTGGCAAGGCAGCACAAGCCGCTCACAGCCCACTGTGCCTCTGGCCCAGGCCAACCCATGTATGGACGTGCTCCAGCATAACCAGTGCCACCTTGTTGGCTAGGATAAGTGTGCGTGTGGATTGCAATGTATATATACAGCTGCAGCTTGTCCGCCTCCAGAGTGTCAATCACAGATCCGGCAAATCCCTCACCATTTTCCATCGGAATCGATTGTGTTCCACGTGGCGGCAGTGCTAACCCCTCAACAGTAGCAGAATCAGTCCAGGTTCGGCGCCAGTTTTGCTGTCGTGAAAGTCCACGAATTCTGCGTTGGCGTCAACACTTGTCTCAGAAACGGAGAATGTGTTTCGCATGTTTTTTCAGCAGATTCGTTACTGCCTACATTTACCCTGTCATTTTGGGAATGTTTTGTAATGCTTATGATATCCATAGAATTTGTAGATTTGGAAAAGTATGTTACTAAATAGCCAGTTTATCTGATGTCACTTTTTCAAAAATCACGAATCCAACAAAGATCGATTTCAAACGTTCAATCACATCAGCTGTAAGAATCAGGCAAACTAAACGTGCATATTAGCAAACTAATTATTGTCACTGGGTGTAATTTACAATGTAGCCTTGGATCTAGAGGAGCACTGAATAGTCACTGATTAGAAGTGCCACCATTTAACATGCACTCAGCACACAGGAAGAGAACATCAAATGATCTTCTGCCAGACATGTTAATGCTATGAAGAGCTCAATGGATGCAAATTTGCAACAATTTTTACAACAAGCATGTGACAAATGTTGAAACTGATCCCTTATAAAATAGGAGCTCTGCTGCAAACTGGATGCAATATTCAAATTTGAGGTGAAAATTCTCATGAACAGAGGATATAGGTTCATTGTTCAGTTGGATTATTATCAGAGTGCATTCAATACTTTAGTATTTCCCCCATTTTTCTTTTAATTGCCTTTGCTTCATGTTGGGGTGCAAGACCTAAGGAAACACTGTGGGTGCACAGTCAAAAGGTAATCAGCTTAATTACCACTCCAAAAGCTTGAGCCTAAACAACAAGGCCAGTGACGGACTGAGGGAGGACTGCACTGTGTGGGGCACTGTCTTTCAGATGAAACCCTGTCTGCTCTGCCGATCGATGTGGAAGCTTCCATGGCACTATTTCAAAGGTAAGCAAGGGGGTTATCTCCAATGTCTTGGCCAACATTTAATCGTTAACCAACATTGCTAAAAAATAGATTATTTGGTCATCATCAAGTTGCTACAAAAGTAAAATAATGCCAATGTTGGAAATCTGGGGTGAGACACTTTGGCCTCCCTGTGGCATGTTTCTCGGTGGCGGAAGGTGGCCCGCGTTGACCAGCGGCAGGTTCATCTGATTGCACTGCTGTCAATGGGATTTCCCATTAAATCCACCCCCGCACCATCGGGAAACACACAGCGGCCTTCGGCAGGACCCGAAAAACCTGCCGGCGTGATCAGTCAGAAGATCTTGGGAGGAATTCTCCGTAACCCAACCCCAAAATCAGGAACAGTGATCAGGCAGAGAATGGCTCCCGCACCAGAATCGGTGCAGGCACCAGTGTGACACCGTTTCGTGATGCTCCGCCCCCTCCAAATCGGCATCAACAGGACACGCACCCCACGGAGTCGCAACGCCATTGGCGCCAGCCAGCCCACACGCGATGCCCTGGCACCGAAGGGCCGCGTTCCCGACAGCACAAGCCACGTGTGGTCCCAGCGGTTATGCGCCTGGCATGCCACCATGCAGACAATGTCCAGCGCCGCCACACTCAGCCATGAAGCGTGCCGCTGGCCGGGGGCTTCTGCTAGGGCTGTGGGGAGTGGTGGAGGGTGACCAGGGGGTGGACTGTGGGGTCGGCGTGGGTGGGTACATGGTCCAACATGGCCTGTGCCATGTTTTCCGGCGCGACCCATGCACGTGTGGGGGTTGGAGGCGTGCGCGGCTGCAACTTGTCAGTCCTGCGCATGTGCAGCCTGGGACCTGGTGATTCTCTGGCCTTTTTCCACGTGATCCACGGGTGTTCAATGCGCCGTTGGTGTTGTGAAACACCACGGATCCTCCGTTTGCGTCAGCACTCAGCCTCAGAAACCGTGAATCCAGCCCCTTGTCCGTGAAATAAGAACAGAAAATGCTGGAAATACTCAGCAGTGGCAGCATTGGTGGAGAGAGTAACAGAGTTATTATTTCAGGTCAATGAACTTCTGTCAGAGTTCTGATAACTGTTTCTGTCTGCACAGTTGCTGCCTGACCTAATGAGTATTTATAGCATTCTCTGTTTTTATTATCACATTGGTGTCTGTGGAAGTTTGCTGTGTGAAAATTGGCCTTCACGTTTTCTGCACTGCAACAATGATTATCATTTCAAAGTACTTCATTAGTTTTGGGACAGCCTGCTCCTTGCGGAGAAAATGCCGCTCGTAGTTGAAACCCCATTCGCATTTCATTAGTGGGCCCACCGGCGATGCTCCGCTTCCGATGGCTCGAGTTTCCGACAGCGCGGATCACGTGTGCCCTCAACAATTGTGAACCTGGCGTGGTAGCTGCTGAGAGAGAGAGAAGCGCGTGGACAATGTCCAGCACCGCCACACTTCGCCAACAGTCAAGCCACTGGCAGGGCGATTCTGGCGGGGCTAGGGGGAGTAGTGGGGGGCAGCCAGGAGGTGAGCTGTGGTGTCGGGGTGGATGGGTAATCTGAACCATCATCGCAGCCAGCAGGGCAGCCATGCGACTGCGCATACCGCTGACAGCCCGCTAGAAACTAGTGCCCTTTATCGTATAGTTGACCCCCCGGCCATCCGCCTAGATGCCCTCTGGTCCCAGCCAACCCATCAGCTGTATGAGGGGTCCAGCACAACCAGTACCATCTTTCCGGCCACAATCAATGTGTGTGTGTGGGGTATATACGATGTTTCTGACGCGGAATGCCACGGATCCTCCATTGGTGTCAGCACTTAGACTCAGGGACGGAGAATCCAGCCCAGGTTCTTGGATGCACTGTCAGAACTCGCTACATGTATAAATGAACGGCTCATGATACTTCATCTACAGCTCAGCTGGACTCAACATGTCACCATCATCAGAGCATATGCCCCAATCCTTGACTCCAATGAAGATGTTCAGAAGAAGTTGTAATCTGACCTTTGTTACGACCCCCTGGACGAGTGTGCGGTCAATTCCAGACCCATTTGACCCGGAGTCGCAACACAATTGAAATGAACAATTAATTCTCAGAATAATTACAGTCATCAGGTTTGTAAATTTAAAGTCTGAGTTCTTTAGTCTGAGTTCTTCTGTTCAGCAACTAAATATCCACCAGCACAGTGCGCCATTTTGCAACTTTTAGCTCCTCACTTCCTCTGCTTAACTTAAAGGTATATGTCCATTAAATATCCATGAAGCAAAATAATAACCGCAAAGCAAAAGAAATGAGAAATAATGGAATCAACAGGAAGGGCCCTTACACCTTGATGAAGTCCTCACTGCCAACTCAAAAGAAGAAAGATGGTCATCCAGAGTTGGCCATGACTCCAATGTCTGGAAAGGAAGCATTGGGAAAAAGAAGGACTGAAAAACCAATACAAAGTGCCCTCCTTCTGACAAAGTGTGTTCAGCATGGTTTCATTATAATAACCACCCTCTGCCTCCAGAAAGACAAATATAAAACCACATGAAGATATTGTAGATCAAAGCACTGGCACCTCCTGGATTATGTCACAGTTTGAGTCAAAGATCTACGTGATGTCTATATCACTCAATCCGTATGGGGGATTGATGCCTGCTGGACACTTATTTGATCAGTGATGAATACACACCCAGCACCAAGACATCGCAAGATCCAATTCCCGTACTGGTCTCCCCGAACAGGCGCCGGAATGTGGCGACTAGGGGCTTTTCACAGTAACTTCATTGAAGCCTACTTGTGACAATAAGCGATATTCATTTCATTTTTTTCATAATTACCCAACACCTTCATCTCAATCATTAATTATAGATCGTGAAAAGCAACCATCCTAACAATAATTCCTCTGTGACTCCACGACAAAACGACAAAACCCACTACTATTAATAACAACTCTCTGTCTATCGCTTCCTTACTTACACCAGGATTGGCCCTGCGAGCCCAAATGACTCGCTCTTTTAAAGTAGCCTATTGTATGATACATTCTCAAAACCTTTTGTAAAGCTAATAACAGAAATGTCAAACGAGCTACATTCATCCACCAGCCTACTAACCTCCCTCAAAAAAAAGCAAGTTGCCCTTTTCCAGAGCCATTTGAGAATCTCTAAAGACCTCCACACTGTTCATGTGGCCGTGCAGACATTTCCATTGCATTGTACAAAGGTAAGAAAGAAAAGAGTTACAGATCCATCTGATCAAAAAAATGCATTCATTTTTCATATCGTGACTCACCCAGGAAACCTTTGCGTTATTATGAATGGTAGACTGAAAATGCTTAATCAAGTGTTTAATGAATTCTTAAAGGTTACTTTAAATATTTCTGTCATCTTTTAGACAACAAACAGGAGAGGGAACAAATAAAATCACCTGTGAAAGATAATGTATAGCTATGCTAACATCCAGAGCTGAACAATTAATACAAAATACTCTGGTTGTAATTGGCTCAGATTTTCCGAGCAGTGGCAATGATAGTCAGATTGCCACTGTACTCAAATTCACCCGACCTGACGCTGCTGCACATTTTGTCCTTTCAATTGCGTCCTTCAGGGAACACCATCGGAGCAGAGTGGTGTCAGGGGAAAGACAGGACATGCCCTCTTTTTGTGGCACTGATTTGAATTTTAGTGCATGACTGAGTGAATGGCTGAGTGAATGAATGTGTGAGTGAGTGAATAGGTAGGTGGGCATGGTGAGTGAGGTGGGCAGTTTGAGTGAGGTGGTGAATGGGTGAGATAGTTGATGGGTGAGATGGTTGATGGGTTGGGGTTAATCAGGTTGGATTGGGTCGGAGGTGTCGGGAGAGATAGTCAGGTCAGGGGTGGGTCAGGTCTGTTCAAGGGTTTGCTGGGTTAAGTCGAGGGTCGTTAGCGTTAGAGATAGTTTAGTTTGTAGCACTTTGTGCATGTGTAGATCCTACTGTGTGTGTAAATAAATAGTATTGACTTTGAACTAATTAACTGGTGTACTGGCTCTTTGATCAGTCTTTGAGTTTGCACCTTGTGCCGGTATCGAGAGATACCTGGAGACTCTAAGTGTAAACATAATTAGGATTAAGGAAGACAACCATATTGACTGCTACATTTATAACCAGATAAACAGAGCAACAGTATAGTCGGGCTGGAGTTGGGGGTCATCGGGTGCTCGGTGGTGGAGGCAGATTGGGGAGGTAGTTTGGTGGTCGGGTGGGTGTTCGGTGGCCAGGGTGGGGTGTTGGGGTGCAGTTGGGGGGAGTCAGGGGATAGTTGGGGGAGTTGGGGGTGTAATGTGGAAATTGGTTATATTATTAGGTGTTGTGGTGTTTTTTATTGCTTATTTCAGGATGGTTGGTGTAGTGTTCACAAAGACCACAACATAGCTTTAATTTAACAAAGCTATTAATTTATTTACACTGCTAAACTGGGATTCAACACTTAGTCCTTAAGAATACACAATTGATCAATAACATCTAATTACACTCATCTACTGCTAATCTCACAATAAACCATAGCCTAACATCACTCCCACACTCTGCTCTGATGTCCTTCACTAGCTTTCTGCATACACTCCTCTCTTTAGGTCTGGCATCACTGCATTTTATAGTTGTATCTGTAACTCTCTCTAGTGGCTACTCTCGACACTACATTAATCCTTGCAATGCTGATAGTTCTGATAATACCATATGTGTCATACTAGGGCCGGGAATTTCCACTCACTTTCATTGATCGGGTTCAGCGACAGGAGCAGAAAATCCCGCAAGAAGCCCAATTTGAGTTTCACACCAATATAAATGCATCGCGCAATTGTTTCTCCCCTCCCCAACCCCCATCAGTGACTGGGCAGAAACATCATTTGAATGCACAATCATCTCATTATCAGGCCTCTATGCCTGAATCATCACCCCACCCCTCTTCAAATCCCTGATGTAAGAAAGTTCACTCACGTCCTCTGCACCCTCTCTAAAGCATGCACATCCTTCTGGTAATGTGGTGACCAGAACTGCACGCAGTATTCCAAATGTGGCCTAACAAAAGTCCTATACAACTGTAACATGACCTGCCGACTCTTGTACTCAATACCCCGCCCGATGAAGGCAAGCATGCTGTATGCCTTCTTGACCACTCTATCAACCTGCGTTGCCACCTTCAGGGTACAATGGACCTGAACTCCCAGATCTCTCTGTACATCAATTTTCCCCAGGACTCTTCCATTGACCATATAGTTTGCTCTTGAGTTAGGTCTTCCAAAATGCATCACCTCACATTTGCCTGGATTGAACTCCATCTGCCATTTCTCTGCCCAACTCTCCAATCTATCTATATTTTGCTGTATTCTCTGACAGTCCGCTTCGCTATCTGCAACTCCACCAATCTTAGTATCATCTGCAAACTTGCTCATCAGACCACTTATACCTTCGTCCAGATTATTTATGTATATCACAAACAACAGTGGTCCGAGCACGGATCCCTGTGGAACACCACTAGTCACCTTTCTCCATTTTGAGACACTCCCTTCCACCACTACTCTCTGTCTCCTGTTGCCCAGCCAGTTCTTTATCCATCTAGCTAGTACACCCTGAAACCCATACGACTTCACTCTTTCCATCAACCTGCCGTGGGAAACTTTATCAAATGCTTTACTGAAGTCCATGTATATGACATCTACAGCCCTTCCCTCATCAATTAATTTTGTCACTCCTCAAAGAATACTATTATGGTTTGTAAGACATGACCTTCCCTGCACAAAACCGTGCTGCCTATCACTGATAAGTTTATTTTCTTCGAAATGTGAATAGATCCTATCCCTCAGTATCTTCTCCAACAGTTTGCCTACCACTGACGTCAAGCTCACAGGTCTATAATTCCCTGGATTATCCCTGCTACCCTTCTTAAACAAAGGGACAACATTAGCGGTACGACGTAGAAAGCACCCATTGCTGCCAGCAGCTTCAATGCTGCTTTCGCTTTCCTTTAGCGGCATTCCACCCTGGGTTTTAATCTCTCTGGGTAACTACCCAGGTAAGTGACATGGAACTGCGCCAAGTCTCCATCTCTAGCTCAGAGTCAGAGACATTCATGCAGGCTCCCAGAAAGCAACAGGATTGCCCATCAGCAGTTAAAACGTCCCGGGCAATCCCCATGTCAGGACTCTACAAGGCCCCAATGCACATCCTCATTGTATATATCCTGTCTCCGAAGATCTGGAGACCCGATGATTTGTCCCAATACACTTTTGGAAGTTGTGCTTTTTGGACAATAGACTTTTATGAGCTGACTAACATGTTAATTTTATCACCATTAGAAATAGATTATATCAATAAGAGGAGGAAAACTATACCATAAAATGTTTTGTTGGATTTATAGAAATGAATTAAAATAATAAAGCTACCATCACTTCTCTGGTTGAAAGCAGCTAAATAAAATCCAAAAAATAAAACTGTCATCGATGTTATTTAATTCCTCTGCATCAATGTACTCCCAGTGGCAGAGATCACATAATAAAAACGAATGGATGATTTGATAAATAGCAATAAAGGTCCCAGGAAACAGAATTGAAGACAACAAGTTAAATTGTGACTGCTCTTATAGATTACAGGGAGGACTTTGACAAAGGTTTCAAAATGTTTTTTCATCTGATAATCTCCTTAGTGGCTGATTAAAGTCTAAACACTTATGTTTGAAACTGACAAGCATTGGGAAAATTGTTTCATTGCATTTTCATGGGAAACAGGGGTGCACGATTTAATCACTAAAGCCAAGCAGCCATTTATGTTTTTTAATATGGTCAGTGTTACACTACTCCTATTAGAAATGATGCTGCCACAAAAGACAGAAATCCAATTTATACCTTTGATATCAGGAGACTGAACAATGGCTGGGTGTCCCATAAGTAAGGAGGAATATTTTGGAAATATTTATGGTGGGCGTCTGCAGTAAGTAGCGGTAAGTAAATTGATGGCAATTTCATAGCCTAAAAGTGTCATTATAAAATAACCATAGCCAGTTGGCATTGACTTTTCTTTAATAGGAATAATCACATATCCATAATGCGTTAAAGAAGACATTGTAATATATTACTCACATGTTAAGGTCAAAATGATGCACCTTCACAGTCATGACTTTGCTCCTAAAGAATGTATTAACTAAAATTGATGATTCATTCTGTTTACTTTCCTATTTTTCATTATTCTCAATCAAATTAATAGATGATCCATTCGTCCAAGTTATTTTACTGTTTAATTATTGTTGCTGTTGATATTAATCTGTTATCTTCCGCTTCATTGAGTTTCTCAAATCAGGTGGCAGCTAAGGGGCAGCAGGGTAGCATGGTGGTTAGCATAAATGCTTCACAGCTCCAGGGTCCCAGGTTCGATTCCCGGCTGGGTCACTGTCTGTGTGGAGTCTGCACGTCCTCCCCCTGTGTGCGTGGGTTTCCTCCGGGTGCTCCGGTTTCCTCCCACAGTCCAAAGATGTGTGGGTTAGGTGGATTGGCCATGCTAAATTGCCCGTAGTGTCCTAATAAAAGTAAGGTTAAGGGGGGTGAGTTGTTGGGTTATGGGTATAGGGTGGATACGTGGGTTTGAGTAGGGTGATCATGGCTCGGCACAACATTGAGGGCCGAAGGGCCTGTACTGTTCTATCTTCTATGTTCTAGGTATCATTCTGCCATTGACTTCAATTGTTTATTCATAAATATTGAAAAATACTAATAGATTGAGCAGTAAAGGTAACTTTAAAATTGCCTGCTTTTTAAAAAGCCTCCAAAGGGAATTTAAAAGGTTTATTTGAGCCAATTAAATTGTAGCGTTTTGTACACTTCAAAATTTGCAGTGAAAGCTTTCCTGGAGGAAGAAGAGCTCAGGCTGGTAAGATCAGAACTACTCTGATGGTGTTCAAGTTTGTAATAATGAGGCTTGAGTATGGGCACGATTCTCCCGAAAAATTTCTAATTGTGGTAGCGAGTGGGAATTGCCAAGAGCTTCCCACCGCTCGGCCCAGCAAGGCCAGCAATGCAATTTAATTGGCCCACCCAATGAGGCTTCATGGGCTTCTTGCTGCAAATGAAGGCTCACCAACTTGCTTGCCCGTCTCCCGCTAACACTCGAGCAGCACTTAAGCTGCACTTGCTCAGACAAACCCAGCCAGCTCGCACTGATAGTGTCAAGGAGACCGGTCCCAAGATTCCGGGATACTGACTTAGGGAGGCTCCTAAACACGGTGGAAGCCAGGAGGAATGTCCTATTTCCCCAAGGGTCCCGGAAAGTCAGCCACAAGGCAGCCAGTGGTCCACGGGACAAGGTGGGGACAGCTGTCAGTTCGGGCAGTGTGACCTGGAGGACTGGCCTCCAATGCCAAAAAAAGAGCAGCGACCTACGTCGGGCAGCACGAGTGAGTAGACATCAATGCTCCTCGCTCCCTCCCCACCCAAGGGAGCATCCACCCCCCAAAACCTCATCAAGGTCGGCCTGGTACTGGGTGGCAGCCCCCAGCAAGTCGGTCATTCTGCCAAGACCCTCAGTGATGGAACCATCAATTCACCAGACACGTGTTTCCAATATGAATCTAGGCTTTAATCAACTTACTACAGAGCCAGCCTGTTACCCGTTGATGAACTCTCAGTGAACTGCAGGCCGACTCTGGACAAGAGTATTTATACAGCAGCACAAGGGGGAGGAGTTGTAGGCAGAGCCAAGGGTAGAGCCCTGTACAAGCTCCTGAGCATTCCCAGAGCTACTCCCCCTAGTGGTCGGATAACGCTACTGCGCTTACAAAGACATAGTGTGAATTATCATATTACATTATACCCCCTGCAAAAAAAACAAGTCCAGCGGGGGTGGTGGTCTACAACGTCAGTCTGTCCGGTGGACGAATTGTCCGCCGTGATCTGCAGAGCACCGAGGTTGCAGCCTCTTGCGGTGGCTGGATGGGTGTTGTGTGCTAGGATACGATGGCGGACTCCAGGGAGGGTTGTATCCGAGCTTCATACTCTCCTGGTTCGACCGGCGGCACTGGGGGTTGGCCGGCGCAGGTGCGCTGAACTGGTGGAGCGAGCTCGCGGGCTCTGAAGCGCGAGGGGGCGGCAGCATGGGGTGTAGGGTGAGAGGTCCTTCTGTGGGGGTAGAGGGGGCGCTGGATCCGGCGGGTGCCAGATCCCGGAGGGATACCGTGTCCTGACGACCGTCAGGGAACTCGACGAATGCGTACTGGGGGTTGGAGTGGAGCAGGCACACCTTCTCAACAAGGGGGTCGGTTTTGTGCGCCCTGACGTGTTTCCTCAGAAGTACGGGACCCGGTGTCCTCAGCCATGCCGGAAGTGAGACCCCCGTGGTAGTGCCCCTGGAAAAAATGAAGAGCGTCTCGTGAGGGGTCTGGTTGTTCGCTGTGCACAAAAGGGACCTAATAGCGTGGAGCGCGTCTGGGAGGACATCCTGCCACTGGGAGACTTGGAGCTTCCTAGTCCTGAGGGTCAGTAGGACGGTCTTCCAGACCATTGCGTTCTCCCTCTGCACCTGCCCGTTCCCCCTGGGGTTGTTGATGGTAGTCCTGCTTGAGGCAATGCCCTTGTCAAGCAGGTACTGACGCAGCTCGTCGCTCATGAAGGACAAACCCCGGTCACTGTGTACGTAGCTGGGGAAACCAAACAGGGTGAAGATGCTATGCAGGGCCCTAATGACAGTGTGGGAGGTCATGTCGGGGCACAGGATAGCGAATGGGAAACGGGAGAACTCATCTACGACGTTTAGAAAGTAAACGTTCTTGTTAGTTGAGGGGAGTGGCCCTTTAAAATCAATCGCGAGGCGTTCAAAGGGCCTAGAAGCCTTGACCAGGTGGGCCCTGCCTGGTCTATAGAAGTGCGGTTTGCACTCCGCACAGATCGGGCAGTCCCTGGTGACCGCTTTTACCTCCTCGTTGGAGAAAGGCAAGTTTCGGGCCCTGATGTAGTGGGCGAGCCGGGTGACCCCCGGGTGGCAGAGGTTATTGTGGATGACTTTCAATCGGTCAAACTGCGCGCTGGCGCACGTCCCGCGGGATAGGGCATCCGAAGGCTCGTTGAGCTTCCCGGGTCGATACTTAATATCGTAATTGTAGGTGGAGAGTTCGATCTTCCACCTCAGAATTTTGTCATTTTTAATTTTGCCCCTTTGTGAGTTGTCGAACATGAAGGCAACTGATCCTTGGTCGGTGATGAGGGTGAACCTCCTACCTGCGAGGTAGTGCCTCCAGTAACGGATGGCCTCCACAATGGCTTGTGCTTCTTTCTCGACTGAGGAGTGTCGGAGTTCTGAAGCGGAGAGGGTACGGGAGAAAAATGCGACTGTTCTCCCTGCCTGATTTAAAGTGGCTGCAAGAGCTACCTCTGAGACGTCGCTCTCTATCTGAAATGGAGTGGATTCATTCACCGCCCGCATGACCGCTTTGGCGATATCCTCCTTGATGCCGTCGAAGGCCTGGCATGCCTAGGCTGACAGGGGAAATCGTGTGGCCCTAAAGAGTGGGCGGGCTTTGTCCGCATATTGAGGGACCCACTGGGCGTAGTAGGAAAAGAAACCCAAGCACCGTTTGAGGGCCTTGGGGCAATGAGGGAGGGGGAGTTCTAAGAGGGCGCATACGGTCCGGGTCTGGGCCCAGGACTCCGTTTTCCACGACATAGCCGAGGATGGCTAGTCTGGTTGTGCAGAAAACGCATTTCTCCTTGTTATACGTGAGATTCAGTTTCTGTGCTGTCTGGAGAAATCGGTGGAGGTTGGCGTCGTGGTCCTGCTGGTCATAGCCGCAGATGGTGACATTGTCCAAGTACGGAAACGTGGCCCGCAGCCCGTACTGGTCCACCATTCGGTCCATTGCTCGTTGGAACACCGAGACCCCATTAGTGACGCCAAAAGGGACCCGGAGAAAATGGAAGAGGCGGCCATTGGCCTCGAATGCCGTATAGTGGCCGTCCTCTGGGCGGATTGGAAGCTGGTGGTATGCAGACTTCAGATCCACCATGGAAAAGAACCGGTACTGGGCGATCTGGTTTACCATGTCTGCAATCCTGGGGAGGGGATACGTGTCGAGGAGCGTAAATCTATTTATGGTCTGACTATAGTCGACAACCATGCGTAATTTTTCCCCGGTCTTAACGACCACCACCTGAGCTCTCCGGGGACTATTGCTGGCCTCTATAACCCCCTCACTGAGAAGCCTTCGGACCTCTGCTCTGATAAATACCCTATCCTGCAGGCTATAGCGCCTGCTACTAGTGGCTACGGGTTTACAGTCCTTAGTGAGATTGGCGAAGAGAGGAAGGGGGGGGATTCGCAGCGTAGCGAGGCTGCAGATAGTGAGTGGGGGCAGGGGCCCGCCGAAGCTGAGGGTGAGGCTCTTGAGGTTACATTGAAAGTCTAGGCCTAATAAGAGCAGAGTTCGGGCAAAACGTAGAGTTTGAATTTTGAGTAGCTAGCGCCTCGGATTGTGAGTGTCGCGGCGGTACACCCCTGGATCTGGATGGAATGGAAGCCTGAAGCGAGTGAGATAGTTTGCTACACGGGGAAAACGGGGAGCGAACAGCGTCTTACCAGGTCTGGATGTATGAAGCTCTCAGTGCTCCCGGAGTCGAAGAGGCATGGTGTTTTGTACCCGTTGATATGGACCTCTGCCATCGAATTTCGCAGATGCTTCGGGCGTGTTTGGTCCAGAGTGACTGCGCTGAGTTGCGGGTAGTCGGCGGCTTGATCAGCTGTGCTGGAGTGGCCCCGTGATGACTGCCCTCTGAGTTCATAGTCGTATTCTTCCGAGCGCGGAGATGCAGGTCGGGCCCGTGGATCGCACGTGGCGGGCGGCGAGAAAGATGGCGTCCAAGATGGCGGCCCCCATGAATCGCACGTGGCCGGCCGCATGGTGGAGGTTTGCCAAGATGGCGGCCCCCATGGATCGCACATGGCTGGAGGGGGCGGAGTCGGGGCATAGGCCGCTGCGTTTCGGGCCCCATGGGCCTGCGGGTGAGGGGAGCGATTACTTTGTGCCGCTGGAGAGCTGGAAGCAGGGCCCCTTTTAGCGAGGCACACTCTTGCGTAATGGCCTTTCCGCCTGCAGCTGCTGCAGGTCGCGTTGCGGGCTGGGCAGTGCTGCCGCGGGTGCTGGTTCTGGCCGCAGAAATGGCAGGCTGGAGCAGCATAATGGCTGGCTGGGGAAGCATGGTGGCTGGGCAGCCGCGTAGCACAGGCCTGGGGGAGTTGCTGGTCGGGGGCCCATGATTGGGTCGCAGGGTCCGCGGGGAACGAGTTAAGGCTGCGGAAGGAGACCTCCATCGTAGTAGCAGCTTCCACAGTCATTTCTAAGTCTTGGGCCCCCTTTTCCAGCAATCGTTGGCGCACATAATTAGAACTGAGGCCCGCTACAAAAACATCGCATACAGCAAGTTCTCTGTGTTCAGCCGCGGTAACCGCTTGATAATTACAGTCATTTGACAAATTATTGAGTTCCCTTAGAAATTCGGCGAGTGATTCTGTAGGCCGCTGGCGGCGAGTCGTGAACACATGGCGTGCGTAAACTTTGTTAATGGGCCTCACATATATCTTATCGACTACTTCTGTTTCTCTGTAGTTTCGGCTGTGCTCGCTTCGGCCAGGTAGGCCTTGAAGCACCGGATCCAGTGGGAGAAGATTTCTTTAGCCTCTGCATTCTGCGGGTCGAGTTCCAGGCGTCCAGGCTTGAGGGCTGATTCCATGATCGATCTTGACTGTTCTTAAGTCGATTAAATTGATGGAACCATCAATTCACCAGACACGTGTTTCCGATATGAATCTAGGCTTTAATCGACTTACTACAGAGCCAGCCTGTTACCCGTTGATGAACTCTCAGTGAACTGCAGGCTGACTCTGGACAAAGGTATTTATACAGCAGCACAAGGGGGAGGAGTTGTAGGCAGAGCCAATGGTGGAGCACTGTACAAGTTCCTGAGCATTCCCAGAGCTACTCCCCCTAGTTGTCGGATAACGCTACTGCGCTTACAAAGACATAGTGTGAATTATTGTATTACATTCACCACACTCAGCCATGGCCGTCACTGACTACACAACACCTTAGACACCTTCACTCATGGTGCCGACGTCGTGCACCAGGCTCTCCGCTGCGGTCGCCACCCAGTAGCGTTGGCCTCGGTGCCACTCATTCCTGACGCCATCTTCTGCTCCCGTTACTTCTGGGACTCCTCAAAATGGCTATGGGTTTGCTGGAGTGTCCCTGACATCGCTCTCTGAACGTCCTGGCCACTCTCTGTTCCAACCACCCAACCCCCCAGGCGACTGCCAACCCTCCCTCCACCCCCCTCTTCCTTCAACCCTCCCTCCACCCCCCCTTTGACCCATTCATCCAACCCTCCCTTCACACCCCTCCCCATTCAACCTTCCTTCTATCCCCCCCTTCAACCCACTCATCCCAACCCTCCCTCCACACCCTCTCCCACCACTGTAAACAATGCATGCGGCACCATCTCCTGATGCTCAGGAGGCCCACCTTGGAGGCTAGTTCCAAGGACGCAATCGTTATAGTCATGTCACAGCTGTCATCCGCACCCACCACTGCAGCGCAGGTACACACACCTCAGTGGGACATGTTAGTGGTCAGGCCTCTGGGGCACAAGTTGTTGTGCACCACACTGCTGCTGATGTACATCAGGTGGAGGCAGGAACCACCAGGTGAGACAGCAGTCGGAGGATTGCTGGATTCCAGGACCGAGTTGGCTCCCAGCCTGATGCTGAGCCTCTGGAAATTGGTTACCCAGAGCTGATGGAGACGATAGGGAGTGGCCAGGACGTTCCGAGAACGACGTCAGGGACATTCCAGCAAACCCATAGCCATTTTGAGGAGTCCCAGAAGCTACGGGAGCAGAAGATGGCGTCAGGAATGAGTGGCACCAAGGCCAACGCTACTGGGTGGCGACCGCAGCGGAGAGCCTGGTGCACGACGTCGGCACCATGAGTGAAGGTGTCCAAGGTGTTGTGCAGTCAGTGACGGCCATGGCTGAGGGTCTTGTCAGAATGACCAACTCGCTGGTGGATGCCACCCAGTACCAGGCTGACCTTGATGAGGTTTTGCAGGTCATGTCCCACTCTCAGGTGGGCATGACCGAGGCACTGCAGAGCATGTCCCAGTCACTGAGGAGCATCGCTGAGGACGTCGACACGATGGTGCAGACCATGAGGAGCCTGGCATAGCCAGATGATACAGAAGCAGCGGGGGCTTAAATCAGCTGCCCCTCCGTCCCAAGGTGGACACCAGGGCTCTATGGGCACCGACCGGGAAGCGTGGGGGGAGGGGCTGGGTGCCAACCCAGACATGTCCCATGGGTCAGCGAAGGTGGCCACCAGCTCTCCCAAGTTCCACCCCTCTGATGAGGCCGCATCTTGAAGTCAGCACATGGGACAGGGCGGCAAGGCTGTGCTTGTGCCATCGACAAGTGAGGAGGGACCTCTGGCCTCAGAGCCCGCAGAGGATGCCCGCCAGGGGCAACGAAGGCCACAGGACGTGTTAGGCAGCTGGTAGACTCCACCACTGCTGTGCATCCTGGGGAGACACTCAGACGTAGTTGTGGCACTAGGAGGGCCAGGCACATTGAGGATCACTGAGGGTACCGGGGGAAGGGGGACGGGATGGGGTGGGTAGGTAGGGGGTAGTGGGGGCGTGGAGGGTGGGGGGGCAGCACCATCGGGAGAGTGGAGACTTGTATAGAACATTAAACGCCCTTGTACACAATCAGTAGGATGTCTCTGTCACTTTCTTCTGCAATGCATCACTGCATGTGATGGGTGTGAGCTGAGCACTCAGCAGACAGGCACAGTCAGGCTATGGCATAGATTGAGGAGCCCCCCCCCCCCCCCCCCCACCCCCCACTGCCCTCAACAATGACCTGCTGATGGGGCTGACACAATCCCAGCATCCTGGAGTGATGTGACACATATCCAGGGAGCGTGGGAAATGGGGGTGGGGGAGGTGAGTAAGGTAGTGATGGCGGACCTGCCACGCCATAAGTGAAGGATGAGGGCAGCACGGTGGCGCAGTGGGTTAGCCCTGTTGTCTCATGGCGCCGAGGTCCCAGGTTCGATCCCGGCTCTGGGTCACTGTCCGTGTGGAGTTTGCACATTCTCCCCGTGTTTGCGTGGGTTTCACCCCCACAACCCAAAGACGTGCAGGGTAGGTGGATTGGCCACACTAAATTGCCCCTTAATTAGAAAAAATGAATTGGGTACTCTAAATTTAAAAAAAATAAAATTTAATAAGTGAAGGATGAGGGCCTCCCTGGCCCTCTGGGCATGCGGGGCCCACGCTGCTGCCTCCTGTCCTGCAGCCTCCAGCTGGGCCTCAGGTCCCTCCTCAGACTCATCCTTCAGTCCCTGCTGGTCTGGTGCCTCATCATCATCCTCATCCTCCTCCTCCTCGGAGGTGGCCACATGTCCCTCATTAATAACCTTCAGCGCGTCGCCCGCTGCTGTGCAATGTTGTGGAGGGCACAGCAGACCACTGCAAAGCGGGCGATCCTCTGGGCGCTGTATCGAAGTGCACCACGGGAGCGGGCAAGGCATCAGAACCGCATCTTGAGGAGTCCGATGCACTGCTCAATCACAGCCGGGGTGGCTTTGTTGTGCTAGGTCTCCACTTCGGTCTCTGGGCAGACCGGTAGCCCAAGTGGATAGCACTGTGGCTTCACAGTGCCAGGGTCCCAGGTTCGATTCCCCGCTGGGTCACTGTCTGTGTGGAGTCTGCACGTTCTCCCCGTGTCTGCGTGGGTTTCCAACCGGGTGCTTCGGTTTCCTCCCACAGTCCAAAGATGTGCAGGTTAGGTGGATTGGCCATGATAAATTGCCCTTCGTGACCAACAAAAGGTTAGAAGGGGTTATTGGGTTACGGGGATAGGGTGGAAGTGAGGGCTTAAGTGGGTCGTTGCAGACTCGATGGGCCGAATGGCCTCCGTCTGCACTGTATGTTCTATGTTCTATGACCTGCCCAATGCAGCAAAAATATCCTCGGCGTCAATTTGTTCTTGAAAGATTTTACTGTTCAGTACAACGATTTCGAAGAATATATCTACTTAATAGTTCTAAGTTCTACACAGCACCAGCAAGCACTTTTAAGTTGGAAATATAATTGCTGCAGTCCGCCAAAACACTGAACTTGCAATCAGAGACACATTAATTATACGTTAAATCCAAATTGTGAACTGCAATGCAATAAATAACGTCCATCTTGTTTTTGCTAGCTCACGTGAAAAAAAAACACAAGAATCTTTTTAATGTCAATTCCATACAATTTATCAGACTTCTATATTTGGCCATTGTTTTACTAAACAGCATGCCGGTACAAAATTTACGTGACATAAGGACAAAACGTGACTAAGGAGAAAGATACATACAATGATAAAACAAATATAATTGCCAATCGCTTAAAATTTGTTTTCTGAAAATGTATCGTTTTCTTCAAATTGAAACAATATGCTTTCACGTTTGGAATATAAAACGGGGGCAAATAAAACAGGCGAATACATGCTCAACATTTGAATGTAATGCATATGTCGTTCGTACATGAATTCCACAATTTGCGGTTAATTGAAACAGTTTAAAGAAATTATGTTGTTCAATGCTGGACCAAATTCAGACTTCATCCGGTAGATAATCCATGAGATTTGTTTTGTGAAACAGGATATTACGAAGATAACAGGATATTGTATTAAATTATTTTACTGTCCTTCACATACATACAGATTCATATCGACATGCGTCAACAATAAACATATTAACTCGTGAGATACGAATATGTTCCAAGTGAGCATGTAACAAAGTCACATTGCATCATATTTGTGTATCACTGCATCGGGTTATATTGTACTGTTAATGTAAATTCCGGTAAATTCTACTTAAACTTTACGTCTAAATGTTACTATAGAAATCGAAGAGGGGCAGCACGGTGGCATAATGGTTAGCATTGCTGCCTCACGACGCCGAGGTCCCAGGTTCGATCCTGGCCCTGGGTCACTGTTCATGTGGACTTTGCACATTCTCCCAATGTTTGCGTGGGTTTCGTCCCCACAACCCTAAAATGTGCAGGGTTGGAGGATTAGCCACGCTAAATTGCCCCATAATTGGAAAAAATTAATTGGGTACTCTAAATTTATAAAATAAAGATAGAAATCGGAGATCTTCGTTCTCAGAAAGGTAAGGAGCAAATACTACATATCAGTCATTTTATTGGTGGTTCTGCGCATGCGCACCGATGAGCGGGCACGCATGTGCAGTGTTCCCACATTTTTTTATATGGTCGCGGCTGTCATTTTGAAGGACGCTGGCAGCCGGCATTGTTAAAATGTTGAGCCAGCTGTTGAGTGCGAATTTGCACAATCGGGAATGCCGTGACGGACGGCTCCAGACCCTCCTGACACCTGCCCGCGACCCACCCACGGTGGGTCTTTGAAAATGCCTGCTCCAGAACTTCGGCAACATGAAATAGAAACTGACAAGTTAGCCTTAATACAGTATCTTTCCTAGTGCTTTATCACTTAACATTTCATTAGTGTTTACATCAAAAATACCCAAGTGACAATACTGAACTGGCGGCCTGTGCTCACACCCACTGCTACAGTGTTCTCCTCCTGTGGCTGAGGGTGAGCAGGAGCAGGCTGTTCACTAATCCCTATCAGGGACAGTGTAGTGATCTGCATATCTGTGTATATATACAAGGGGTCAATGTAAATGCACTACAACTAAGCAATCACTAGAGGGAGCACGGGAATTGTATAAATACAGACAAACAGGAAGTCAGAGTCACTCTTCACAGGACCGGCAGCTGGTGAGCAGGACACAGACAGGCAGCTCAGATGTTATATAGTATAAACGCTGGAGAGAGAACAAACTCATACAAATAAAGCATCTACTTCAACTGTAAGACTACGAGCTTTATTCAGACACGAGGAATAACACATGATACCAGGAGACTTCAGAATGCTTACTAGAAGATTACAAAAGATGCAGACACAGAAAGATCGAAGTGACAAGAAAACTCGTACCAAACATTCGACATGGGGAGACATCACTGATTCAATGAAACTCGCTGAACTCCAGCTGAAAATAACCGGTAATTTAAGTCATCGTTGGAAAAGTTTTAAACAAATGTTCGAAATATATACCATAGCTAATGATTTGAGAACAGCGTCTGAAGAAATAAAAATAGCACAGCTCCTCGCAGGATATGAAGCTAGAGAAATATATAACGGCTTTAAATACTTGAAAGGTGAGGACAACACCAAATTGGAAGTAATATTCAAAAAAATTGAAGATCACTGTAACACCAGTAACAATGCTGCTTTGAGACATTCAATGCTTGGAGACCAAATTACACAGGGAATGAGTGAGGTGAAACTCAAACAATCATTACCAGAACAGAAAGGTTCAATGCTGGAAATCGCGATTGACAAGTGCAGATCGCAAGAAAAAAATAACTAAGTTTTGAACAAGAAAAAACGCCAATAAAGTTCTTCTCCACGGGTCTGAAGAAGTTAAAATGGCGTCTGAGCACATTTTAAACTGCCCCGGGGAACAAAAGACACATATCTGGGTCTGCACATGCACAGGAAACTGCAGCCACGCATGTGCAGTCAGAGAAGATCAAAGATGGATCTGCGCATGCGCAGGCCGCACTTGCACAGTGTACGAAAAAGCGCACAGTAAAGGAAAACTGATTTGCGCATGCTCAAACAATTCCTACACTTTACGTCACGAGCGTCATGACGTCAGAAGACTCAGGCCACGCCCACTTAAAGGGGAAATGCCCAAAAATTAAAAATCTGAATTTTAAAGCCACAAAACCCAATTTTCTTACCTCGAAAGACAGAACAATGCCTGAACCTCTACCAGCAGTTGAAAGTAACTTTCACAGGACCCTTGAACAAGCAGTTTGCACCACACAACGTGAAGAGCACAATGACAAACCCAAAACCAAAGAAGATGATTTGTTCATTGAACATGAAGAGAACAGTAACAAATCCGAAACAAAAAAAGATGATTTGTTGATCGAAAAATACTACTCAGACATGGCTGAGTTATTTGGGTATGCTAATCATGGTATCAGCAACACAGTTGCAAAGTCAACACTACTCATGCTGGATGAATCCAATACCATGGTGCAATGGCAGAACGGCGATACATTGGATGACAGCAACCTGTCAAATACCCAAGAAGAACACAACGCCACACAGAAAGTATTGACTGACTACTGGCCGAGCATAGATCGACTCCACAGAGAGAAGACTGCATGACTCCACACAGAGAGCGATGAAAGACTCCACAGAGAGAGCGATGCAAACCTCCACAGAGAGCTCGTTGATAGTCTCCAAAATGGAAGCAATTAAAGACTCCATAGGGAACGCTATGCATGATCAAGATCATGAAGGTCTATCCACCTCACATGAACAAAGAAAAGAAGACGATGAAAGTCTACCCAGTTCACATAATCAACAAGAAGACAATGTAAGTCTACCCACTGTATGTGAAAACAGTGACACAGTGATCAAATCGACATACAGGATGTGCAGGATCACACCGAGACTAACACATCTCAGCCTGTCTGCACAGAAGTACTCAACAATCAGAGTAGGGCTACTCATGAGTCCAATGAGTCCATGTTAATTGAAACCTCATCCACTCTAAACTACCCACAAGGAAATGAAATCTTGAAGATTTTGACTCCAGAAGAGGGGCACCAAGAAATCAATGATGATTCAAATGAACTAGAAATGACTCCAGAAGAGAAGCACAAAGATATCACAGATGAAGCAAATGAACCAGAAATGACTCCCGAAGAGGAGCACCAAGGAAGCAAAGAAGAGGCATCAAATCCACCACAAATGACTGATGTCACTAAGATCAATGTAACATCAGATCATTCTCATAATCCTCAAGACGAAATGCTCAATGAAACATCAGATACCACAAAGGACACTGGCACCAATAACTTTGAGAATGGCTCAAATTATCCACATGGAACAGTCATTGAGCACAACAAGAACAACAAAAATAACAAGAAGCACAACAGAAACAAGAACAACAACAGCAACAACAAAAACAACAAGAAGCACAACAAGAACAACAACAAAAACTACAAGCGCAACAACAAAAACTACAAGAACAACAACAAGAAGCATAACAAAGACAACAACAGCAACAACAAGCATGACAAAAACAACAAGAACAACAACAAAAACAGAAACAACAAGCATGATCAAAACAACAACAAGAACAACAACGAAAACAACAAAGACGGAATCGACAGAAACAACAACAATGAAACAACGGCCAGTACAACATGGTACAACTCTGCACATGAAGGACAATGCAACAGCACACTCCAAAACAATGGCAAGTGTATAAACATACCATGGCATGACAACGAATCTCACGAATGCACATTTGCTCCAGAACAAACAAGCACACCAGTTTTCAAGGCAGATGACACACTAAATCGATACCACAAGCACAAGAAAACGTCCACGTCAGTCAACATCAGTGGTTCGACCATTCAAAAACCTCATGATGACTTGTTGGTTACTTAAAAACAAGAACACTGACGACATTCACAAAGAAGTTACAATATCAATATCACCACGTCAACAACAGAAAAGAAAAAACTCAACTGAACAAATTCATACAGCTTGGACTCATAATTTCTTTTATCATGATTGGACTCATAAATATTAATTGGCGTTGTATAATAACCAATATCATCACCACTTGTACAGATATACATATCACAATTAATCTAACTGTTTTGTACAATTGTCTTTAAAACTGTACAGGAAATATGTAAAAGAAAAAAGGGGGGATGTAGTGAGCTGCATACCTGTGTATACATACAAGGGATCAATGTAAAGGCACAACAATTAAGTAATCACTAGAGGGAGCATGGGAGATGTATAAATACAGACAGACAGGAAGTCAGAGTTACTCTTCACAGGAACGGCAGCTGGTGAGCAGGACACAGACAGGCAGCTCAGATGTAACATAGTATAAGTTCTGGAGAGAGAACAAACTCATACGAATAAAGCATCTACTTCAACTGTATGACTACGAGCTTTATTCAGACACGAGGAATAACACAGACAGAAAGCCTGTGGTGATCATCCGCAGCTTGCAGGTGCTGTGTACATACCGACAAAATCTGTTGAACTGGCATCACTTTGGGGCAGCTTGTGTCAGATATGTGCCTCTACAAATGCTTTATGTATTGGAAGGGCCATGGGAGTGGATAATGACAATAGAGCCCCATGAGGGGTGCCACTCTCGTCACCATCTGTTGTTTCTTCAGTCCTTTCATGATGAACCCTGTAGACGTTAGTGCGCTGTTCCTGCATCTAATCTGAGCGATACTGTACATGAATCTTAATGGGAGTTGGCCACTCTCAGAGATCTGTAAAGTCTTAATTACCTGCAAATGCTCACATTCAAAGCATTGTCTTGCTTCTTTGACTTTGTCTATATATATGTTTCTGGAACATACCTCTTCATTCACCTGAGGAAGGAGCAGTGCTCCGAAAGCTAGTGATTTGAAACAAACTGTTGGACTTTAACCTGGCATTGTAAGACTTCCTACTGTGCTCACCCCAGTCCAACACCAGCATCTCTACATTATAACAGTAAGTGCATGGAAGGCGTATTGTGAAAATCCTATGAATGCAAATTCTTTCTTTCTTTTAAACCTTACACTGCCACATAGCTGGATCATAGAGCTTTTTTGGCCCAGCTACATGACAATTGGCAGCGATTCTTGCTTATGATGTGTGAGTACTTTGTTAAGACTTCAATAATTGCTGACATTCAATTGCCTGGTGATTTGTCAGGGAAACACACAAGGGACCCCTTCCTAAGGCTGTCAAAAAGCAGAAACCATCTCTGCAGCGCTTGTGGGCAGAGAGAAAGGGATGGGAATATCCCCCACACCAAAACCTTAATGATCCTATCAGCTGTGAGTATGTAATAAAGCAGTTTTCCAGTAAAACATCAAACTTGACTTGGCACAATGTTCAGGCTTGCTGCAACCAGTCACACTGAACAACCAAAACAACATTTTCAGTATGGAAATGCTGGCTCCCCATCAACAACCATCTCACTACCCGTCAAAACAACTCAATTTCCAGAGACGCTGAAAATAAGGTTGGTCAAGACATGAAATAACAAAAGACAAACATTATCTCTGACATAACTTCTGTTCGTGCTATCATTGCTGATTTTCTACTCTTTAAAATTGCAATATATCAATTCCTCTTGCTAATTCTGATGAACCCACGGTCCCAAATGCATTGTTGCTTTTCCTGGAATGCCAAAATAAACAATACTATAGATTATTATCAGGCCCATTCAGCAGCGTCATCTACATAGTTTGTCCCTGGATACTGCCTCATGATACCAGCAACACAAATGTAATATCAACTCTACACCAATGCGGACTGTGTGAAAACATTTTGGGCGCGATCCAGCGGCCACGCTGCGCCTGAGAAGCAGCTCGCCATGGCGCAGCGTGGCCATTGAAAGCTGGGAGACCCCGCTCTAGGTTTTACCCAGCTCACAACTGCCGAGATAAAATGTGATCTTGCGAAACATTGTGATGTGAATCCCGCCCACAATGGGTGGTATCACTTTTTAACAAATCTGCATATTAGAGCGATGCAGTAAGCCTCACCCTAATGTGCAGATCTCGAGGTACCTGAGGCTTTGCCTCAAGCGACGTTCAGCACTGGTCCCCACAAACAGGGACCAGATGGAACTGCACTTGTGGGGGTATCCCAGGAAGTCGGAGGCCTCATCTGCATGCCCTTTGGGCAGGATGGTGCCCTGGTACTGCTGTTTCCACCTGGGCACTTTGGGTGGCAGTGCCACTTGGTTGCCAGCCTAGCACTGTTAAGGTGCCCAGGTGGCACTGCCAGTTGGCATGGCCACTGCCAGGTTGACAAACCAAGGTTACAAGCTTGCATTTGTTGTGCATGTGTGATTGGGGCAGTGTTGCCTGGTGTGGGTGTTGGGGTGGACCAGGAACCGTCCCCTATTGCATGCAGGTGGGGGGGGGGGGGAGAGGTTGGGGATTGTTTCAGTGGCCACGGAGACCACGACGCCATTTAAAAATGCCATCACGATCTCTCGCTGCAATGGGGGGAGTTCCGGTGTGCGGAGCTCCCTACTATACAAAACAGGGCTATGTGCGACCTTGGTTGCGTGTTCCCCATTCAGGCCCCTTATTCAATGTTAATCATGTTAAATAGCCATGGGCGGGATTCTCTGTTGCCTGATGATGATATCGTAATCGGCGATCGGGCGGAGAATCCCTGTTTATGACTGAATCGTGGGCGGTGCCTGTTTTCAGATTGGGACTGCCTCAGGACGTTACCTGAAGGTCTTCCACCGATGCTCTGCCCCTGATCGGCCGCGTTCCTGACGGTGCGGGACATGTGTGCTTTCAGTTTTCGTGAAGCTGGCATGGCGGCTGCGGACTGTGTCCAGCGCTGCCACAGTCGGGGGAAGGGGGGTGAGCCGTGCTGCTGGCCGGGGGGGCTTCGGAAAGGGATGGGGGGACTGGTGGGGGTGGCCTGTGTTGTACGCCGCGGCCGCTGCAGGTCATTGCCATGCGCATGCGCGGCCATGGACTCGACAATTCTCCAGCTGTTTATTTGGTAAAGGCCCTGTGTTTTACGTGGCATGGCTGCTAGTCCCTCACTGGTCAGAGGATGGGTGCTGGGGCCTCACCAATTTTTTCGGAGTAAAACTAGACACTTCCTCCGGTGATAGCCTCAAAATCGGAGAATCCAGTCCCATGTGTTTCTTGGCACTACGAGTGTCGGCAAAGACACGGCTAAACGCATGGTGCCACAGTGGTTTGCACTGCAGCTTCAGGGTCCCATGTTCGATTCCCGCTTGGGTCACTGTCTGTGAGGAGTCTGCGTTCTACCCGTGTCTACGTGGGTTTCCTCCGGTTGCTCCGGTTTCCTCCCACAGTCCAAAGATGCGCAGCTTAGGTTGATTGACAATTCTAAATTGCCCCTTAGTGTCCAAAAAAAGGTTAGGTGGGGTTACGGGGCTAGAGTACAGGTGTGGGCTTAGGTAGGGTGCCCTTTCCAAGTGCCAGTGCATACTCAGTGGGTCCACTGGCCTACTTCTGCTCTGTAAATTCTATGATCAAATGTGCTCGCTAGGGGACTTTGTTCCCTTTTGGGTGAATCACGCCCTTTACTATAAATGCTTCGGATCATCCAAAAATCTTCTGGATGCATTCCTTGCAAGGCAAGTCGCAATAAAATAAATACAAAGAAGAAAATTTGGGAACAGTTATTTTGATGAACCAGCTGAAAAATAATATGCTGCACATATTAATGTTACTCTCCAGAAAGATCCCATTCAATTTTTTTAAATTCGTTTTTGTGGGATGTGGGCTTTTGTTGCTCATCTCAAATTGCCTTTCAGAAGGTGGTGGTGAGTTGCCTTCTTGAACTGCTGCAGTCTCTATGGTGTAGGCACACCAACAGTGCTGTTAGGGAGGGAGTTCCACAGGATTCCTAGCCTCTGACCTGCTCTTGTATGCACAGTATTTACATGACTGGTCCAATTCAGTTTCTGACCAATGGTAACCCCCAGAATGTTGATAGTGGGGGATTCAATGATGGTAATGCCATTGAATGAATGTCAGGGGCGATGGCTTGATTCTCTCTTGTTGGAAATGGTCATTGCCTGGAAGTTGTGTGGCGTGAATGTTACTTACCACTTGTTAGCCCAAGCCTCGATGTTGTCCAGATCTTGCAGCACTTGCAGGGAGACTGCTTCAGTGTGTGAGGAGTCGGAAATGGTGCTGAACATTCTGCAATCATCAGTGAACATCCGCACATCTGGAAGTAAGTTCGTTGATGGTGAAGCAGCTGAAGATGTTTGGTCCTGGGACACTAACCTGAGGAACTCCTGCAGTGATGACCAGGGACTGAGGTGACTGACCTCCAACCATCACAAACATCTTCCTTTGTGATAAGTATGTGGAGAATTTTCCCCCTGATTACCATTGAATTCAGTTTTGCGCGGGCTTCTTAATGCCATACTCGATCAAATGTTGCCTTGATGTCAAAGAGCAGTCACTCTCACCTCACCTCTGGAGTTCAGCTCTTTTGTCCATGTTTGAACCAAGGCTGTGACATCAGGAGTGGAGTGATCCTGGCGGAACCCAAACTGAGTGTCAGTCGGCAGGTTATTGCCCAGTAAGTGCCGCTTGATAGTACTCTTGATGACTCCTTGATCATTTTACAGATGATTGAGAGTAGAGCGATAGGGTGGTAATTGGCCAGGCTGGATTTGCCCTGCTTCTTGTGTACAGGACATACCTGGGCAATTTTCCACATTGCCGGGTCAAGGCCAATGTTGTACCGATACTGGAACAGCTTGGCGAGACGTGCAGCAAGTTCTGGAGGACAAGTCTTCATTACTATTGCCGGAATATCATCAGGGCCAAAAGCCTTTGCCATATCCAGTGCCATATTCAGTTGTTTCTTGATATCACCTTGAGTGAATCGAATTGGCCACAGACTGGCAGCTGTGAAGCTGGAGGAGAACAAGATGGATCATCCACTCAGCACTTCTGGCTGAAGATTACTGCAAATGCTTCAGCCTTATCTTTTACACAGATGTGCTGGGCTCCTCCATCACTGAGGATGTGGATATTTGTGGAGTCTCCTCCTCCAGGGAGTTGTTTAATTGTCCACCACCATTCACAACTTGATGTGACAAGACTGAAGAGCTTAGATCTGATCTGTTGATTGTGGGATCGCTGAGCTCTGTCTATTACTTGCTGCTTCTGCTGTTTGGCATGTAAGTAGTCCTATGTTGTAGCTTCAACAGGTTGACACCTGATTTTTCAGTATGCCCAGTGCTGCATTTGGCGTGCCCTCCTGTGCTCTTCATTTAACCAAGGTTGATCTCCTGGCTTGGTGATAATGGTAGAGTGGGGGATAGAGTCAAAGAGGCATACAGCACAGAAAAGGCCCTTTGGCCCATCAAGTCTATGCTGGTCAAAATCAACGACCTAACCATTCTAATCCCATTTCCCAGTACTTGGCCTTGGCCTTGTGTGCCTTGGGATCCCAAGTGCACATCTAAATACTTCTCAAATGTTATGAGGGTCTCTGCCTCCACCACCCTTTCAGACAGCAAGTTCCAAACTCTCGCCCTCTGGATAACAACATTTTTCCTATGGGGCGAAGGCAAGTCGGATGCTGGCCCACCAGCTCCGGAAGCGGGAGGCAGCGAGAGAGATAGGGGGAGTCACAGATGCAGGAGGGAACTTGGTGCTGGGTGGCAGGGACATTAATGGGGTGTTCAGATCCTTTTACGAGGGGCTGTACCGGGCAGTGCCCCCTAGGGAGGTGGGCGGGATGGACCGCTTTCTGGATAAGCTGGAGGTCCTAAGAGTAGAGGATGAGCGGGTGGAGGGTCTGGGGGCTCCAATCGAGCTGGAGGAACAGATGAAGGCGCTGGGAAGTATGCAGACAGGGAAAGCACCGGGACCTGACGGGTTCCCGGTGGAGTTTTATAAGAAGTTTTCAGATCTGCTGGGCCCGCTGCTTGTGAGGACCCTGAATGAGGCAAGGGGAGGGTAGGGCTCTGCCCCCGACGATGTCTAGAGCAATAATCTCATTGATCCTGAAGCGGGATAAGGACCCCCTCCAGTGTGGGTCTTACAGGCCAATTTCGCTCCTCAACGTGGATGCAAAGTTGTTGGTTAAGGTACTGTCCAGGAGGGTGGAAGATGTGGTCCCGATGGTTATCCATGAGGACCAAACCAGGTTTGTGAAGGGGAGGCAGCTGAATATCAATGTACGGCGGCTTCTCAATGTTATAATGATGGCGTCGGCGGCTGGGGAGGCGGAAACAGTAGCATCGATGGATGCGGAGAAAGCTTTTGACAGGGTGGAGTGGAGCTACCTGTGGGAAGTGCTGAGGAGGTTTGGGTTTGGTGAGGGATTCATCAGCTGGGTGAGGTTGCTGTATAGCTCCCCAGTAGCGAGTGTGGTGACGAATGGGAGGAGGTTAGAGGACTTTCGACTTTCCCGGGGGACAAGGCAGGGGTACCACTTGTCTCCCCTGCTCTTCGCATTAGCGATTGAGCCCTTGGCCATGGCACTGAGGGATTCGAAGAACTGGAGGGGGATTGTGTGTGGGGGGGGGGGGGGGGGGGGGGGAGCACTGGTTGTCGCTGTACGCAGATGATTTACTGCTGTACATTGCGGATCCGGCGGGGGGATGCCAGAGGTGTTGAGGATACTTGGGGAGTTTGGGGATTTTTCAGGCTACAAGCTCAACGTGGGGAAGAGTGAGCTGTTTGTGCTGCACCTGGGAGACCAGGAGAGGGAGATAGGAGAGCTCCCGTTGAAGAGGGCGGAGAGGAGCTTTAGATATCTTGGGGTCCAGATAGCTAGGAGCTGGGAGGCCCTACATAGGCTGAACTTTTCGAGGCTGGTGGAACAGATGGAGGAGGAGTTTAGGAGGTGGGATGCGCTGCCGCTCTCATTGGCGGGCAGGGTCCAGTCAGTTAAGATGACGGTGCTCCCGAGGTTTTTGTTTCTTTTCCAGTGCCTCCCCATATTGATTCCGAAGGCTTTTTTTAAGAGGATTAATAAGACTATTCTGGGGTTCGTGTGGGCGCGGAGGGGCCCGAGAGTGAGGAGGGTATTCCTGGAGCGAGGCAGAGAGGTAGGTGGTTTGGCGTTGCCCAACCTGTGTGGGTACTACTGGGCTGCAAATGTGGCAATGATTCATAGGTGGGTGATGGAGGGGGAGGGTGCCGCATGGAAGAGGTTGGAGGTGGCGTCCTGTGTGGGCACGAGTTTGGAGGCATTGGTGACGGCCCCGCTCCCACTCCCCCCGGCAAGGTTTTCTACGAGTCCAGTAGTGGTGGCTTCCCTCAAAATTTGGGGGCAGTGGAGGAGGCATAGGGGGCGAAGTGAAGGCCTCAGTTTGGACCCCGATACGGGGCAATCACCGGTTTGCACCAGGGAGAATAGATGGTGGGTTTTTGAGTTGGCATAGGGCAGCCATCAGGCGGATGGGGGGCCTTTTCCTCGATGGGAAGTTTGCGACTTTAGAGGAGTTGGAGAGGAAGTGGGGCCTCCCCCCGGGAATGCTTTCAGATATATGCAGATTAGGGCGTTTGTTAAGCGGCATTGGCGGAGTTCCCACTACTGCGGCCTGGGGTGTGTAGGATAGGATGCTCTCGGGGACATGGGTCGGTGAGGGTAGGATCTCAGCAATTTATCAGATGATGCAGGAAGAGGAGGAGGCCTCGGTGGAAGAGCTGAAAGCGAAGTGGGAGGAGGAGCTAGGGGTAGAGATCGACGATGGGACGTGGGCGGATGCCCTGGGGAGGGTGAACTCGTCCTTTTGTTGCGCGCAGCTCAGTTTAATTCAGCTAAAGGTGCTGCATAGGGCGCACATGACTGGGGCCTGGATGAGCCGGTTCTTTGGGGGAGTGGACAGGTGTGGGAGGTGTTCGGGAGGCCCGGCGAACCACACCCACATGTTCTGGGCATGTCTGGCATTGGAGGGGTTTTGGAAGGGGGTGGCGGGGACTTTGTCCAAGGTGGTCGAGTCCAGGGTGGAGCCGGGCTGGGGGCTCGCGATCTTTGGGGTAGCATCGGAGCCGGGAGTGCAGGAGGCGAGAGAGGCCGGTATCCTGGCCTTTGCGTCTCTAGTAGCCCGGCGTAGGATTCTCTTACAGTGGGGGGACACAAAGCCCCCGAGCCCGGAGGCCTGGATCAATGACATGGCCGGGTTCATCAGGCTGGAGAAGGTTAAGTTTGCCCTGAGGGGGTCGGTACAGGGGTTCTTCCGGCGGTGGCAGCCCTTTCTCGATTTCCTGGCGGAGGGTTAGAGGGTGGTCAATCTCAACAGCAACCCGGGGGGGGGGGTAAGGGGGGTGGGTTTGGGGTTTTGTTAAGGGGGTTTGTTTTTGCGACGGTGTGTTTGCTATTTTCTTCTTTTTGTATTGTTATTAAGTCATTAATTTATGGCTTTGTACTGTGGGGGGGGGGGGGATTTCTCTTTCTGTTTATTTCTAAACCTTGTTCACTTTATTGTTGGGAGAAAATTTTTGTTGAAAAAAATCTCCTCAAAACTTCCTGCCCTTTACCTTAAATCTATGCCCCTGGTCATTGATCCCTCCACCAAGGGGAAAAGTTTCTTCATGGCTACTCTACCTATGCCCCTCCTAATTTTATACATCTCAATCATGTCCCGCTCAGTCTCATCTGCTCCAAGGAAAACAATCCAAGTCTATCTAATCTCGCGTCATAACTAAAACTCTCCAGCCAGGCAACATCCTGGTAAATCTCTGTACCCTTTCCAATGCCATCACATCCCTCCGACAAAGTGGATTCCAGAAGTGCACACAATACTCTAGCTGTGGGCTAACCAACGTTTTGTACAGTTCCAGCATAACCCCCCTGCTTTTAAACTCCATGCCTTGGCTAATAAAGACAAGTACACCAGATGCCTTCTTAACCACTGTATCCACCTGCTCTGCTACCTTAAGGGACCGGTGTACATGCACACCAAGGTCCCTCTGATCCACAGTGCATCCCAATGTCCTTCCGTTTATCATGTATCCCTTTGCCTTGTTTGTCCTGCGCAAGTGCATCATCTCACACTTATCCGGATTGCATTCTATTTGCCACTGATCAGCCCATCTGACCAGCCCGCCTATATCCTCTTGTAATCAAAGGCTATTCTCTTCACTATTTACCACCCACCAATTTTTGTATCATCTGCAACTTATTGATCAACCCTCCTGCATTCATATACAAATCAGTTATATAAACCACAAACAGCAAGGGACCCAAACTGATCCCTGTGGGACACCGCTGGACACAGACACCATCAGAAATACACCCTTCGGCCTTCGCCCTCTGCTTCCTGCCACTCAGCCAATTTCGGATCCAATTTTCCAAATTTTCCTTGGATCCCATGGGCTCTAACCTTCGCTATCCGTCTCCCATGTGGGACCTTATTAAAAGCCTTGCTGAAGTCCAAGTGGACAACGTCAAATGCATTTCCCTCATCTACCCATCTGGTTAACTCTTTGAAAAATTCAATCAAGTTGGTCAGACATGACCTCTCCTTAACAAAACTATGCTGACTGTTCTTGATAAATCCTAATAATAATAATCTTTATTATTGTAGGCTTACATTAACACTGCAATGAAGTTACCGTGAAAAGCCCCTAGTCACCACATTCCAGCATCTGTTCGGGTACACAGAGGGAGAATTCAGTATGTCCAATTCACCTAACAAGTCTTTCGGGACTTTTGGGAAGAAACCGGAGCACCCGAAGGAAACCCATGCAGACACGGGGAGAACGTGCAGACTCCGCACAGACAGTGACCCAAGCGGGAATCGAACCTGGTACCCTGGCGCTGTGAAGCAACAGTGCTAATCACTGTGCTACCGTGCGGGCCCAATGGCGTGGGCCACTTGTGCTCTGAGTTTTCGGCAACCTCGTGTGGCGTCTGCGGACTGTGTCCAGCGCCGCCACAGTCAGGAGGGGGAGCCGTTCTGCTGGCAGGGGGGGCTGCTTCGGCAGGGCTGGGGGCACTGGTGGGGGGTGGTCGGTGCTGCTCTTCTCGTTGCCATCTTGTTGGCTGGGATGGTGTGCGTGGGGGAAGAATTGTTTAACTGCGGCTGCAGCTTGTCAGCCTTTGGGTGTCACTGACTTATATCTGACACCATCTGCTGGTGGGAGGTCGCACTGCTGAAGATATGGCCACCTGCTAGTGGGAGGTCACACTGCTGAGTACAGGTAATATTATCTATAGGCATATCACCACATCCCCTTCCTGAGGAGAGATGGGGCTGGATTCTCCGGCTGTCAACGCCAAAATCACGTTCGGCGACAGACAGGAGAATCCAAATTCCCGACAGATTTGGGGGCAGCGCCGCTTATGCGATGCTCCACCACCTCCAAAGTGCGCCACATATCCACGGCCTCAGGCCATTGCCTGAGGCCCAGCCCCCGATGCTCCGCCCTCGACCGGCTGAGTGCCCGACAGCGTGGGTCTCTCATGGTCTCACCCATCGCGGACTCAGCGTGGCGGCTGCGGACTCAGTCCAGCACAGCCACAGTCGGGGGAGGGCCAGTTCACGGGTAGGGAAGACATTATTCGGAGCTGGGGGCACTGTGGTGGCATGGTCCAGGGCAAGAGAGCCAGCTGAAGGGGTGGATTATTTTGCAAGCCAGGTCTGCGAGCGGCATCCGCCATGAAGCACGGAGCGGCCGCTGCAGGCAGAAATTCTCCAGGCCATATAGGCAGCTAGAGCCAGGTACTCTACACTGCCTCCCTGCTCTCCCCCAGCAAAACGGGGAATCGGTAGACGTTTTGCGCCAGTTTTCCTGGCGTAACCCGTTACCACGTCGACGTGGGGACATAGTCTCCAGATCGGAGAATCCAGTCCATGATGTTTGTGTTCAAACATAATTACTATCTTTACTTTATACATTTGTAATATGCATAAACAATATAAACCGATTTAACTTAGGTGTCCATAAACACGATATGCCTGGTCGGTGTCTGTCCCTTTCACACACTTCATTGTGCCTCCCTCACAGGATCGCTCATCTGATCACATGGGCTATTACCAGCCATTTCGAAGACTGGTTTGCGTGCTAGTCTCTTGCTTCGTACTCTTTGACCGCTGTGCCTTTTAAAAGCATGTATCCTTAAAGGCCACTCGTGCGTCACCAGCTTCTTCTTTTTCCGTTTCTTCCCACGATGCTGTTTGCTGCTTCGTTGTATGTTCTCTGCTTCTTCTGCCGCTGGCTTGTCAATCACAATACCAACATCTTGTGTTTTGTTTTTGTTTTTGTGCTAGCTCTCACACTCTTCTCCTCTTCCTCTTTTTTGTTTTAACGATCATCTGACAAATTCTTTTCTTTTTATGTTTGGGTTTGGCAAGCCCTGTTCTAATGCTGGTCTGTGCTTAGAAGTATGTGGATCATCAGTTGGGACCTGTGGTGCCGGCATGTCCCCATGGGATTGTGTGGCCATGCCCAGTTCTGAGCCCTCGTCTGGAGGCTGGAGAGCCTCGCTCTCTGGTGCCTGGGTGGAAGTCACATCTTTAACATCAGGTGTTGGCTCTTCTTGGCTTGTTGGAACAGTGATTAATGGCTCCTCCTCATTGGAAATGACAATGCAAACACTCTCTGGCCCTAGCGATGCAGGCGATGGATCATCAGGCACCCCGGGAAAGGAGGAGATGATGGGCTCCATGCCGGCGACTCTCGCAGGGGAGATTGTCCTGTACCCTACTTGAATGTGCCCCACTGTTCTGTCACAGATATACCTAAAATAATAATAATAGTCTTTATTAGTGTCACCAGTAGTCTAACATTCACATTGCAATGAAGTTACTGTGAAAATCTCCTAGTCGCCACATTCTGGTGCCTGTTCGGGTACAGTGAGGGAGAATTCAGAATACATACATTCGGCCCATCAAGTCTGCACCGACCCACTTCAGCCCTCACTTCCACCCTATCCCCATAACCCAATAACCCCTCCTACCTTTTTTGGACACAAAGGGCAATTTATCATGGCCAATCCACCTAGCCTGCATGCCTTTGGACTGTGGGAGGAAACCGGAGCACCCGGAGGAAACCCACGCAGACATGGGGGAAACGTGCAGACTCCGCATAGACAGTGACCCAGCAGGGAATTGAACCTGGGACCCCGGCACCGTGAAGCCACAGTGTTAGCCACGTGTGCTACCGTGCTGCGCAGAATGTCCAATTCACCTTACAAGCACATCTTTTGGGACTTGTGTGAGGAAACCAGAGCACCTAGAGGATACCCACGCAACACAGGAAGAACGTGCAGTCTCCGCACAGACAGTGGCCCAAGCCGGGAATCGAACCCGGTTCCCTGAGCTGTGAAGCAACAGTGCTGACCACTGTGCTACTGTGTCTGCTCCCAGTCCACTCTGGCCAAATCATATTTGATCTTATTAAAATTGGCCTTCCCCGGTTTAGAACTTTGATCTCAGGCCCATCCTTGTCCTTTTCTGTATCAATCTTGAATCTAATGGAGTTATGATCACTGATACTTCAACCACCAGCCCAGCTTCATTACCGAAAATTAAGTCCAGGACTGTCGTGTAAGTCCTTCTACATACTGGCTTAAAAAGTTCTCCCGCGGTGGAACTGGGAGCACTATCCACGAGTAGGGCCGTGGAACAGCTTAGGAAGGCGAGGGGCATGGTTTACGAGCATGGGGAAAAGGCTAGCGGACTGTTAGCGCAGCAACTCAGGAGGAGGGAGGCGGCCAGGGAAATAGGTAGAGTGATGGATGGGGAGGAGCGCAAAGTGGAGGACCCGGCAGGATTGAATAAGGTATTCCGGGACTTCTATCGCAAGCTGTATACTTCGCAGCCGCCGGAAGAACCGGAGGTGATGAAAAGGTTTCTGGACGGGTTAACATTCCCAACAGTAGGTGGGGGGCGGGCGGATGAGCTGGGGGCCCCGATTAGAGTAGAGGAGGTATTGGGGGGCCTAAAGGCCATGCAGTCGGGGAAAGCCCCGGGGCCGGATGGATACCCAGTAGAGTTCTATAGGAAGTTTTCTGAGCTGGTGGGCCTGGTCTTGGCGAGGATTTTCAATGAGGCAAGGGACAGAGGGACCCTGCCGCCGACAATGTCGCTATATCACTGATATTGAAGCGGGGTAAAGACCCGGAGGCTTGCGGATCCTACAGGCCAATCTCCCTGATTAATGTTGACGCCAAGCTCCTGGCAAAGGTACTGACGGTTAGAATGGAGGACTGCGTACCGGAGGTGATTGGGGAGGACCAAACTGGGTTCGTGAAAGGTAGGCAGCTGGCGGCCAACCTGAGAAGATTACTTAATGTGATAATGATGCCCCCGGCGGGCAGGGAGGTGGAGGTAGTGGTGGCAATGGACGCCGAGAAGGCCTTTGACCGGGTGGAGTGGGACTATCTATGGGAGGTGCTCGGACGGTTTGGGTTCGGGGAGGGATTGGTGGATTGGATCAAATTATTATATCAGGCCCCGAGGGCCAGCGTCAGGACTAACAGAGAAGTGCAGCGCCGGCCCTAGGGTTGCTGGCGCCCCGGGCAAGCTGAACTTTGGCGCCCTTCGGGGGGGGGGGGGGGGGGGGGCGAGGGGGGGGGCCGGGGCCGAGGGGGGGCGGGGCCGAGGGGGGGGGACCGAGGGGGGGTGGGGCCAGGGGGGGGGCGAGGGGGGGGGCGGGGGGCGGGGCCGAGGGGGGGGGGGCGAGGGGGGGCGGGCCCGGGCCCGAGGCCGGGGGGGGGGCGGGGCCAGGGGGGCGGCGGACGGAGGGGGGGGCGGGAGGGGCCGCCCGGGGGAGGGCGGCCACCGCGCATGCGCTGGTTGGCACCGGCCCAACTGTGCGGGACCCGAGTCTCTGGCGCCCCCTAGCACATGACGCCCCGGGCGACTGCCTGAGTTGCCGGTACCTTGGGCCGGCCCTGGAGAAGTGTTGGAGTACTTTAGGCTGTACCGGGGGACCAGACAGGGCTGCCCGCTCTCCCCGCTGCTGTTTGCGCTGGCCATAGAGCCGCTGGTGATTGCGCTGAGAGCCGCAGAGGGTTGGAAGGGGATGGTGAGGGGCGGGGTAGAACATAGGGTCTCTCTTTACGCAGACGACCTGCTCATGTACGTCTCGGACCCAGTGGCCAGGATGGGAAGTATACTGGGAATGTTGAGGAAGTTCGGCCAGTTTTCAGGATACAAATTAAATACGGCCAAGAGTGAAATGCTTGTGGTACAGGCAAGGGGCCAGGAGAACAGATTGAGAGGGCTACCGTTTAGGCTGGTTGAGGAAAATTTCCGGTATTTGGGAATCCAGGTGGCACGAGACTGGGGCAGGCTGCACAAGTTAAATTTGGCCAGGGTGGTGGAGCAAATGAAGGGAGAGTTTCGGAGATGGGATGCACTTCCGCTGTCGCTGGCAGGGAGGGTGCAGACTGTAAAGATGACAATCCTCCCTAGATTTCTGTTTGTTTTTCAGTGCCTCCTGATCTTTGTCCCACAGTCCTTCTTCAAAAGAGTTAACAGGATGATCATGAGCTTTGTCTGGGCGGGAAAATCCCCGCAGGTGAAGAAGGCGATGCTTGAGAGGAGCCGCAGCGAGGGAGGGCTGGCTTTGCCGAGTCTGATTAATTATTATTGGGCGGCCAACATCGCTATGATAAGGAAGTGGATGGTGGGTACGGGGTCTATCTGGGAGTGGGTGGAGGCGGCTTCGTGCAGGGGCTCCAGCTTGGCAGCCCTGGTCACGGCTCCTCTGCCGCTGCCGCCGGCCAGGTACTCCACCAGCCCGGTAGTGGTGGCGACCCTGCGGATATGGGGCCAGTGGAGGGGGCATGTCGGGGAGACGGGGGCGTCGGTTTGGGCGCCAATCTGCGACAACCATCGGTTTGCCCCCGGGAGTATGGATGGGGGTTTCGAGTATGACGGAAGGGTGGGCGATATGTTCCTGGAAGGGAGCTTTGCGAGTTTGAGGAGCTTGGAGGAGAAATTTGGGCTGGTATGGGGAAATGATTTTAGGTACCTATAGTTGCGGGACTTTGTTCGTAGACAGGTCCCATCTTTCCCATGCCTCCCGCCAATGGGGATCCAAGACAGAATAGTCTCTAGGGGGGAAGAAGGGGAGGGCAGAGTCTCTGATATTTATAAGGTGCTCATGAGGGAGGAAGGGTCCCAGACGGAGGAACTGAAACTTAAATGGGAGGAGGAGCTAGGCGGGGAAATGGAGGACGGGCTGTGGGTAGAGGCCCTGAGTAGGGTAAATTCAACCGCGACGTGTGCCAGGCTCGGGCTGATTCAATTTAAGGTCGTTCACCCGGCCCACATGACGGTGGCTCGGATGAGCAAATTCTTTGGGATAGAGGACAAATGTGCTAGGTGCGCGGGAGGACCAGCGAACCACGTTCACATGTTTTGGGCATGCCCTAAGCTTGGGGGTACTGGGAGGGATTTGCGGGCGTCATGTCCCGGGTGCTAAAAACAAGGGTGGTGATGGGTCCAGGGGTGGCAATTTTTGGGGTTTCGGAAGACCCGGGTGTCCAGGGGGAGAAAGAGGCCGATGTTTTGGCCTTTGCTTCCCTGATAGCCCGGCGACAAATACTATTGGCGTGGAGGGACTCAAAGCCCCCGAAGACTGAGTTGTGGCTTGCGGACATGTCGAGTTTCCTGGGTATGGAAAAAATTAGGTTCGCCTTGAGGGAATCTGTACAGGGGTTCGCCCGGAGGTGGCAACCATTTATTGACTTTTTTGCAGGAGAGTGAGCGTCAGCAGGGGGTGGGGTTGGGGGGGTGAGGGGGGGGGGGGTAGAGTAGAGTACAGTAGGAGGGATAAAATGGCGGGTAGTACCGGTGGGAGAGGAGCAGGCTTGTGCAGTATGTTACGATTGAAGTATTGAATGTACGTGGATGTTTGCACATTTTTGCCTTTTTTGCTTTCTTTCTGTTAATGTCTGTAACTGTTTACAAAGCCAAAAACTACCTCAATAAAATTGTTTATTAAAAAAAAAAGTTCTCCGGCATCCATTTTAAGAATACTGCTTCCTCTACACCTTTCACAGTATAGCTATATCAGTTAATGGTGAAGAAGTTGAAATGCTCCACTATTGCTACCTTATTACTTTTAAACTTCTCTGAAATTTGCCTACATATCTGCTCTTCTATTTCTCTCGGACTGTTGGGGGGCCGATAGAACACTCCCAGTAATGTGATTGCTCCTTATTTTGTTTTCAAGCTCTACCTATATGGCTTCAGTTGAACAGCCTTCCAAGATGTCGTCCTTCTTTACTGCTATAATTGATTCCCTGACCAAAACTGCAACAGCCCAGCCTCTTTTACTTCTTACTCTATCGTGCCTGAAGATTCTGTATCCTGGAATATTGAGCTGCCAGTCCTGCCCCTCTCTCAACCATGTCTCAGTGACAGAAATGGCATCATACCCCCAGTTCTTAATTTGTAAGCTCAATTCATATGCCTTGTACACCACCCCAGCCCCGTGGGGGGGTCACACCAGCCCCACGGCCTGTCCCCTGGTTACCTCCACCCCCCAGCCCGGCCAGTGTCCAGCCCAGCAGCCCACGGTTGCATCTCTACGTGTCCTCCTCTCTCTCCCTCATCAGCCATGGCACCTGTTTCCCGAATTTTAAAAGCACAAGTGAACCTCGCCATCAGGAATTCCCCCCAGTGGAGGGAGAGGATTGCAGAGGCCCCAGAGAATACCAGGTCAGGCACGCTAACGCTATGCCAACGGCATTTACGCCGATGTCGACTCAACGGAGAATTAAGATTTGGTGTGAAAATGGCACCCGCCATGTATTCGGCATCAGAGCTGATTCTCCACCCAATCGCGCTTCCTGATTCCAGCATCGGCCGACAGAGAATCCTGCCCCATAGCTTTTCCTTATTTTTTATAAATTCAGAGTACCAATTAAGTTTTTCCAATTCAGGGGCAATTTAGCGTGGCCAATCCACCTAGCCTGTATATCTTTGGATTCTGGGGGAGAAACCCACACAAACACGGTGAGAATGTGCAAACTCTACACGGACAGTGACCCAGAGCCGGGATCAAACCTGGGACCTCGGCGCCGTCAGACAGCAGTGCTAACCACTGCACCACCGTGCTGCCCAGCTTTTCCTTTCTTTAAAATAAAATGTGAAGGAAAAGAGTCATGGATCTCCTAATTAGTTTTAACAACAAGGAAAAAAACATTTATTAAAGATGAATTAATTGGATAATAATGCAATACTCCTTTAATCCCCCTATAGTTTAACAATTACACACAGGTTTTAGGATTAACAAGTGTGTTGATATGCCTGTAAGCAATATCATAGATAGACGGTGTGCGACCTCCAACCAGCAGGTGGCAATGCAAACACACCAAGCGGTCTTAAGACCGTGGTCATGTGACCAAGAACTCCCAAATAAGTGGGGGCACATCTGACCATCCCCAGATGGTTGCAGGAGATAGTAGTAAGACATACAGGTGAACAGTCATGCTAGGTTTTAGGGGCTGGTGTAGCACAGGGCTAAATAGCTGGATTTTAAAGCAGACCAAGGCAGGCCAGCAGCACGGTTCAATTCCCATACCAGCCTCCCTGAACAGGCGCCGGAATGTGGCGACTAGGGGCTTTTCACAGTAACTTCATTTGAAGCCTACTTGTGACAATAAGCGATTTTCTTTTCATTTGCATTTCATTTCATTATTAGGTGTAGTTCCAGAGGAATACAAAGAAACTCCATGATAACTTGCTCTGTAACAGATCATGGACAGAGGCTTGGAGGGTCGAAGGACCTGTTCCTGTGCTGTACATTTCTTTGTACTTTGTTCTTGCCTGCCGATAATCCCCTTGATGTTCAATAGTGTGAGGAAAATAAAGGCAAGTCTTAAGGGATCGCCATGTATGATTCAATAAAGATCCTGGTTTGGACAAGTCTAGGTGTTTGGTGAATCCCTTTGCAAGGTATAGAAGCCCAAAGCCCAACAAAACGGAAGGACAGTAGAAAGAGGGAAAATCAACCGTGGATATCTAAGGAAATAAGGGAGAGTATCAAATTGAAGGAAAAAGCATACAAAGTGGCAAAGATTAGTGGGAGACGAGAAGACTGGGAAATCTTTAGGGGGCAACAGAAAGCTACTAAAAAAGCTATAAAGAAGAGCAACATCGATTATGAGAGTAAACTTGCTCAGAATATAAAAACAGATAGTAAATGGTTCAACAAATATATAAAACAAAAAAAGAGTGGCTAAGGTAAATATTGGTCCTTTAAAGGATGAGAAGGGAGATTTAATCATGGGAGATGAGAAAATAGCTGAGGAACTGAACAGGTTTTTTGGGTCGGTCTTCACAATGGAAGACACAAATAACATGCCAGTGACTGATGGAAATGAGGCTATGACAGGTGAGGACCTTGAGAGGATTGTTATCACTAAGGAGGTAGTGATGGGCAAGCTAATGGGGCCAAAGGTAGACAAGTCTCCTGGCCATGATGGAATGCATCCCAGAGTGCTAAAAGAGATGGCTAGGGAAATTGCAAATGCACTAGTGATAATTTACCAAAATTCACTAGACTCTGGGGTGGTCCCGGCGGATTTGAAATTAGCAAACGTGACACCACTGTTCAAAAAGGAGGCAGGCAGAAAGCGGGTAATTTTAGGCTTAACCTCGGCAGTAGGGAAGTTTCTGGAATCTATCATCAAGGAAGAAATAGCGAGGCATCTGGATGGAAATTGTCCCATTGGGCAGACGCAGCATGTGTTCATAAAGGGCAGGTTGTGCCTAACTAATTCAGTGGAATTTTTTGAGGACATTACCAGTGCGGTAGATAATGGATGTGGTACATCTGGATTTCCAGAAAGCTTTTGACAAGGTGTCACACAAAAGGTTGCTGCATAAGATAAAGATGCATGGCATTAAGGGTAAAGTAGTAGCATGGATAGAGGATTGGTTAATTAATAGAAAGCAAAGAGTTGAGATAAATGGGTGTTTCTCTGGTTGGCAATCAGTAGCTAGTGGTGTCCCTCAGGGATCCGTGTTGGGCCCACAATTGTTCACAATTTACATTGATGATTTGGAGTTGGGGACCAAGGGCAATGTGTCCAAGTTTGCAGATGACACTAAGATGAGTGGTAAAGCGAAAAGTGCAGAGGATACTGGAAGTCTGCAGAGGGATTTGGATAGGTTAAGTGAATGGGCTAGGGTCTGGTGGATGGCAGACAATGTTGACAAATGTGAGGCTATCCATTTCGGTAGGAATAACAGCAAAAGGGATTATTATTTAAATGATAAAAAATTAAAACATGCTGCTTTGCAGAGTAGGACCTGGGTGTGATAGTGCATGATGCAAAAAGTTGGTTTACAGGTGCAACAGGTGATTAAGAAGTCAAATGGAGTTTTGTCCTTCATTGCTAGAGAGACGGAGTTTAACGCTAGGGAGGTTATGCTGCAATTGTATAAGGTGTTAGTGAGGCCACACCTGGAGTATTGTGTTCAGTTTTGGTCTCCTTACCTGAGAAAGGATGTACTGGCGCTGGAGGGTGTGCAGAGGAGATTCACTAGGTTACTCCCAGAGCTGAAGGGGTTGGATTACGAGGAGAGTTAAAATTTTAGAAGGATGCGGGGGGATGTTATAGAACCATAGAAAATTATGAAGGGAATAGATAGGATAGATGCGGGCCGGTTGTTTCCACTAGCGGGTGAAAGCAGAACTAGGGAGCATAGCCTCAAAATAAGGGGAAGTAGATTTAGGACTGAGCTTAGGAGGAACTTCTTCATGCAAAGGGTTGTGAATCTATGGAATTCCCTGCCCATTGAAGCAGTTGAAGCTCCTTCATTAAATGTTTTTAAGATAAAGATAGGTAGTTTTTTGAAGAAGAAAGGGATTAGGGGTAATGGCATTTGGGCCGGAAAGGGGAGCTGAGTCCACAAAAGATCAGCCATGATCTCATTGAATGGCGGAGCAGGCTTGAGGGGCCAGATGGCCTACTCCTTCTCCTAGTTCTTATGTTCTTATGTTCACAACAACACGGATCACAAATTACACCTTAAACTACAATGTTTGCATGAATTCCAAAGTCCCTTTTGAGCACAAAAGATAACTGTGGTTATCTTGGGTCTCTGGACCCAAGTTAGTGTCTGTAGATTTCTCCTCAGGATCCCCCCAGATGATTGTAATATGAGAGTTGTTCAAAACTCCACTCCCAAAAACACATTTTACCACCCTCTCACAATAATATTTTTCCTTAGCCGGTTCAATTTCAAAATCTAGTCATGGTTTTAAAATGACTCTTTAAACAAAGATTCTGCTCCACTTTTAACAGATAATCCAGTCCAGGATTTTACAACAGCCCCTTTAGGATTTCTTTGTCTTGACTGCTTTACAAGCCGTTCACAATTATTTTAATGCTCGATTCCCAGACTGTATTAAAATGGCATCAAATGCTTGCGCTAACTCTGAAATCTGCTGCCCCACTTTAAATCTAGTTACTGCAATTGTCTCTTGAACCCAGACCCTTTCTTGACTTTTCCTTGAATTCTTCTGAACAATACCTTGGTCTCTGTTCCCATAACTTCAATTGTCCTGTGAAATTATTTCTGTACCAATTCCCTGGTTATCTGGACAGTATCTTGTTCCTTAGGAAGCTTGCATCTTTGCAACTCCCTTGTCCTATCCAGCTCTTCCTGACAGAGATTAGAAATGTTCACTCTCTCCTGGTCTCCAACTGCAATATGTCCAGATAAAATTAAAAATTATAAAGTTTTTTTTTACCTTACAAGGGCCTCCAGTTGCTAAGCAATGCTTTCATACCTTCTTCTAGCCTATTGATACTTCATGCCATAGCCCTACCTATGAAACTGCAACTTAACCAACTCCCAAACATACAAACACCTTTGTCCAGCATGAGTGTAACTATAGGTTTATTCTTCCAGGCACAGAAACATTAAATTAAACTAATTTAAAACTGCACCTTATTTCTAATAACTACCAACATAAATCCCTTCAGGCTGCCATTGTTTTCCGAACACGAGTGAGCGTCAAGGGGATTATTGGCAGGCAAGAACAAAGAACAAAGAAAAGCACAATCCAAGCCTGTGCCGATCATAATGCCCTAACTAAAAACAAAACCATCTGCTCACACTTGGTCTGCATCCCTCTATTTCCTCCCTATTATTTCATAGCATTTACAGTACAGAAGGAGGCCATTCGGCCCATCAAGTCTGTACCAGCTCCTGGAAAGAGCACCCTACCCAAGGTTAACACCTCCACCCTATCCCCATAACCCAGTAACCCCACTCAACACTAAGGGCAATTTATCACGGCCAATCCGCCTAACCTGCGCATCTTTGGACTGTGGGAGGAAACCGGAGCACCGGAGGAAACCCACGCACACACGGGGAGGATGTGCAGACTCCGCACAGACAGTGGCCCAAGCCAGAATCGAACCTGGGACCCTGGAGCTGTGAAGCGATTGTGCTATCCACAATGCTACCGTGCTGCCCTATTCATGTACCCATCCAGATAACTCTTAAATTTTGCTAATGTGCCTGCTTCCACCATATCCTCTGGCAGCGCGTACCAGGCACCCACCACTCTCTGTGTGTAAATGTTAGGTAAAAACATGATCATGGAATGGAAGATGCAAACAGAAGTTTAGCTTTTGGTATTTAATTACACCATGCTAAGCCATTCCAACCTGAATCTCACATCTGTCAGGAAAAAAACAGCAAGATGATAGTTTAGCCGCTTGGGACTAAGCTCCTTGAAAACCGGCCATCTGCTTTGTTGTTCTCATCCATCATGCTCACATCATTTGAGGGGGGGGTGGTGAGGCGGGGTATGGGTGAACATTGAAACACTCGGCTGCTGCTGCACAGTATGCTGCTGTTATGGCTTGAAACCATTTCTATCTTTATTAGAATATTCAAAATTAGCCCCTTTTGGAGAAATGGCTCCTGTTGCTGAAAATGTTTGTGATGAACAGAAGAAGATTTTACAGCACATCTGTAGACCATTGGCCCATTTCACTTGTGTCAACTCTCAAAAAGAATGGTCAAATTAATCCCATTTCCCAGCCCTTTTACTAGGCTGAATACAGCCTTTTGGCCAATTTGTTGGCCACCAGACAACCAATCGAACTGAGTCCCACTGCTCTTTCAGTGCTGAAAAGTCTGAGTTCTGCTGTTCAAAGGTTAGCGCAGTGTTCCCTTTTGTTCGCTTGACTTCAAGACAGCAAAAATAAAGAAATGGGAGAGAAGGGAATCAACAGGAAGGGTCCTTACACATGTCAGAGTAACCTGCTGCACAAAAGAACCCTTGTGTGAATCTACTTTGATGTCAAATATATCATAGATCATAGATCATAGAATTTACAGTGCAGAAGGAGGCCATTCGGCCCATCGAGTCTGCACCGGCTCTTGGAAAGAGCACCCTACCCAAGGTTAACACCTCCACCCTATCCCAATAACCCAGTAACCCCACCCAACACTAAGGGCAATTTTGGACACTAAGGGGCAATTTATCATGGCCAATCCACCTAACCTGCACATCTTTGGACTGTGGGAGGAAACCGGAGCACCCGGAGGAAACCCACGCACACATGGGGAGGATGTGCAGACTCCGCACAGACAGTGACCCAAGCCGGAATCGAACCTGGGACCCTGGAGCTGTGAAGTGATTGTGCTATCCACAATGCTACCGTGCTGCCCACTATATATCGCTTATATATAACTCTTTTCCAAATCTTTTCACACTGCTTTGCGCCTGGCGCCAATCTTGGTGCGCCAGGTGCATCATGGGAGAGGCTTCGCGCCAAGCACAACATCCCATGTGAGTCACCCGTCCAGCTGTACCTGGTGTGATCTGGATCACACCCTCACCCTTCAGATGATCATATTTAAATGAGCCATTATGCACTAATTGGTACTGATTTCCACAAGTGACAAGCAGGCATGAAGTCCATTCCGGGGGCCTTGGAGGATACTGGAGCCACCCCGGGTGGTCAGGGACAGGGAAGAGTACTCCCCTGGCTGTCCCCTTAGCACCCGGGGCACTGCCTGGGTGCTACACTGGCAGTTTCAATGTGCCCAGGTGCCAGGTTGGCACTGCCAAGGGCAGCAAAGACCATGAAAGAAGGGGTGAAGGGAGAGGTTTGAAGGGAGGAATGAAGTGACTTCATAAATATTGGTGGGGGAGGGTAAAGAGGGATCCTGAAAAGGGAGTGGGGAGCCTGAAAGGAGGGGCTCTCAGCAATCCCATAACGGGGTATGCAGTCTTAAATGCCCATGTCTGTGGGGGGTGGCATTAACAATGGCGAGATTCCCTTGTGGCATATAAAATCGGAAGTAAGTGCCGTGGCTACTGAGGGAGAGGGAGGAGGTCGGACGTGTTCCCAAAGATGCAACAGTGGGCTGCTGATGCTGCCGCTGGCTGGGTGGAGTGGCATGGTGTGTCCAGGGGATGGGCCACCATTGCTGCGGCCTGCAATGCACCCAGCTTGCCATGCATCCCACTGAATGCCCACCATGACCTGTGGTTGCGCAGGGCATTACCTGCCGCACAGGTGGCCCCACCATCCCCATCCACACCCGAGTGCTACCCTGCATCATGCGGCCCACTCAAGGAGGATGCCCACAGGGGATCCCACAGGATGGTGCCGGTCAGGGGCCACAGACGTACTGCTGGCATGTACCCAGTACTCCTGCCGGCGGGGATGAGCGCTGGGCACAGATGGGGCAGAGTGTAGTGCGCAGGGCAGAGTGTTGGGGGAACAGCCAGGGGTTGGTGTGGGGATGGGATGGAAGCGGAAGGTGGGAAGGGGACATGCGGGTTCAGGGGCTGCAATGCAGCCCAGGGCCACCGCGTAGCCCATTGGGCTTGATTGGGCACAATGGTACCCAGTAAATAACATGTCCGCGCTTTACCCCCTGCAGACAATAGATTTCAGTATCTAGCCAGGCATGGTTACCATCACCCTACCTGGCAGACGTAGGGAGGCTGTACGAGCAGGAGCTGCTCAGGAGGACCGTGCAGAACTGGAGCCTGCCCTAGAGGAGAAGGGGCCAGCCGGTGAGGGTGGAGAGCCGGCTGACCATCAGGCCGAGGAGGAGGTGGTAAGAAGGTGCCACATTACACCTCGCGTATACCGATAGCGCTTGTCTTTCGAGGACTGCCGGACTGAGCCTCTCACTGAAGACTCCGGCCGAGCAGGGGTCTGTGTTCCATTTCTGCCAGATTATGGCGCATCTGGCACCGCAGTGTCACACATGGCATAGGGGCATCACAATCCATCAGGGGCTCACTTGCTTCCCAGATGCTGGCCTCGGTGACTGCCCGCTCTCTGGCTGCACCAACCATGTCCAATGCCCTCTGCTTATGGTGGTGAGGGGCCGCAGGTCCGGTGGGCCCCCTCCGGTCTGCACTCTCTCTCTTTCTCTCTCTCCCTCTGTGGTTGTGCGCCGCCTTCTCCTGGGGCACAGATAATGCCCAATGTGAAACACTCGGATGTGGGCACCACACTGGGTCCACGACTGGTGGCCTGTGCGTGCAGGCCAGATAGCCATGACGGGCAGTATGGTTCTTGGCATGTGGTGCAGGGTGGCGTGTGGGTGGCCAGCCATCCGCACCAGTGCTGCCTACTGGTCTGCCTGCTTGGGGCCGCGAGTAGGGTTGGGTTATGGTGTAGGGGGTGAGGGATGGGGGTGGTACCAGGTGTGTGGGGCTGGTTACTCATTCTGGCCGCCCTGACGTCATGCAACACTGCTGGCCAGTCATGGCAATGGGGCCCATGGCGCTCATGGCCTCTGACACCTACACCCAGCTCCGGTTGACTTCGGCGGGTGTGATCTGCTCTCCCACCCCGGGGAACAAGGTACCCCGCCACTCCTCCATGGCATCCAGCAGGGTCTCCAGCTCCGCATCGGCAAAACTAGGTGTCACTCCTTGGGGTGCCATCTTGTTGGCTGGAATGAGTGTGTGGAGAGTGGCGTGCTAATATGGGGCTGCAGTTAGTCAGCCTCTGAAGTGCCAGTGACAACCCCGGCAAATCTGATGTTGGAATTGCACTAGTTCAACATGGTTCTGGTGCTAGCCCATTACCGTCCTGAATTGCTCCGGGACTGGCACCGCTTTTGTCAACATAGAACATTCGCGATTCAGTCCCAGCATCAGCACACAGTCTCTCAAACGGAGAATCCGGCCCAAGCTATTTCATCAACACCAAGCTGATGTTCGTTATGAATGCAAAATCATATGACTTGCACCCTCAACAACCATGTTCAAATCTCTGTGGCCACGCAGAGTTTCCCATTCATGCGGCAATAACTGCCCACTATGTAGGGTTTTGCACTGGTGTGCTGTCTTTCACTTCCCAAATTGGACATATTTGTGTGCTGACCTTTCCAAAGATTAGGGTGCCATCCTGGAGGCTGACAGGTCCAAGGCTGAGTGATGTCCTTGTTTGTATTGCCACTGCTTGTAAAGGTATTTCCAATAACTGGCATGGCACTAAGGGACAGGAGAAACGTGCTGTAGTACCCTTGCCTAAAAATTTCAACAGACGCATCATAGGATAGTTTGGGAGCGATCCTACAACAACAAAATATGGAAGAAAACTGGCTTCCAATAGCATATGCATCCAGATCAATGTCAGATAAGGAACGCAGGTATGCACAAATAGTAAAGGAATGCCGCGGTTTAATTAATGGTCTTACGAAGTCCCATGACTATGTATATGGTCTTCCAATGTTGGTAGTGGAAACTGACCACAGACCACTGGTCGCAATAAGTAAGAAAAATCTTAACGAGATGTCCCCTGGGATTCAGCGAATGATCATGAAGCTACAACTATATGACTTTGAGCTGATCTACACACCGGGCAAAAATTTCATTGTTGCTGATACACTGTCTCGGGCCACAGGCACAAAATATCAGTTGGATGAGGATGTTCAAGTCCATGTGAACCTTGTCACTGAGTATCTTGCGGTATCTGATAAGTCAAGATTAATAAAGGAAGAAACAAACAAAGACGCAGTCTTGCAAGAAATGATAACATGGGCTGGATTCTCTGCCGTTGGGATGCTCGGTTTTGCCGGCAGCCTGGGCTTTCCTGACGGCGTGGGGCTGCTGCACAATGGGACCCCATTGACAAGCCGGTGAAATGGAGCATCTAGCCAGCGTGCTGAACCAGAAATCTGGCGTGGCGGGACGGAGAATCCAGCCCCATATCTCCACGAGTGGTGGCCTAAAGATTCCTGCTCAAGTTTTTATAATGTAAGGGCAGAGTTAGGTGATGCAAATGGATTTTTGCTTCAACAACAAAGGATTGTAATTCCACAATCATTAAGGTCAATGATCCTAAAGAAACTCCATGAAGGGCGCTTGGGAGTAGAAAAGTGCAAGCGTGGGGCCAGGGTTGCAGTTTATTGGTCAGGGAAAAACCACAACATTGAAGTAATGGTTGATAACTGCGAAATCAGTCAAAAGTTTCAACGTAAACAAAGCAAAGAGTCGATGCAGATGGGTGAGATCGTCACTACACGGTGGCAGAAGGTTGGCCTGGACTCTTTTACCTGAATGGAAAGGAATACCTTCTGGTCATTGACTACTTTTCCAAATATCCGGAAATAGCACAGCTAGCGAATTCCACGGCTTGATGTGTAAGAAAGCATGTTGAAGAGATTTTCGCACACCTTGGGATACCGAGTATAGCCATGAGTGATAATGGGCCCTGTTTCGATAGTTATGAGTTTGAACGTCAGTACGATTTCAAACATGTCACCTCAAGTCCTCTGTACATTCAGCCTAACAGAAAGGCTGAGAAGGGCGTTTATATCATGAAAGAACTGCTGAGAAAAGCTTTGGATAGCCGAGACGGCACTTATCTTGCGCTCCTGAGTTATCATGCTGCACCACTAATCAACGGGGTTTCGCCAGCTCAGTTGCTGATGAATAGGCAACTGCGAAAGATCTTGCCCTATATTCCTAAAGAGCCAGATAACCACACATTAGAGAGGCAACTGATCCCTCAAAAAAGGATGCAAAAGAGATTTTACAAGAAATCCATGAGAAGACTCCAAGCATTGCAGCCAGATGACTCAGTCAAGACTGGAAGATTCCATAGGGAATGGATGGTCAAAGTATGTGAAGGTACTGTGACAGGCAGGTCCAAACTCGTATCTAATCATCACTGATGACAGCATTGTCTTAAGGAGAAACTGAAGAGCTCTGCTGAAAGTTCAACAACCTTTTGTAATGCAACTGCCAGAAGAAGTGGTGAGTAATCCTAAAATAGCTGAAGAAGATACAGTGCAGCATACAAAGCCACATCAAGATAAAGGCAAAATACAATAATAAGTTTATTGTCATAAGTATGCTGCAATGAAGTTACTGTGAAAAGCCCCTAGTCGCCACATTCCTGCGCCTGTTTGGGGGGGCCGGTACAGGAATTGAACCCACGCCTTGTTCTGCATTACAAATCAGCTGTTTAGCCCACTGTGCTAAACCAGACCCAAATAGAACAAGCAGCATCCACAATCACAAAGGAAGATGAAGTAACTTCACAAATTCAGAAGATCTACAAGGCAAAAATGTACACCTGAGAGACTGAATTTGTGATGGACTGTAATTAGTTAAATATTCTAAAGATTCATTTGTAAAAATTGAGTCATGAACCTAAATTTCCAATTTCCAAAGGAAAGGGGATGTGATGATATGCATAAGCAATCTTGTATATAAGGTATATGATCTCCGACCAGCAGGTGGCAGTGTAAATCGACTTGTGCCTCGGGGAGTTGGGAGTAAGTCGTGTTGATGGATAGATGTATTTTGCAGTAGCTCAAGAATCATTAGTTAGTGTTAGCAGTTTATAATATATTTATTCCAGTTATCTTTATCACGCATTTGTTTTATAATAAATTATTTTAACTAGTCAAGAATTAGATGTCCTATAGTGCATCGTTCCTATTGGCCATGGCACAAGAACATGACAGGGGGGGGGTTAATAAATGGTTTTCTCTGGTGAAGAGCAGCAGGCGCGCGAGCTATTCTGAAGGCATGTTCCAGTTCTGAAAATGGTCTTGTTAATTCAACCGAGGCTAAGATACAGCTTCATGTCAGCACTGGTATCTGTTCTGTTAGTTTGAACAGAGAACAAGAAATTAATTATGTTAGGGCAAATTCTAAAGTAGTGTTGAGTTATTCGAGAACATCAATACTAAATTGCCTTTTAGGTAGGTCAAAAAGGCTGACGAATGCGGTGCAGCAATAGTATGCGGTTTTCTTTTCATGTTCAGAACGTTTGCCTACATCACACAAGGCTTCAGTACAACCCTTGCACATAAATAAAAACGATAGGGTGAGATACCTAGGAAAAGTGTCAAACAGCAGATCCAATCACGGACAAGAAGTTACTTTGGAAAACGTAAAACAAAGCATTGCACTTAGAATAGCTGACATGAAGAGTGAATATAGGGAAGGCAAGCAAATCAGAACAAGTAAAGAAAGATAAAGTCATAAAACTGCCTTTGAACCATAAGACCAGAGGCAACAATCCTTTGGATTCAAAAGGAGTCACTCAACAGTCTTTAGAAAGTTTATGGTAAGGAACAGGTTGAATTATATCTAATTCCAGTAACATAGGGATCATGTGTCACCATCTCAGGATCTTTTTAAATGTCGCTAATCTGAAATGAAATTAAAATTGCTTATTATCACAAGTAGGCTTCAAATGAAGTTACTGTGAAAAGCCCCAAGTCGCTACATTCCAGCGCCTGTTTTGGGAGGCTGGAATGGGAATTGAACCCATGCTGCTGGTCTGCCTTGGTCTACTTTAAAAGCCAGCTCTTTAGCCATGTGCTAAACCAGCCCCTAAGGATCAAAGGATTTAATTTGCTATGATCTGTTAAATAGCATGCTGTAGATTTTGAATTTGTGAGATAGTGTAAATTGGGCAATAGCGAATCAACAGCATATTAGCCTCCCCGAACAGGCATCAGAATGTGGCGACGAGGGGCTTTTCACAGTAACTTCATTTGAAGCCTACTTGTGACAATAAGCGATTTTCATTTCATTTCATTTGTACATCTCCTCATTCTTCTTTAATTTAAGCCAGCGTTAGACAACTGAAAAATAAATTTGTTCTATGAATTTTCCCGGATTTATGCTTGATTAATGTTTGTTTATTCCATCTAAAGGAAAAGTCCTTTTGTGTCTTTGTTTATGAGAAAAACTATTCAAATGCAAATATAAATAAAACATTCAAACCAATACAATAAAAAATTAGCATGCCTTTTATTTCCAAATCAAAACATTTAAGTTAGCAAACAGCTTTACTTACAAACCTTATCCACATGCAAATATGCATTTCTAAAGAGTTTGTAATGAGTCCAGTTGTGGAAATCCTTTTTATTTTGCAGTATTTCCAGCAGCTATTTCATACTCCCTTAAATTTGTTGCCAAGGTAAAACGAGGCTGCAAACATCACAAAATAAATTTGATCCAGAGATTTGAAGTTGCAATATCAGAACTGGAAAGTACTGCCTTGCATATGTGACTAAGTTTCTCAACTTGTAATGGTGCACACTGCATATTGCAGCATTTTGCTATTTCTTTGTTTGCAGTATAATGAATACTGAAAGCTGAACCATTATTTTGCTTCCAAAATGTCGTCATAATGATTTTGTGGGGTCAGAAAGGATCCCACCACTGGAGCTGAAAAAGAGGATCAACCTCGTGTTTGGCAGGCATTCGGCGGGCGTGGGACCCGGGGCCACTTCCTGCTGTCAGCAGCCAATTAAGGGACTCAAACTCGAGTTGCCATCCCTGTTTGGAAAGGTGGTCCACCCGAGAAGCTGCAGGTCCAATCAGAGGGGCAGCAGCTCAGCAGCGCCTCCGCCTGTGGTGGCTATTGCTGAGGCTGCACTTAGAGGAAGAATGTGCAACAATGGCTGTGAGCCCTCAAAGTCAGGTAAGTGGGGTCAGTCAGCCAGCCAGACTCCAACAAGGGGTGTGGGGTCACTGAGGGCAGGTGGCCCCAGGTTGCCAACCCTCCCAGAATGGACAGGAGTCAACCAGAATCAACATCAATTCTGGCCAAAGAAAGTATTCCGGGAGATTTTAAAACAATATTTCAAATTAAACAGCCCCATAATTCGCCATCAACTCCCATCTTGAGACATTGCCGTGTAGTAACATCACACCGAGCACAGCACTGCCCAATCAAATTCAAACCTTAAACCCAAAAAATAGCTGGGAGGACTCCGATTGACCAGGATTTTGGTGGGCTGAGATGGGATTAGTTTGAATTTCATTGAGGGATCGGCCACGGTCAGTGAGAGGAGATGCTTGTGACTTCATTTGATCAAAAATTCAGAGATGGAGACTCCTGGTAGTTTTGGGAGCGGTAATCAGTGCCGGAAATGCACTCTATGGGGCCCCATGCTCAACTTCATTTTTGGCCCTCCACCAATGACGTTGTACCTTTCCCCTCAATGAAGGCATGCCCCTTCCCTCGTTAATGACACGCCCCTCCTGACCCCGCCACTCTCACCCCACAAAACGCAAAGGCGCAAGTCACAAAAATGCCCAAATTGATCACTGCTTAACTGCTTTAGCACTTATTAACTTGTGAAAACACGGCTCTATAAATAATTGCTGAATTGAAATCCAAGCTTACATCTTGTCAGAATGGCGGTAAAGATGGTCGATATTGTGATGTGAGTTTTGAGGCGAGAAGGCAGGGAACTTGCTGATGATCAACGAGATGGAAAAAACAGCCGCTGACATCACTGAAGCATAGGACAATGCAAGATAGAATGAGCCAGTCCAGTGCAGGAGCAAATACTCCAATCAACAAAATGTATATGCTTCCATCCTGAGTCTCATTCAGTTTCAAAAGCTAAGAAGTTATTGCTGCAAATTCACATGAGTGGAGTGTGCAGTGAATCCAAGTCTGATATTAGTGGCTCTATCTGCAGGATTCCATTCTTTGTCCTGAAGAACCTTTCTGAAGTCCAGTCTTGAGAGCAATGGTGGTTAAAAACTATCAACATGTGACCAGCTGCACATATACCAGACCAGCAATGGTCCAATTTGAAAAACAGAATATAAACAAGAGAATGTGGAATACAGACAGATTTATAAAAGATTTTCTTGCTCCTTCCATGCATGCCAGTTTAGATAGATTTTTTATGTACATTTCCTTTACAAAATTATCAATTGCACCATCCTTGGTAAAATATTGTAAAGATGTGTATTTAATCATCAATATTGCTGACCTTGTCAAAAGTTCCTGATTCATCGCTCTTTGTAAATAATTTTTAACTCTCTTCAATACAGAAAAAGAACATTCATTAGAAACATTTGTAACAGGTATTGTTAAAAAATATTTTCCACATTTGGATAGGTTGCCTGCAAACTATCACATACAAGTCTGTACAAATCAGTTGGTATGATCTTGAAGCTCAGTGTTCATCATTATCAATTAAATCAATGAATTGCTTCACTTAGTCTTCAAAAAGATTTGTGTCTACGTCCTTCCAGTAGTATTAAGTTAATTTATTTCCGCAGTGGCTTTTAGCATTCTCATCCAAATTTCTGTCAAAAAGCATACAGAATAATTCAGTAGTTTTCTTCAGGGATTCACTTCTACTCTGCAATTGTACCATTATTGTGTCACAAATAATATTGACAGTCTCAGTGATGATCTTGTTTCCTTTTAAAGTAATTTCATTGTCTATATTTTCATCAAAAAATAACTTGCTGCGTCTTGTACATTTCGCATTGTCAGAGACACCCATGTATTTTGCTAATATTAGTGCCTCTGCTTCCACTGAGCTATAGTCATTTTTAACTTCCACGACAAAACTTTAAGTTGAGGCTAACAATTGTTAAGCTTCAATAAAGTTGTATCAACATTTTTCAGGGATTTGCTGACAGCATTAATTCTTTGAAGTAAACAGCTCCGCAAAACTGTAAAAACAACAGTATTGTACCTTTCAAACCTCTCTGCCAAGGATTTGCTTTGTTTTTCCGAATTTGATGTGGCCATGTCTGATAAGGTTTTTTGTTATATCAACAAAGTTCCTTTTCAAAGTCAAAACAGCATCTGCATGAGCAGACCACTGAGTGTCACAAATTCTTTTCACCATCCAATGTTTTCCATTTGCCTCCTCCAAGCATCATTGTAAAATATTCCACCAATACGTGGAAACTGAAAAATAGGCATACACATTTTGAACAAAATCAAAAAATGTACAGCTCCCTCACAGGATTTAGCTGCAGCATTGCCGATTAAATTCAAGCAGTGACTGGAATATGGGATGAATAATACACAGGGGCTTGCATTGATCAGTCTTGCTTTTGTACCTGAATATTTTCTTGACATATTCGGGGCATTTTCAAAGCTCTGCCCATGACGATTTTTGATGATTAAACCCAAATTTGCAATGATTTCCAAAACAGTTGTCTCCAAACACTCAGAAGTGTGGAATTGCAGCTGGACAAAACAGAAAAATTGCTCTACAACTTCACTATCGCTGGTCGCATATCTTAAAATTATTGCTAATTGGCCCAGATGACTCAAACCTGGTGTTGAATCAACTATTATGGAATAGCATTCAGCATTTTTGTTTTCATTAATGAATTGGTTTCTGAGTCACTCTGCCATCATAGGTAAGGTGTGTTAAAAGGTTGATCTCCCCTGAGCCACAATATTGATAACTTTCCAAGTGCTCTTTGAGAAGCTCATTAAATTCACTCAGATATTCAAGGCAGGCTAAACATTTACTTCTACATGCCTGACACTGATGACTCATCATTCATCTGAGAGGTAGTCCCAAGGAAGACAGCAGTTTGTTTGTGGCAACAACATTTTTCAGCACTTTGCTCCAGTAAGAACACTCCTTTTCAAACTGAGCCAATACCACAGACTCAATTCGCCCAGAAAACATTGAACGAATGCACACATAGCCTTAATATGCATGGAAGTTTCATAATCAGCAATATCTCTTCCAACATTTCTCCAGTTAGAATGCCGTCGACGAATACTTGTTTCACTTTACTTGGATCAGGGAATAATTTGCAAACATAACAGTAGACCATAAGACATAGGAGCAGAATTAGGCCCCGCGGCCCATCGAGTCTGCTCCTCCTTTCAATCATGGCTGATATTTTCTCATCCCCATTCTCCTGTTTTCTCCCCATAACCCTTGATCCCCTTATTAATTAGGAACCTATCTATTCCTGCCTTAAAGACACTCAGTGATTTGGCCTCCACAGCCTTCTGTGGCAAAGTGTTCCACAGATTCACCACCCTCTGGCTGAAGAAATTCCTCCTCATCTCTGTTTTAAAGGGTCATCCCTTTAGTCTGAGATGGTGACCTCTGGTTCTAGTTTTTCTGACAAGTGGAAACATCCTCTCCACGTCCACTCTATCCAGGCCTCGCAGTATCTTGTACGTTTCAATAAGATCCCCCCTCATCTTTCTAAACTCCAACGAGTACAGACCCAGAGTCCTCAACCGTTCCTCATACGACAAGTTCTTAATTCCAGGGATCATTCTTGTGAACCTCCTCTGGACCCTTTCCAAGGCCAGCACATCCTTCCTTAAATACGGGGCCCAAAACTGCTCAGAATACTCCAAATGGAGTCTGACCAGAGCCTTATACAGCCTCTGAAATACATCCTTGGTCTTGTATTCTCGCACTCTTGACATGAATGCTAACATCGTATTTGCCTTCTTTACCGCCGACTGACAGCCTTGGAGGTTTCCAAAATAATCAAACAATTTCTAATTTCTGTCATCTCATTTCCCTCAGAAAATGGGACTTAGGAAGACTTCCTACCTGCTTTTGGCCTCCAACGTTGAACTCTTTTCTCAAGTTTTCCATATTACCTATGTTTTCTGGTATTTATGACAAAATATTCTATCATAACCAGTGAAACAGGTTTTGCTCATAAGGAAACGTCTTCAGGGTAGGTTTCTTCTCTCACTTCAACAGAAGAAATATCTTGTCGTTCCATTCCCATTTCAGATTCCACTTCTTGTTCAACTTTTTCAGGTTTCCCTGGAAATTGGCAAGTCTAAGTCACCAGATAATTCATCCATACTTTTGGTGGATGAGGGTGAATGCGCAGTTTGCACACTGTTCAATACTTCAAACTTTTTAAAGTAAAGTGACAAACTGTTACTTTGCCTCTATTTGTTCTCTTGCCCTGCCTTCAATTTTCTTTTTTTGACTACTAAATTGATAGTGTTGCTTCATAGTAAGGATCTTTCTTGATTTTAATGAATACGAATATTATGAAAGAGCAGGCTTTTTGCCCTCATCGCCCCTGTTCGCCTAGTTGCTTAAAGATGGCTGCCCTGAGACCTGACTAGTTGGCTGGCTCACTTACCACCCACCTCGTGGCTTTTGTTGCCAATTTGCCTGGCCCTGGTGAAACCTCACCTCGACTACCTTCCCTTGCTGCTGGCTTGGCTGACTGGTTATGGCCTGCGCAGCCTGATCAGCCCTGGCCTGGAAGTTGAGTTGTCCCTGCTCCCCTCAATGCAGGTTTGCTTCTGAGTCCCAACTGGCGGGCAGGCTGGCTCACCACCTTCCTCCCTACCTCTTGACTTTTATCGCCAATTTGCCTGGCCCCAGCGGCGCCTCGCACGTCACCTCAACTACCATGTCTCACTGCTGGCTCAGATGCCTAGCTATGGCCTACCCAGTCCTCCTCAGCCTTGGCCTGGGATTTGAGTCATGCCTGCTCCCCTCGACAACGGCTTGTTTCTGAGTCCTGATCAGCTGGCTGGCTCACCATTTCCCTCCCTCATGGCTTTGTTCGCCAATTCGCGAAAAAGTTAGTTAAGTCAACAAAAGAGATCTTCACCTTAACTGCTGCCTCTCTCTCTCCTAGTCTCCTCAACATTCCCTAGTGTTTTTCCACACTAAGGGGATTCGACCAATCAGAATCTGATGTCGCTCTGCAATGCCTGAATGCCCAGAAGGAAGTTCAATGAGCTACTATCAAGCTCTGACTGGTGCCCACAGATGCCAGCCAACACGGGAACCCCATTGGTCAGGGTCTGATATATTTCATTGCAAGTCCTCCTCTGTAGGTTAGCTCCATTGATAATGACTGAATAATTACTCAGTGCATAAATGAGGTCAGCAGGGAAGCAATGCTCCAGGCTAGATCTAAGGTGATTTCACCCGGGTAGCAGAATAGTTTTAATGCACCCAGGCTTGGGAGAACATACAACCAGTATTTGCACAATTCTTGCGCGTAATCGTGCACTTGCGTGGACATCTGGTAGATTTAACTGTGATGCTTCCACTCCATTGCTCCAGGGAATTTTAATCCCCTCCTGCCTGTTGCGAATGGGCTGTTCGAAGAGTTAAAATCAGATAGTCTATTTACCGGCCCATTGACACATGCTCCCTGCCCAACTACCATTTTAACTGTGTACATTTCACAGTTGATCAAGGCTCCCGTCACAGACAGACAGGAACCTCAATAATGTCATGCAAATTGGGTTATTTGATGCAATGAGGACCCAAAAAGATCGTAACCAAAAAGCATGGATGTTGTGCCCAACACCCAGCCTGCAAGATGACACCGAGTCAGATTAATTCCAGACAACATTAGAGAGAGAAACAAATTACTCTCTTCCTTCTCAGTTTTGGCCGCTTTTAATATCCTTGGGCAGGATTCTCCATTTGGGAGATTACATCTCTGATGACAAATGGCACTATGAAAGCATGACAAATTTATGCATGGTGAGGATTGCAAAGCATTCCATCATGAATCATGCTATTGGGCCGCCATTTTGAGCAGGTGGTCCAATAGCGAGGTCCAGTGCCCCGCATCCCTCCCCCCCTCCCCTCAACACAATTCCAGGCCCCACACACTCTCACCATTAGGGGATTTGCCGGGTCACGGACCCCTACAGTACGCATGCATGAGGGTGACCTGACACGCCCCCACTGGCCCCAATACAGACCCCCATAGCAGACACTCTCATATCCAAGACCCCATCTGGTGGAGGTCTCCGGTGGGGATTTCTGTTATGGGGGTCTCTGGTTGGGATCTCTGTTATGGGGTCTCTGTTATGAGTGTCTCTGTTACGGGTGTCTCTGGTGGGGATCTCTGTGAAGAGGCTCTGATGGGGGGTCTGGTGGGGATGGAGTGGGCAGGATTTACATTGTGGAGAGGAGGGGGGGCACTCTTATGGACATCAGGGACACCTAGCTTAATGACTTATGTCCTTGGCCCATAACAAGGTCTACCAGGGCCACGCTGACAAATATCTGCACCAATCCACACCCATGTGAATCCCAGCCCTGAGGCCCGAAGGATCACACAAAGAAACGTGGACAATCCGGTGTCAATAAGGAGAAATGCGTGTTCCGCACCAACCGCTTAGCCATCCTTGGCTATGTAGTGGAAAATGGAGTCCTAGGGCCTGACCCCGACCGCATGCGCCCCCACCTGGAACTCCCTCTCCCCCACTCCCCCAAGGCCCTGAAACATTGCCTGGGGTTTTTGTCATATTACGCCCAGTGGGTCCCTAATCCAAGCCCATTAAAACGATGCCAATGGATCAATTTGACCTATTTTCATCCTCCCGTTGGTGTGGGGCATGAACATCGAAACCGCCACCAGCAGGGGACCAGAATACCGGAAACAGATCAGCGTTGGGCGTGGATCCCTTTTTTTGACGACGCTGGATTCTCTGCCCAATGGTGGATCTGCCCGATGGTGGATCTGCCCAATGGTGGATCTCTCTGCTGGCATCGGACAGCGGAGAATCCAGATGCTTGTTTGAATTTATGGTGCAGATCTTGCAGCAAGTGTCTATGAGTGAGTAAAGCTTTCCTTTCCACCCCTCCCCCCCACCACAAACCTATCATTATTACTGTAAATTTGTCCTGTCTGTCGAATTAAAGTTAGCTTGTTTCCCTCTCTCACACTCCCTGAGATCTAGCTCACGGCAGGGTGCCGGCATTCTCCTGACATCACAAACTATATATCCAGCCAGAGGTGGGGACACTACTGGAGTGGCACCTGTGTGTGTCAATTAATTTCCCAAAGTTAGCTTCACACCGTAAAGGCCAGCAGGGTTTACCTGGCAGCCTTCCCAAAGGGCTGCAGACACCCCACCACAGATAAAATGCCAGAGGTGGAAAACAGCTCTTAATTGACCACTTACCAATGGGCCCTGGGTAGCCGGATGGCATAGTCACACCATCCAGCACCTTCCCACACCATTATACCCGCTTTCCCATCTCCTACGTTGTCCTCAGAGGGTTAGAAAGTTCATCCCATGGAGTTAATAAAGATTGAGATGACAAAAATTAACATTTTTCCCAGAATGGAGCTTGATATTTGCTTACTTCATTCTACCATGGCCCATAAGCGTTAAACCCCACTTCAACTTTCAGAATAATATGCCCCAAGCAGTTGATGTACATGGAACTCAGTAAGGCTTCTGGCAAGTTCCCGCATGGGAGACAGATCAAGAAGGTAAGAACCCATGGGATCCAGGGAAATTGGCAAATTGGCATGGTGGCAGGGAGCAGAGGGTGATGGCCGAAGGTTGTTTTTGTGACTGGAAGCTTGTGTCCAGTGGTGCACCGTAGGGATCGATGCTGGTTGCTTGCTGTTTGTAGTGTACATTACTGATCGGATGGAAATGCGAGTGAAATGATCAGTGAGCTACAAAATGATACAAAAATTGATGGAGGTTTTATCCTATTGGACTGAGAGAGCCAACAGGAGAAAGCCAACAGTAGATGATAATCAGTTGGGCCTGCTCTTCAAGTAGAGAAAATATTAAATTCATCGTTCACTGGATGGAATGTGGATGGACTCAATCTCAGTTTGGATTTCATGTGGGTAAAAGCAGCTGGAAGATCTGTTCGCTGCTAGTGGCAGAAATCTACAATGGTTGTCATAGAGCATAAAATTGCAAGCTGCATATTGGGTGACTAAATACTCCCCCAGCAGGAAAACCAAAGTGTTTCCTGCTGGTACTAGGGGGCGACCCTGATGTGCCATGCAATGGCACTTGGGAAATGTCTTACCCTCAATCAGACTTTCAGTGCCATTCAATGGCACATCGGGATTCTAGCTGGAACTGCGAGGGATGGGACCTAATCTCTCTATCCCACTCCTCTGAGACTGTGGCGACATTTTTCAAGGGTGCCACCCACGTCAGAATGCTTTTGCAGCCCACCCCACAAAATTGCAAGCAAGGTCCCCCACCCTAATCGCTGGCAAGGTCCCCCCTGGCAAGGGGGTGAAGGGGTCCAAGTTGCCACTTCAACCCCACCAGCCCCCCCTTCAGCCTCTCCTCATCCCCCCCCCAGTTCTCCCTTCATCCCCCCTATTCACCCCCCTCAACCACCAGCCCACCCCTTCATCCCCCATTCCCCCCTTCTGACCCACCTCTTGGCAGTGTCAACCTGATGGCTTGAACATCAAGGGGTGGCAAGGGGGTTACGTACCCTCCCTACAAATGCCTCCAGGATGCCAAGGGGTGTCCTTCATGGTAGGTGAAGGTCGGGGTGGGGTACTGTGGTGGGATGGAGGGGATCAAGTGGGGGTCTTTCCTGGGATGGGGATCATTTGGCTGCTCTTCTCATCTGCAGCCTTTAAACGTTTTCAGCAGTCGGTCAGTATTAAACATTAAAATTATCTCATAATAAAGTGAAAGTGTTCCAACCTGCAGCCTTAAATTTACAAAGTCTGTCAGTCTGCTAAGTTCAAAGATCTGTAAGCTGAAGGTGAAAGCAATCCCTTTAATGTTTTGGAAACCTCTAAAGTGGTTTCTCACAGTCAATTTGAAGTACTAAAGACTGTTTGTATGCCTAGAAAGCTGAAAGCTTTGAATGCATTGTTTACATTCAGGCGGAGGATGCCCCTTCTACCCAGAGGCTACTTGAGTGAACACTGACAGCCTCTTTGCTAGTTTAGGAAGGAGCCTCTCTTATTCAGGCACTCTGAAGAGGATCCAGGCATTGGCCATCCCTGTGGGGACAGCATCACCTGCCCTCACCAATCCTCCCATTATCTTGACGTGAGATCACCAGACCCCATATACCTGGATGAGAGGGCATTGTCCTTCAATGGTGTCTTCCTCTTCTGGGTGCAGTCCCAGCAACAGCCACTGCTCCTGGCAGCACCACGGATATTGCCAAGCTGTTCACGCTTCGATTTGCCAACAGCTCCAATATGTAGGTGGCCATCCTTTAAAGGAGTTAGTGGCCATTCTTTAAATGGGCAGGCTTAACAAAAGCTATTTGGCTGCCTGACTGTAAAATGTAGCTGGGGGGTCCCACGAATGGTCAAGATGGTCATCTTTAGCTTTCCATCCGTCATTGGGATAGCTGCTGGAAGAACAAATTTCAGCCCTAAATTTCCATTTTAAAAAGTTAAAAATTAATTGACATAAGATTTCTATGATGCACACCCCAAATCAATACCCCTCAGCATATAGAAGGTGAAGTTCCTGTGTGGGAACACCAACATCACCAAGACATCTACTGATGTGTTAGGCAGGTTGGTTCGATGTGGACTCCACTCGATGCAGGGAAGTTAGAAACAGACGTCTAACACTGGAGAAGATCCAACACTGTTTTATTCAACTATAGAACTGCTGTACATATTCAGCTGTGCTTCGACACTGTACTGATCTGACTGGTGACCTTGTAGTAGCCTGACCAGACTTACTAGCTACCGCATGGTGTTTGCATTTGCTAGCTCATGGACTCTGACTGTCTCAGTAGCTGGGTCCCGAGAGAGCGGGAAACCTAGTGCCCTCTGGCTTTATAGTGGTAGTGTCCTGTCTGGTGATTGGCTGTACTGTGTTGTATGCTTACTGGTCATCCTATGTGTCAATCACTGCCTGTCTGCATCTCATTATATACATGAGTGCATATTATGACAATCTACCACCCTCAGTCAGTCCCAGCTTCCAAAGGGTTCATGTCTCCTCATTGTACCAAGCCATAATGTTGAGTGACTGTCAAAAAGCAATTAGAGTATTCTTGAACTGACTACCAGCAATCGGCTCAACTCTGGTGATTCCTCCTTTGTGCCTCATCAGGTCAAATCTTCCAGAGTCTTTAGAATGACATAGGATGCATCTCTTTGATCAGAGCCCGTCGACCCTCCTGCATTCTGTCTGGTAACTCACAGAGGACCCATAACCTTCTCCACTCTGACCACACAAGCTGCAGCCTTTTGTCTCTGTCTGTCAAAATGTTCAGATGGGACAGAAAATTTGGTAAACCAGCAAAGATTCCAGTGATTTTCGATGGGAATTTCCCCAGCAGCACTGGAAAATCCTGATTCAAATGTCTGTACGCAGTGAGCCCAGCTGTCCTCACCTGTATTTCCAGATGTGAAATATGGCACGTACATTTCAATAATCTCTGGCCTGCCATCCACTCTTACTATCCCCATGATCACCAAGCCATACAGGCTTATTGTCGGGCACAACACATAGCAGATCAGGTGACTCTCGGTTCCTCGATTTTACCTTGAATTAATGAGACATTCCTAGTCAAAATCATATGTTAAAGAAAAAAACCCAGATTTTTAATACTGGTTGTTTGTGGAACATGAAAATGGTCAGTGCTGATTGTAAATGTTGACCCAATTTTATACTTGCACAAACATTTTCATTCATTTTTTTGCAACCATTGGAAAATGCATCCATTGAAATTTTTATTGTTATCATTCAAACGTTCCCTGCATTAAGAATACAAGTCCAAATAGAACCCAATAAGTGGAAGATACAGTCATACTTGCTTTGTGCCAGTTTGTGCCACTACATTACTGCTCTAATGTTCTGCAGCATCTTGCTGCATTAAATTTGTAACAATCTGTAGCCACTATGGAATCTTATCATTTGTATTATATCATACGTACATTTATAAGTTCGTTGCTACATTTTACCTTGAAGAAATATGTAACAAGAAACAAATAAGTACGTCCTTTATACAATGTATTACCTAAATTACAAACATATCAGATAAAAAAATTCTAAGAGACTAGCACATCGGGATCATTTTTGGAGAACGCTAATTTGACAGAAGCTCTCCAATGCTCTAATTAAATTTTGCACAATGTTTGAAGACCAGTAAAACGGATGTAATCTAAATTACTAACAATTGCCTTAATTTTAAATTGGAAATATGAGACTCATGCCTCAATAAAGTGAATGATTCAGAAGACGGATTGCACAGTCGATGATTTCTTTCATAGATATTTTTCTCAATAATAACCAATAAGGCTTTGCAATGATAATGACTTTCAGATTCTGTCTCATAGATATGACATGACATCGTAAAGCTGCATCATTCAGAGTTAATTTTAAGCATAAAAAATTATAAATAAATTCTGCTTCTTCAATATTAATGCAAATTAGGTTATTAAAGTTTTTTTACAGAGTGAATTAATTTGTTCGGATGTCATTCAAGAGCATGGTGATCTGAGGAAAGATAAAAGAGCAGTGAATGGACTGAAACGTCTGCAAAAACATGTGTACATCTTCAAACTCTCCATTTAGTATGTCTGATGTTTTCAATTTTTATATATTTTATTGAATATATCTGAATATAAATGTTTACACATCAATTAAGTAAAATGTAGTTTTTGAACATCTTAATCCTTATTTACCCATCTGTGGAATAATTGATGTGTACAGATCGCACCCAGTGAAAAGGAAAGGGCAGTATGAATTAACCCTTCTTCTTTACTGAGACAGCTTTACCAATTGTTTACCTGCTTTGGATAGATCTAAAATCAAACTAATAATATATCGTGGCAAGGACTCTTGCACATTTATATTCCCAGTTATATGTGAATTTACATTTATATGTACCACAGAATCACCTGGCGATGGCTTCTCATGCACTAAAATGCATTTGAGACAATCCCAAGGATCTCTCTTTGATTCTTCCTATTTCTCATCCATATGCTGCCCCCATATCTTTTAAAAATATACCACTGGATTTTCATCCATGAGGTAGGTAGCAGGAGTTGGGAAGATTTCCAGCTCGCTCCGCCTGACTAAGGGGAAAATGTCCATTTTTCATGGTGGGGGTCAGGTGCCAGCTGCAATCGGGCCAGCTGACTCAGGAAAAGCTTTGGAGGCAGCCACAAATGCTGCCGGGTGCAGGGGTCGGCTATTTAAAAGGACCATATCAGTGCTGTGGGACCTCATCCCAGTTAAAATAAAAACAAAAAGGCCCTCCAGTCCTCACATTTCCCCTGCCCCAGCCATGTCAACACTTTCTCCCACATACCCATTATGGCCCCTCATGGCCCCATGCCAAGATATGAACCCCCCCCCCCCCCAAGAACGCTTTGGTCCTCACACCGCCCATGCCTCTTCGGTGCCCATTCACCCACTATACATTATATAGAAGCAAGGAACCTTATAGCGATGATAGCATGTATGAAAAAAGCTTTGAAGAAACATTCATTCATAAAAATACCTTTTACTATAGGCCAAAAAAAGTGGCAATCATCAAGACCTTTTAAAGTTTCAATAGCAGTAACTACAAGCACATGGGAGCTCTTCATCTTGTGCAAATAATCCTGTGTAAATAGTCTTGTGTTTTAGTACTTTCATGGATGTCTGAGCTTTCAACCCTGAATACAAAATAAGACTTGGCCCAGAGCTCATAAAAACGCCTAAGCCCCAGACAAAACATTGCTTGAGTGACAATGCTGGCTCTTAGATCTCTTCTGTCAGTAGCACAATGTTTATTTACACAAGATAGAGAGGTTTCAAGTACTTGCAGTTTCTGCTACTGAAACCTTAAAGGGTCTTCCTGATTGACACTTTTATTTGATGGTCATGATGAATGAATGACTGCTTCTTCACCGTTTTTCCACATCCTATTGTCACTATAGGGTTCAATGCTTTGTGCAGTGTATAGTGGATAAATGGGCATGAAAGTGCCATAGTTTGATATGGGGGCATGAGGGACCATTGTGATTTTTGAGAGGGCATACCTTAGAAGAGGGAGTATGGGGAGGACCTTTTTAACTGATGTTTCTAAAGGTTTCCATGATGCCTCTGAGGTGGGTTAACCAAGATTCTTTGAAATGCTGGCCTGAATCCTTGTCAAATGCAGAGGAGTAGGGCATGCCTATCCGTGCAATGAGCTGGCCAGGTCTGAAGTGCAGCCTGTGTCCTTTTGACAGGAATCATCCCAGACCCTTAATACGCACTCCTAAAAATCAGAAACCCTGGGAATGGAGTCAGGAATCCTGAAATCAGGAGCTCTCCATTTTAAAAGGCCCCCAAGTCATCCCAATTTGGTGAAAATCCACGCCATAATGTCAGGTTTCTCATGTATACTTACAACACCCAACTCTACCTCACCACTATCTCTCTTGACCCCTCCCCATTCTCTTTTTTAAAATTATTTTTATTGAACATTTTTATTTATGACAGACAAACATATGAAACACACAATCCAAGTGCGCAACTCGATATAAATAAAGTCCTTTCTTGAACTGAAAATACAAGAAATTTTATAAATAATTTACATCTCTTGCTGTACAAGTGGTCAAAATTTACATTAGTGTTATCAAGCGTATATGGAGAACAATGGAAAGACAGACAGAAAAAAAGATTTAAAAAGAGGCAGCCCGCTAGCATAAGTGGATAGCACTGTGGCTTCACAGCGCCAGGGTCCCAGGTTCAATTCCCTGCTGGGTCACTGTCTATGCGGAGTCTGCATGTTCTCCCGGTGTCTGTGTGGGTTTCCTCCGGGTGCTCCGGTTTCCTCCAACAGTCCAAAGACGTGCAGGGTTAGGTGGATTGGCCATGATAAATTGCCCTTAGTGACCAAAAAAATGGTTAGGAGGGGTTATTGGGTTATGTGGATAGGGTGGAAGTGAGGGCTTAAGTGGGTCGGTGCAGACTCGATGGGCTGAATGGCCTCCTTCTGCACTGTATGTTCTATGATCTATGAAGAAAGGAGAAAACAAATGGAATCTTCTTTGGACTTCTTGAGGCTACATACAATTTACCTTTTATTCCGTGTGTGGACGCCTTCACCCCTCAGTGTGTAGGGCCGATTCCCCCCTTTCTTCTCTGTGGTTTGGATGTTTCCTCCCATCCACCCCCCCCCCACCCCCCCACCCCCCCCCCCCCCCACCTGTTTTGACTGATCCCTCCCTCCCATTGTCTGGTTGCTCCTCCCATCACTGCCTTCCCACTACTCCCTCCCTTTCTTTCTCCCCCCCCCCTCCCCCACCCCTAGTTGGTCTTCCATGAGCAGGTCTTTGAAGAGGCTGGTGAATTGTTCCAATGTATGGGGGAATCCTTCATCTGATCCCCCTAATGGCAAAAAAAATTTTTCTAACTTTACGAACTCCACTATGTCGGAGAGCCATTCTGAGGCTCGGGTGAACTTGCCGACCTCAATTCAAGCAGGAGTCTCCGTCGGGCATTCAGGGTAGCCAAGGCATTGGCCCCTCTCCCAATAAAGAGCTCTGGATGTTCCACACCCCAAGACCGTTACTGCAATGCATGGCTTTATCTTTACCCCAACCACTCTGGACATGGCCTCGCGGAAGGCGGTCCAGAACCCAATGAGTTTTGGGCAGAACCAGAACATGTTGGTGTCATTTACTGATTCCTGGTCCATCACCCCTGTGCTCACTGACATACATTGGCTGTTGGTCCATCACCCCTGTGCTCACTGACATACATTGATTCCTGGTCCATCACCCCTGTGCTCACTGACGTGCATTGATTCCTGGTCCATCACCCCTGTCATCACTGACATACATTGATTCCTGGTCCATCACCCCTGTGCTGACTGACATACATTGATTCCTGGTCCATCACCCCTGTCATCACTGACATGCATTGATTCCTGGTCCATCACCCCTGTGCTCACTGACATGCATTGATTCCTGGTCCATCACCCCTGTCATCACTGACAAACATTGATTCCTGGTCCATCACCCCTGTGCTGACTGACATATATTGATTCCTGGTCCATCACCCCTGTGCTCACTGACATACATTGATTCCTGGTCCATCACCCCTGTGCTGACTGACATACATTGATTCCCGGTCCATCACCCCTGTGCTGACTGACATACATTGATTCCCGGTCCATCGCCCCTGTGCTGACTCGAATACATTGATTCCTGGTCCATCACCCCTGTGCTGACTGACATACATTGATTCCCGGTCCGTCACCCCTGTGCTGACTGACATACGTTGATTCCCGGTCCATCACCCCTGTGCTGACTGACATACATTGATTCCTGGTCCATCACCCCTGTGCTGACTGACATACATTGATTCCTGATCCATCACCCCTGTGCTCACTGACATACATTGATTCCCGGTCCATCGCCCCTGTGCTGACTGGCATACATTGATTCCCGGTCCATCACCCCTGTCATCACTGACATACATTGATTCCCGGTCCATCGCCCCTGTGCTGACTGGCATACATTGATTCCCGGTCCATCACCCCTGTGCTGACTGGCATACATTGGCTCCTTGTCCATCACCCCTGTGCTCATTTTTTAAAAAGTCTTATAACACAAGGTTAAAGTCCAACAGGTTTGTTTTGAATCACCAGCTTTCGGAGCACTGCTCCTTCCTCAAGTCAATGAAGAGGCAGGTTCCTTTAATTAACAAGTTCTTCATCCAGACACACGGAACAGCCATGGGGACCAAATTCACACCTCAATATGCCAAAATATTCATGCACAAGTTTGACAAGACCTCCTCACCGCACAGGACCTTCAACTGGCGTTTTACACCAGATACATCGATGACATTCTTTTCCTTTAGACCCACGGCAAAGAATCACTGAAATGACTACATGGTGACATCAATAAGATCCTCCCAACCATCAGACTCACCATGGACTACTCTCCAGAATCGTTTGCATTCTTGGACACACTCATCTCCATCAAGGACGGTCACCTCAGCACTTCGCTTTAGTACAAGCCCACAGATAACCTCACAATGTTCCACTTCTCAAGCTTCCACCCTAAACACATAAAAGAAACCATCCCCTATGGACAAACCCTCCATATATACAGGATCTGCTCAGACAAGGAGGAGCGTAACAGACATCTACAGACACTGAAAGATGCCCTCGTACGAACGGGATATGGCGCTCGACTCATTGATCGACAGTTCCAACGCGCCACAACAAAAAACCGCACTGACCTCCTTAGAAGACAAACACAGGACACAACTGACAGAGTACCCTTCGTCGTCCAGCACTTCCCTGGAGCGGAGAAACTACAACATCTGCTTCGCAGCCTTCAATACGTCATTGATGAAGATGAACATCCTGCCAAGGCCATCCCCACACCCCTACTACTTGCTTTCAAACAACTGCCCAACCTCAAACAAATCATTGTTTGCAGCAAGCTACCCAGCCTTCAGAACAGCGACTACGACACCACACAACCCTGCCATGGCAATCTCTGCAAGACGTGCTAGATCATCGACATGGGTACCACCATTACACGTGAGAACACCACTCACCAGGTACGCGGTACATACTCGTGTGACTTGGCCAACATTGTCTACCTCATACACTGCAGGAAAGGATGTCCCGAAGCGTGGTACATTGGCAAGACCATGCAGACGCTGCAACAATGGATGAACGGACATCGCGCAAAAATTGCCAGGCAGAAATGTTCCCTTCAAGTCAGGGAACACTTCAGCAGTCAAGGGCATTTAGCCTCTGATCTTCGGGTAAGCGTTCTCCAAGGTCGCCTTCAGGACGCACGACAACGCACAATACGCACACATGAGTACGGCCTCAATCAGGACCTTGGATTCATGTCTCATTACATTCATCCCCCACCATCTGGCCTGGGCTTGCAAAATCCTACCAACTGTCATGGCTTGAGACAATTCACACCTCTTTAACCTGTGATTATCCCTCTCTCCAGTTGCTTCGTTTGGACCTGTAAAGACTTAGTTACCTGCAAAGGCTCGCATTCAAAGTATCATCTTGCATCTTTGACTTTGTCTATACTTATATTTCTGGAACCTACTTCTTCATTCACCTGAGAAAGGTGCTCTGCTCCGAAAGCTAGTGATTCGAAACATACCTGTTGGACTTTAACCTGGTGTTGTAAGACATCTAACTGTGCTCACCCCAGACCAACACCGGCATCTCCACATCCTGTACTCATTGACACACATTGGCTACTGATCCATCACCCCTGTGCTCATTGACACACAGTGGCTCCTGGTCCAGCATCACCCCTGTGTTCACTGATATATACTGGCTCTTGATCCATCACCCCTTTGCTCACTGCCCTTGCCTTCCCAACCCCCCCCCCCCCCCCCCCCCACAATTACATACTTCATACATTTTCCCCATTACCTCACTTACATAGGCAAGGACAATTCTAAACACTAACATGAATTTTGCTTCAGTGAATCAGAAGCACAGAATCAATGAATTGAACACACAGCTGAATGATAATTTAAAGTGCATGCAAATGAGATAACTGTTTAAAATAATCTGTTTCTCTTCAAGCTCCTTTTGTCAAACTCTGCAGATAAGGGTGGCACAGAGGTTAGCACTGCTGCCTCACAGCACCAGGGACCCGGGTTCAAACCCGGCCTCTGGGGACTGTCTGTGCGGAGTCTGCACATTCTCCCCGTATCTGCGTGGGTTTCCTCCGGGTGCTCCAGTTTCCTCCTACAGTCCAAAGATGTGCAGGTTAGGTGGGGTTACGGGTTAGGGTGGGCGAACAGACGTGGATCGGGTGCTCTTTCCAGCGGTCGTTGTAGAGTAGATGGGATTCAATGATTCTATGATGAGGTTTCTGATATGAAGCTCCAGCTGTTTATGGAATTCTATGCATCGTGTATGCTGAAATATTGCCATATCTGAAAAATAATAGCCAACATGAACATTTTTTTAGATTCTTAACACTAACATATCAGTAAATAATGTGATGAGAGCTTGAAACCCTTTTGCATCCCTTTTCTGTCGTTTTCACACACTCTAGCTCTGCCATTTTTAATGCATGTCAACAATTGGAAATTGTTCACACACATTTCTGTCCATAATCAACTGTTCGCAAATCTCTTACAGATGAATTGTCAGATGTGAGGACACAAATCGACGTCCGGTGATGGGGATATGCTGAGCGGACGCACACAAGGTCCGAAGAAAATAGGCACTTTTAACCGAAATTAGCCCACAAAAATCGGACAAACACATCTCCTCACACTAAAAAAACCAAGAAGGAGAAATGCTGGGAAGCAGTAGCTCCAGGGGCCTCAAGGGAACCAAAACCTGGGGCAAAGGACAAGAGAAACGAGCGAGCAATTCAACAGGCCCACAAGGCCGGGGATCCCCAGCCATACCCGAGAGTCGGAGACCAGCATCCCGTAAGATGAGCTCTCCCACACCAACCCCTCCCTCCTCACCCCTACCAGAGGATGGATGGAAAACATTCCGCATGAAAGAGCTGAAGCACGAGATCAAGGCAGCGGTTAAGGTGGCAGTCAAAGAACCATTGACAAGCATGCAGGTGGCCCACGACAAGGTGGAAAGGGACTGGCAGCCCAGGAAAACACGATTAAAGACCTAGAAAAAGCCTCGGAGGACGAGAGCGACTGGATCGTCACCCTGGAGGCTGAAATTTAAGAGGTTGGTAATGACCCAGGGGTACCTGAAGGGAACGATTGATGACCAGGAGAACCGGTCAAAGCGCCAAAACCTCAGGATAGTGGGTCTTCCAGGGCGAACCAAGGGTAGGAACATGACCGAGATCGTGGCCCAGATGCTGGGAAAGCTAGTGGGGAGGGAGGGCTTCCCAAACCCACCAGAAATCGACCGGGCTCATAAAAGGAAGGGACGACCGCAGCAGAGCGCAGGAGAGGGTGAGGAAGAGACAGAGGGATAACCAAAGCAGTGGGCACTGGAGTGGGCACTGGAGGGGGCCCCATTGACTCTGGGAGGGGGGCTGCCACACTAATGAGAAGCTAGCGGCAGGAGGTACAAGTGAGGTGGGACCGCAGCACATCTCCCACCATGGAGAGAGCCCTGGCAACGGGTGGGGGTACATCACCAATGTGGGGGTAGCCAGTGGGGATAGACGAGGAGTGGGGAATTTGGTGTTTCCAGGGATAGTAAGAGCAGAATAATCCGCAATTGTAATCTCCAACCATGCTGCACACTGCATGGATGTGAGGTTGGAGACAGGCCATGCACATCGTCCCTCCCCAATGTAGATTGGACATGACCCTCCTGATAGACAAAAACACAGGCTATAGACCAGTACACAACTAACAACTGGAACGGGAGATCTCACTCTCTAATTCCTGGGAGGCGCTGCTGTGATCAGAGGAGAAATTATCGCTTACAAAGCGTGCAGGGACTGGGAAGAGAGGGTGGCTAGGCAACAACTGGTCGACTCCATACTGGAGGTGGACCAGCAATACTCTGAGGCCCATAGCGTAGAGCTTGTGGCAGAGAGGGCTTGAACCTGCTATCCAGCAGTAAAGCAGTACCCCAACTCCGCCAGACATGGGCGACCTTTTATGAATACGGAGAAAAAGCCAGCCGTCTGCTGGCTCACCAGCTGAGAAAGCAGGCAACCACAAGGGAAATAGCACAGGTTAGAGAAACAATAGCAGACTGGTAGCCAAGATAAAAAGGTCAAGGCAGCAGTCGAGGCCTTCACTGAATAGAACCATAGAATCATAGAATTTACAGTGCAGAAGGTGGCCATTCGGCCCATCGAGTATGCACCGGCCCTTGGAAAGAGCACCCTACTCCACCCTATCCCCGTAACCCAGTAACCCCGCTTAACCTTTTTTTTTATACGAAGGGCAATTTATCATGGCCACCTAATCCACCTAAACCTGCATATCTTTGGACTGTGGGAGGAAAGCGGAGCACCCAGAGGAAACCCAGAAAACATGGGGAGGATGTGAAGACTCCGCACAGACAGTGACCCAAGCCGCAAATCGAACCTGAGTCCCTGGAGCTGTGAAGCAACTGTGCTAACCATTGTGCTACCATGCTGCCCGTGTGCAAAGCCTTCTACCAGGGACTGTACACTTCTGAACCCAAAGGGGACTTGGGGATGAAACAGTTCCTCGATGGACTGGACATCCTAGTTGTGGAGGAAGAGAGGAGGAGGGAGCTGGAAGCACTGCTGGAACTGGGAGAAGTCATGGAAAGCATCAGCTCCATGCAGGCGGGGAAGGCGCCAGGACCGGATTGGTTCCCGGCGGACATCTACAAAACATTTGTGGCAGCACTGGCCCTGTACCTGTGGTAGCTGTTTGCAGACTCGCGAGCGAGGGGCACTCTGCCTCCAACACTAGCACAAGCCACTATGACGCTGATACCCAAGAAAGACAAAGACCAGACCGAATGGGGATCCTACACACCCATCTTGCTGCTCAATGTAGACGTGAAAATATTGCCAGAAATCCTGGCTAAGCAACCAGAGAACTGCGTAGCAGAGGTCGTCGCAGAAGACCAGACGGGCATTGTCATGGGTAGACAGCTAACAGCGAACATCTGGCGCCTGTCTAACATGTTATTGATCCCATCAGGGGAGAGAACACCAAAGATGATCATCTCCCTGGACACAGAAAAGACCTTCGACAGAGTGGTGTGGAAATAATCATTGAGAGCTGTTTGGGCTGGGAACAGGTTTTACTTCCTGAGTGAGACTCCTGTACAACGCCCCCATGGCGAGCATACGGGCCAACATCTCCAGCTCTAAATACTTCCACCTGCACAGGGGCACAAGGCAGGGATGCCCACCGTCCCCACTTCTATTCGCCCTGGTAATTACATTCAGAACGGTGAGAAATTGGAAGGGATTCAGAGAGGGTCAGACAGCATAAAGTTTAACGCTGTGCAGATGACTTGCTCCTCTACGTCGTGGACCCTCAAAGCAGCATGGAAGGAATTATGAAGCTCCTGAAAGTGTTTGGAGCCTTCTCAGGCTACAAACTCAACCTGAGCAACAGTAAAATCTTCCCGGTGAAACTGCAAGGGGCGGGGGGAGGGGGTGGGGGGGGGGGGGGGGGGGGGGGGGTGGGGGGGGGGGGGGCAGAGCTGGAGGGGCTGCCGTTCAAGCAAGCCCCAAAAATTCCGCTACCTTGCGATCTAGTCAGCCCATGACAGGACACAGATCCACAAATTGAACCTGTCCAGTCTGGTAGAGGAAGTAAAAAAGGACCTGCAGAGGTGGGACACACTCCCACTCTCCCTAGCAGGGTGGGTGCAGACGATCAAGATGAACGTGCTGCCCAGATTCCTCTTCCTGTTCAGATCCATCCCGATCTACGTCCCCAACACCTTCTTTAACACAGTTGACAATTTGATCATGGCATTCATCTGGCAGGGAGGGGGTGGGGGGCAAGAACCCAAGGATCCACAAAAGGGTCCTACAGAGAAAATGTAGTATGGGGCACCTGGCCCTCCCAAACCTACAATACCACACTGGGCAGCCACAGCAGAAAGGGAGAGGGGATGGATGAAAGAACCAGAAACAGAATAGGTGAGGATGGAGGAGAGTTCCTGCAAAGGCACCTCCCTCCAAGCCGTCGCAACAACAGCACTCCCAGCCAAACACTCAATAAGCACAGTGGTAGTTGCCACACTCCGGACCGGGAACCAAATGAGACAACACTTTGGTCTGACTGAAATGTCCACCATGGCCCCCATGTGGCAACCACAGGTTCCTGCCAGCCATGATGGACACCACCTTTAGAGTTGGAGACAGGATGGAGGGACGCTGACAATTAGGGACTTCTACATGGACGACAGACTTGCAACGTTAGAGGAACTGACTAACTGCCCAAAGGGAACAAACTGCGACTCTTGCTCCGCAAGGAAGCGACACCAAGACACTCAATGTTAGAGGAACTGTTGGACACGGGTAACCTGGGTGGGGGAACAGCAGGGACCTGTATGGGCAAGTGTTAGAAGGGGCACGCTCCCCACTGTACAAGACACGGGAGAAATGGGAGGAAGAACTCGGGAAATAGGGTTGGAACTCGGGACCGAAGCACTGAACAGGGCCAACTCCGCCACAACATGGGCAAGGCTAAGCTTAATGCAACTGAGAGCGGTACACAGTGCGGGCATAACTGGAATCCAATGAGCAGGTTCTTCTCGGAGGTGGAGGACAAGTGTGAACTGTGCTAGGGAGGCACGTCCAACCACACCCACATGTGCTGGGCATGCCCCAGACTTGTTGGGTTCTGGATAGCCTTCTTTTTTTATATTAATTTACGAGACGTGGGCATCGTTGTGTAGGCCAGCATTTATTGCTCATCCCTAGTTGCCCTTCAGAAGGTGATGGTGAGTTGTCTTCTTAAACTGCTGCAGTCCTGATGTGTAGGTACACTCATTGTGCTGTCAGGGAGGGGGTTCCAGGATGTTGCCTCAGCGACAGTGATGGAACTGCGATATATTTCCAAGTCAGGGTGGTGAGTGACTTGGAGGGGAACCTCCAGCTGGTGAGGTCCCCAGGTATCTGCTGCTGTTATCCTTCAAGATGGTAGCGGTCGTGGGTTTTGAAGATGCTGTCTAAGGAACCTTGGTTAGTTCCTGCAGTGCATCTTGTGGATGGTACACACGGCTGTCACTGTTCGTCAGCGGTGGAAGTTTTAATGTTTGTGGAAGGGGAGCAATCAAGCGAGCTGCTTTGTCCTGAATGGTGTCAAGCTTCTTGAGTGTTGTTGGAGCTGCACCCATCCAGGCAAGGGGAGAGTATTCCATTACACTCCTGATTTGTACCTTGTTGATGGTGGACAGGCTGTGGGGGGGTCAGGAGGTGAGTTACGCACCTTAGGATTCCTAGCCTTTGACCTGCCCTGGGAGTTACAGTATTAATATAGCTCGTCCAGTTCAGTTGCTGATCAATGGTAAACCCAAGATGTTGATCGTGGGGGATTCAGTTATGGTAATCCCATTGAATGTCATGGGGCCGTGGTTAGATCCTCTCTTGTAGGGGATGGTCATTGCCTGGCACTTGTGTGGCATGAATGTAACTTGCCACTTGTCAGCCCAAGACAGGATGTTATCCAGGTCCTGCTGCATTTGGACATGGACTGCTTCATTATCTAAGGAGTTGTGAATGGTGCTGAATATTGTGCAGTCATCAGCAAACTTCTGACCTTATGATGGAAGAGAGGTCACTGATGAAGCAACTGAAGATGGTTGGGCCTAGGACATTGCCCTGTGGAACTCCTGCAGTGACGTTCTGGAACTGAAATGATTGACCTCCAACGACCGCAACCAACTTCCTTTGTGCCAGGTATGACTCCAACCAGGGGAGAGTTTTCCCCCTGATTCCCATTGACTCCAGTTTAGCTAGACTCCTTGATGCCATCCTTGGTCAAATGCTGCCTTGATGTCAAAGGCAGTCACTCTCACCTCACCTCTGGCATTCAGCTCTTTTGTCCATGTTTGAACCAAGGCTGTAGTGAGGTCAGAAGCTGAGTCACCCTGGCGGAACCTAAATTGAGCATCCGTGAGCAGGTTATTGCTGAGTAAGTGTCGCTTGATAGCACTGGTTTTGTTTAAACGCATTTTATTACAAACATGTATCAAAGTAGGTTACAGCAAATAAACACCTCAGGAAACATACTTCCCAACAATTAGCTGTACAGTTTGTACAGATTTTTGCTTGATAGTACTGTTGATGACTCCTTCCATCACTTTGCTGATGATGGAGAGTCGACTGATAGGGCTGCAATTGGCTGGGTTGGATTTGTTCAGTTTCTTGTGTACAGAACACACCTGGGCAATTTTCCACATTGCTGGGTAGATGCCAGTCTTGTAGCTGTACTGGAACAGCTTAGCTAGTGGGTGTGGCAAGTTCTGGAGCACAAATCTTCAGTACTATTGCTGGGACATTGTCAGGACCCATAGCCTTTGGAGTATCCAGTGCCTTCAGCCATTTTTTGCTATCACGGGGATTGAATTGTATTGGCTGAAGACTGGCATCTGTGATGCTGGGGACCTCCGGAGGTGACCGAGATGGACCAAGCACTCGGCACTTCTGGCTGAAGAATGTCGCGAATGCCGCAGCCTCGTCTTTTGGACACATTTGCTGGGCGCCTCCATCATTGATATTTGTGGAGCCTCCTCTTCCAGTGAATTGTTTAATTGTTCACCACCATTCACAGCTGGATGTGGCAGGACTACAGAGCTTAGATCTGATGCGTTAGTTGTGGAATCGCTTACCTCTATCTATTATTTGCTGCTTATGCTGTTTGGCACACAAGTTGCTTCACCAGGTGTTACCTAATTTTTCAGCATGCCTAATGTTGCTCCTGGTATGCCCTCCTGCACTCTTCATTAAACTAGGGGTGATCTCCTGGCTTGGTGGTAATGGCAGAGTGGGTGATATGCTGGTCCATGAGGTTGCAGATTGTCGTTGTGTACAATTCTGTTGCTGCTGATGACCTACAGCGCCTCATGGATGCCCAGCCTTGATCTGTTCGAAGTTTATCCGATTTAGCACGGTGGTATTGGCACCCAACATTGATGTGTTGGGTATGCTGGGTCTGCGAGGACTGCGTCTCCTGTAGCAGTGAGAGAGACAGGCTTCCAACACTTGAAGAAATGCAACTCTATTTTATTGAACTCTTAACTATCATACATACTTTAACTGTGGGTTGACACTATGCTGAGTTGACTGGAGACCTGAGGCTAACCTGACCAGACTATCTTGCTGCCACATGGTGGATGTTCGAGTTGTTGCTCACGGGCTCTGACTGTCTCAGAGGCTGCATCCCAAGAGAGCGGGAAAACTAGTGCCCTCTGGCTTTATAGTGGCCGTGTCCTGTCTGGTGATTGGCTGCTGTGTTCTGTGCATTCATTGGTCATCCTGTGTGTCAATCAATGCCTCTCTGTGCACCATCATATACTTGTGTGTATATTATGACAAACATGATGGAGGGTATCTCAATGTGAAGACTTTGAAGCAATATCCAAGGTTGTGGGGTGAGGGTGGAGTCAAGCCCGAATGCGGCAGTCAGAACTATTCATGGGGAAGGGGGCCTTTGTCTTCCTAATCACCTGCCGAAGAATCCTGCTCAGCTGGCAATCAGCAGTGTCACGCAAAGCTGCAGACTGGCTGGCCGACCTGTCGGAATTTCTCAACTTGGAGAAAATCAAATTCACCATCCGGGGCTCCAGAAGACATGGAAGCGATTCATCAACTTGTTCCAGGACCTGTTTGAAGCCAACAGCCAATAGAGTGAGGAGAAAGGGCCCTGAAGGAAATCAGCTATTTCTGAGAGGTAAAAGACCATTTTAATGTAAATATTAAAGTCTAGTCTTTAAATGCATTTTAAAATAATTTTAATTCATAACCTTAGATCATGACAAAACACATAACTTGAACAGAGGTACAGAACTTGACACATCCACAAACTAGCTGGAGATAAATGCAACATTTTAACTGACAATATGAACTGACTATTGTTCTAATGAACAGAATTCAAAATTAGTTTCACATTAAAAATGAGCTGTACCAGTAATCAGATCAAGGTCAGAATGAGCACCATAGCAAAATGAATCCACCATTGTTCAGAATCAGGATAAAATGTGAGTCAGCAGAAAACCAGTAAGAACCAGAGTCGATTACAGCACAAAATCATATTCTATAGCTCACATAAAAATTCAAACATGAAACATTTAAAACTGATGTTGCACATTGAGGATTGACAGTTAACTATCCAATCAAATGTATTTGAAACTCACCCAAACCAATCAGGACGACATAGAGGTAGGGACAGATGGCCTCAGACTGATAACAGTTTCCTTAAACATGAGAGTTTGGACAGCCATTTTCTATCTGGATCAATCTATACTTTTACTTGACTATTCGCTATCCTTATTTTCATATTTTCCCTTCTAAAACTCTTGAAGTCTGCGCAAGCTGCCTTTGCCTTTAGCAAGAAACCATTTCTGTATTATTTTTGAAAGTCAAAATTGTTTTATAAATTACTACTCTTTAAGTCTTTTGCTGGCAAGGCTTTACTGAGAATAGATTTAAGTTTCTCTCAATTGTAATCAATAGAAGCAATAAAGATTCTTACTTCGCATCCGAGAAGTGCAACTCAAATTTCTACCGGGTTTTAAAGTGTATGCGAGACTGCACTTGAACCGCATGGTAGATCTCTACAGTGCCCTACAGAAGGGCCACTAAAGCACCAAGGAATAAGGAGAGGGAAGAAAAAAGGGGGGGGGGAAGGGCGGGGGGGTGGGGAAGGGCGGGGTAGGTGGAAGGGAGACAGAAATAGCCAGGGCAGATGACGGGGGGCCAAGAACAAAGCCGCAGAAAACTCCCAGGTCAGAATTGGGGCAAGCACAGGTCAAATTAACCCTGTATGGGGAGCATCTCTACCCCCCCCCCCCCCCCCCGCCTCCCAAGACAGAAACACGTAGCTAAATCCAGAAAACAGGCCAAGCCATTGTACATCAAAAGGAGGGGGGAGGAACTGATTCAGGACGAATGTTTAGACTGCTTTCAAATACAAAAAAGCTTTTCTGTGCACAATACTCAACATCAAGTCATGGAATCTAATCACAAACAAAGAAAATCAGACCTGGACATCAAACCCTGCCACCATCACCTAAAAAGTGGCCCTTTATGAAGATGAATTTGTTTCATCCCTTTCCCTTCCAGCAGCCTTGAACATAGCTTTCTTCTGCTCCCAAACCTCAGTACTGGCAGAATGTTCGGGGACATCCTGGTACTTATGCAGCCAAGCAGCCCTCCCAGCTGTTTTTTCAGGGAAACTATTGTTCCCATTATCTGAAAAAGGACTGGGAACATATTGTAGCTTTTTTAGGAGCGAGCAGGAATAAGGGAGGAGGGTGATCTGGTTAATTTAGGACATAATTACAATCAAGGAAAATAATAGTTTCGTCAAAAGTGGTGCTGAAATGGAGAGGTTAGATTAAGTTAAGACATAATAAGGGATTGATTATTATACTGGAGTTACGTTGTAGATCATCAAATCGTGTGACAGAAATCAAGCAACAGGGCAATTTGATCAATGTTGCACTTCAAGCCATTCTTCAGAACAATCATCAGCACTGCCACTATTGGCCTGAGCACATATATTGCCTGTGGGTAAATCAGGATTTTTTCAATTGATGTTCAGTCCTTGCCTACTTCACCATGCTTTCCACCTTGGATGAACAAATAATTTATATCAGTTAAAAGTTTCATTAGCTACATTCAAAGAAATATTGCAGGCTCATCATGATTTCAATTGGGTCCTTTAAATTTATTTTTAAAAAGCAGCCTAAGAATCATTACGAATTAAGATTTTGCATTCCAATAACACAAACTTTTCTACACCAACTAAAGACCCTTGATTAATTTGGTCCGAGGCATAAATGCTCTTTGTACCCTGCAGGTGTTCATATTTTTAATGTCTCCATAATATGTGCATGCTGATTATAAATATGCTATTATCTGATGATAGAAATCATTAAATAGGACATGGTTCTAAGGTAAAGATGTATTTTTTAATTATAAATTTATTGCACATCTCTCAATCTTTACGTTAAATTTGTAGTAAACAGGTGATAGAGAAATTTGGGGATAAGAATCCTAATGTCTCACTCCCTGGTGAGAACTGGGAATGCGTCTCTCAAAGCTGGACAATCACAGATTGAGAGTGTGCAGTTTTGCTATATGCATTCCCAGAGCATGCCCAGGAGTGATGCACTTTACACGTTTCACCCCTAACATAATACCTTTTAATGTTGAATAGAAGGGTAGCACAATGGATAGCACTGCTGCCTCACAGCTCCAGGAACCCGGGTTTAATTCGGGTGGCTGTCTGTGTGGAGTTTGCACTTCCTCCCCGTGTCTGTGTGGGTTTCCTCCGGGCGCTCTGGTTTCGTCCCATAGTCCAAAGATGTGCAGGTTAGGTGAATTGGCCATGCTAAATTGCCCCTTATTGTCCAAAATGTTAGGTGGGGTTACTGGGTTACGGGGATAGGGTGGAGGCGTGGGCTTCAAATGTGGTAAGGCTGGTGCATTGAGTCTGCACCAGCCTTTCCAAGGGCAGGTGCAGACTCAATAGGCCAAATGGCCTTCTTCTGCATTGTAAATTCTATGTTCTATGATTTTTCTCATCGCAACAAACAAAATTCCATTACCTGCAATTACATATCCCAAAAGCACATATTCATCCAATTTCATTAATTTTGACAAAAATGTATTGTACCATATGCATTACTGCCTAGAGTTACCTTTCCTTCAGAAAAGGCAATTATGTTGGTATTGACTAAACACACATCTTATTAAACGATGGAGATGCTCATGCTTTTATCTGACTTATGTTATCTTTCATAGATCACACTGAATATTGCTTGGTATCGCAAACACTTAGTCGGGCCTAGTCAAAAGTACGGTAGGTTGGACAACTGCATCAAGATTTTCCTTTACATCGCTTTCAGGCTACACTTAAAAACATTTCTCCCCCAACAAATCCATTTCTAGTTTGGCATCTCCTCTGAGCACCAAAATTCAGATCGATGAGGATTCCGCAATACTTCCGTGACTCCTTAGCAATACGCAGGCACTCTTAGCTCTTGAGAAATTAGGCTCCTTTGATCAGTTTTACAGCGATCAGTTTTACAATGACAGATTTTTTTTCTCCGTCAAAAAGCAAGAAGTGAAACTGAAACATCTGTGTCTTAGGCAGCTGACAGTGGATGAAGAAGCAAATTAAAGTTAACCTTCCAAGCACAGTCAGACTGTAGAAGATTCCAGAATATAATCCCTAGGCTGCAGTCAACTGTTAAAACAGACTTACTAACTCACAGGATCTAGTTTGATGTAACGTTAGAGTATGCATCCCTGTCAGTCTCTGCAAACATGGTAAATTCTAGCCATTGGATCCACTTTTGTTTGATGAAGGGAAGTTAGAGAGTCTCTCAGAGTCAGACAGCACACAAGGATGTCATTTGTTGCATTGTTCCTGCGGCAGCTCTGAGAGAGCTAACCAATTAGTCTCACCTTTCTGTTCTTTCTCGCATACCTCCACATGTTTGGCTTTTCAAGTAGATATCCCATCCCCTTTTGAAAGTTATGATTACATTTTCTTTGATCGCCCTTTCTGTATTTCACATGATAACAACTTTCCACTTGAACGATTCCCCCATCTCCTCCGGTTCTTTTAACTATTATTTCAAGTCAGTGTCACATCAGTGAAACAGTTTTTTAAAAATCAAAACCCCAGATAATTTTGAACACTTCTATTAAACTTCCCTTAACTTTTAAGGATAACAGTTCCAGATTCTCTATTCTCTCCACAAAGCCGAAGTTGCTCATCGTGGAAGCATTGAAGTAAGTCTTCTCATCACCCTCTACCAAGGTTTTGACATCTTTCCCAAAGTATTGTGAGCAGAAAATTTTTTGTGGGATGTGGGCATCGCTGGTAAGGCCAGCATTTGTTGCTCATGGGGCTGGTTTAGCTCACTGGGCTAAATCGCTGGCTTTTAAAGCAGACCAAGCAGGCCAGCAGCACGGTTCAATTCCCGTACCAGCCTCAACGGACAGGCGCCGGAATGTGGCAACTAGGGGCTTTTCACAGTAACTTCATTGAAGCCTACTCGTGACAATAAGCGATTTTCATTTTTTTATTTCATTTCATTCCTTATCACCCTTGAGAAGGTGGTGGTGAGCACTTGAGAAGGTGAGCGTAGGCACACCCACAGTGTTGTTAGGGAGGGAGTGAAAGAACAATATATTTCCCAAATCAGGATGGTGTGGAGCTTGTAAGGGAGCTTGCACATGTCAGTGTTGTTGGGGAGGGAGTGAAAGAACAATATATTTCCCAAATCAGGATGGTGTGGAGCTTGGAAGGGAGCTTGCACATGTCAGTGTTGTTGGGGAGGGAGTGAAAGAACAATATATTTCCCAAATCAGGATGGTGTGGAGCTTGGAAGGGAGCTTGCACATGTCAGTGTTGTTGGGGAGGGAGTGAAAGAACAATATATTTCCCAAATCAGGATGGTGTGGAGCTTGGAAGGGAGCTTGCACATGTCAGTGTTGTTGGGGAGGGAGTGAAAGAACAATATATTTCCCAAATCAGGATGGTGTGGAGCTTGGAAGGGAGCTTGCACATGTCAGTGTTTTTGGGGAGGGAGTGAAAGAACAATATATTTCCCAAATCAGGATGGTGTGGAGCTTGGAAGGGAGCTTGCACATGTCAGTGTTGTTGGGGAGGGAGTGAAAGAACAATATATTTCCCAAATCAGGATGGTGTGGAGCTTGGAATGGAGCTTGCACATGTCAGTGTTGCCATACAAATACTGCTCTTACCTTTCTAGGTGGAAAAGGTTGTGGTTTGGAAGGTGCTCCCGAAGGAGCCTTGGCAAGTTGCAGTGACGCATCTTGGCTGGAGTTCTCCGGCCGTTGGAATTCTCTGGTCCTGCCATCAGCGCACACCCACCCACAGGTTTCTGGTGATGTGCGGTGGCTTCAATGGGAAATCCCATTGACAAACGGTGGGAGTAAAGAATTCCACCGCCAGTGAACTGCATGCCGTCGCGAAACATGCGGCAATGCATACTCACTTGTTGGTGCCGCTGCAGTGGACAGGGTCCAGATCAATTGCACAGGATTCAGAGCCATTGCCCGGGAAGCAAGAGAAAACCAGATTTGTAATGTAGCGCTTTGAAAGTGATCGGTACAACTCAATAGGCACATGCCAAATTTGGAAAAGCTACATAGTGGAAGACAGTAATGCAGTCTTGGAGGGAGAAGACTATAATGAAGGGGGCACAACTGTAAAAATTCTGCCATTCCATCTGTGAAGGGGAGTCAAGAGTGAACAATTAATGCCATTCATAGTGGCAAAATGGATTCAATTCATTCATCACGAGCAAATAAATGCTCATAGTCATGCCAAGTCAATGAGTGGAGTTCAGAGCCACATTGGTTCATAGAATCCCGACAGTACAGAAGGAGGCCATTCGGCCACTGAGTCTGCACCGATCCATATCCCACCCTAACCCTGCAACTCCATAATCTAACCTTCACATCCTTGGACACTAAGGGGCAATTTAGCATGGTCAGTCCACCTAACCCATTCATCTGTGGACTGTGGGAGGAAACCGGAGCACCCGGAGGCAACCCATGCAGACACAGGGAGAACATCCAAACTCCACTCTGTCACCCAAAGCTGGAAGTGAACCCAGGTCCCTGTCGCTGCGAAGCAGCAGTGTTAACCACTGTGTTACCGTGCCAACCCATGTAATTCACATGTGTCGCCCCCCCCCCCCCCCCCCCCCCCCTCCACAGGGCTCCAGATTTATCACCTGTGGAATGGAATGCTGCTCACCTCTATGTGTGTGCTAGAGTCCAAGGAAATGTAGCAGGAAGAATAATGCAATATAAGGCGCTGAACTGCTCCCATAGCTCTTTTATTCACACCTTTGTGCCCAGCACCATTTTTTTTTTGGAAATGTTTTTTATTGAGTTTTCATATTTTATGTCCAACAAATTACAAATTATTAGGAAAAAAAAACACGCAAACATTGACATGTATATTTACAGGTAAGCATCTTCATAATAACAATTGTGGCCGCCCCCTTTAACCGGCATATATATTTTACATTCCCCAATATGGCCGAGGCACATGTTTATAGGCATTTATTTACAATTTGGTTTTGGGCCTTAGCTTGCCATCAGACTGTCGCTTGCGGCTTTGTCCTTCCTTTTTTTTGGAATAACTTTTATTCAAGTTTTCAACAACAAATTTTTATCACAACAGAGAAAAACAGTAACCCCTCCCCTCCAATACAAAAACAATAAATTAACAAGAAAAAGGAAATAAGCGTAAAACCATGCGAACAAACCCCCATAACGAACCCGTAGCCCCCCCCCCCCCCCCCCCCCCCCGGCTACCTTCCCCCCGATTCCCGTCCATTTTCCCCTGATTCTTGGCCACCCGGCTATTCTTCCTCTTGTACGTTGGCCACAAACAGGTCCCGGAACAATTGCGTGAATGGCTCCCACGTTCTGTGGAAGCCGTCGTCTGACCCTCGGATGGCGAATTTGATTTTCTCCATTTGGAGAGATTCCGAGAGGTCGGACAGCCAGTCTGCAGCTCTGGGCGGTGCTGATGACCGCCAGCCAAACAGGATTCTACGGCGGGCAATCAGGGAGGCAAAGGCAAGGGCGTCCGTCCTCCTCCCCAGGAATAGATCTGGCTGGTCTGAAACCCCGAAGACCGCCACTATTGGGCATGGCTCCACCCTCACCCTTACCACTTTGGACATAGCCTCGAAGAAGGCTGTCCAGTACTCCACAAGTCTGGGGCAAGACCAGAACATGTGGGCGTGGTTGGCTGGGCCTCTTTGGCACCGTTCACATCTGTCCTCCACCTCCGGGAAGAACCTACTCATACGGTTTCTTGTTAAGTGGGCTCTATGTACCACTTTTAGTTGCGTCAGGCTGAGCCTTGCGCACGTGGAGGTGGAGTTGACCCTATGCAGTGCTTCGCTCCAGAGTCCCCACCCTATCTCAATCCCCAGGTCATCCTCCCATTTCATTCTTGTTGCGTCCAGTACGATGTCGTCCCTTTCTACCAGTCGGTCATACATGTCGCTACAGTTCCCTTTCTCTAGGATACTTGCGTCCAGTAGGTCTTCCAGTAGTGTCTGTCGTGGCGGTTGTGGGTACGTCCTTGTCTCCTTTCATAAGAAGTTTTTGAGCTGCAATTTCTCTGTCAGTTCGTCCAGTGTTGCGATCCTGTCGTCCGTGTATAGGTCCCTGACTGTCAGTGTCCCCCCGTCCTGCCTCCACCTTTTGAAGATGGCGTCAGTCAGTACTGGTGTGAACCTATGGTTGTTGCAGATGGGAGCCTTGTCCGACATTTTGGTCAGGCCAAATTGCTGCCGCAGTTGGTTCCAGGATTGGAGGGTGGCTGTCACCACTGGGCTGCTGGAGTGTTTTTTGGGTGGGGATGGGAGTGCTGCCGTGGCGAGGGCCCGGAGGGAGGTCCCCATGCAGGAGGCCTCCTCCGCACGGACCCACTCGGCTTCTGGCTCCTGGATCCATCCCCTTACTCGCTCGGCTGTTGCCGCCCAGTGGTAGAATTGTAGGTTTGGGAGGGCTAGCCCCTCCCTGGATTTTGTTTTTTGTAGGACCTTCTTTGGGATCCTAGCATTTTTACCCCCCCCCCCCCCCCCCCCCCCCCAACACGAACGCCATGATAAGTTTGTCCAGCGCTTTGAAAAAGGCCTTGGGGATGTAGATCAGAATGGATCTAAACAGGAAGAGGAACCTGGGCAGTACGTTCATTTTGATCGTCTGGACTCTCCCCGCGAGGGAGAGTGGGAGTGTGTTCCATCTTTGCAGGTCCTTTTTTACTTCCTCCGTCAGACTGGTGAGGTTCTATTTGTGGATCCCTTTCCAGTCATGGGCTATTTGGATCCCCAGGTAGCGGAATTTGTGTCAGGTTTGTTTGAACGGCAGCCCCTTTAGTGCTGCCACCCCGCCACCCGCCTTTTGCTCATGTTGAGTTTGTAGCCCGAGAAGGCTCCAAACTCTTTCAGGAGCGCGATGATTCCGTCCATGCTGCTTTGTGGGTCCGAGATGTAGAGGAGCAGATCATCTGCATAGAGTGAGACTCTGTGCTCTCTGCCTCCCCTTCGGATCCCCCTCCAATTTTTTGCTGCCCTGAGCGCAATTGCTAGCGGTTCGATTGCTAGTGCGAACAGCAGCAGGGACAGTGGGCATCCTTGTCTGGTGCCCCTGTGCAGCTGGAAGTATTGGGAGTTGGTATTGTTGGTCCGTACTCTCGCCATGGGGGCATTGTATAGGAGCTTTACCCAAGCGGTGAACTCTGTTCCAAGCCCGTACCACTCCAGTACCTCTATGAGGTATTTCCATTCGACTCTGTCAAAGGCCTTTTCTGCGTCCAGGGAGATGATCACCTCTTGTGTTCTCTCCCCGGAGGGGGTCATTATCACGTTCAGCAGGCGCCTGATGTTCGAGGTAAGCTGTCTACCTTTGACGAAGCCCGTCTGGTCCTCTGTGACCACCTCAGGTACACAGTCTTCTAGCCTTTTGGCTAGGGTTTTGGCCAGTGTTTTGGCGTCTGCGTTCAGCAGAGAGATGGGTCTGTATGACCCACATTCCGTTGGGTCTTTGTCTTTCTTGGGTATCAGCGAGATTGAGGCCTAACGTGCTAACGTGGGTGGCAGTGTGCCCCTAGCTAGCGAGTCTGTGAACATCTCCCGCAGGTGCGCTGTCGCGAATTTTTTGTAGAAGTCCGCCGGGAATCCGTCCGGTCCCGGTGCCTTCCCCGTCTGCATGGAGCTAATGCTGTCCATGATCTCTCCCAGTGCTAGTGGTGCTTCCAGGTCCCGTTTTCTCCCCTCTCCCACGACTGGTATGTCCAGTCCATCAAGGAACCGGTTCATCCCAGCCTTCCCCGTTGGGGGCTCTGAGGTGTACAGGTCTTGGTAAAAGGCCTTGAAGGTTTTGTTAATCCTCTCTGGTTCTGTTTCCAACGTGCCTCCGGTACCCCTGATTTGCGCAATTTCTCTGGTGGCTGCCTGCTTTCTCAGCTGGTGTGCCAACAGGCGGCTGGCTTTGTCTCCGTGTTCATACAGGGTCCCGCGCGCCTGGCGGAGTTGGTGCACTGCTTTCCTGGTGGAGAGCAGGTCAAAGTTCCTTTGTAGTTTACATAGAATTTACAGTTCGGCCCATCGAGTCTGCACCGGCTCCTGGAAAGAGCACCCTACCCAAGGTTAACACCTCCACCCTATCCCCATAACCCAGTAACCCCACCCAACACTAAGGGCAATTTTGGACACAAAGGGCAATTTATCATGGCCAATCCACCTAACCTGCACATCTTTGGACTGTGGGAGGAAACCGGAGCACCCGGAGGAAACCCACGCACACACAGGGAGGATGTGCAGACTTCGCACAGACAGTGACCCAAGCCGGAATCGAACCTGGGACCCTGGAGCTGTTAAGCGATTGTGCTATCCACAATGCTACCATGCTGCCCGTCTTTCCTCTCCGCCAGGAGCCCTATGGTCGGGGCATCGGAGTATTTACGGTCTACCTCCATTATGGAGTCGACCAGCTTCTGCCTAGCCACCCTTTCCTCCCTATCTCTTCGTGCTTTGAAGGCAATGATTTCCCTTCTTAGTACGGCCTTAAGCGCTTCCCAGAACGTGGAGGATGATACCTCCCCGTTTTGGTTGTTCTCCATGTACTCTGCTATGGCCCGTGCTATCCTTTCGCTGAAGGCCTTGTCAGCTAGTAAGGCACCGTCCAACCTCCATGTGGGGCGCTGGGCCCTTCCCGTCTAGAGCCGCACGTCCATGTAGTGTGGAGCGTGGTCTGATATCACAATTGCCGAGTATTCCACTTTGTCTATCCCTGGAAGCACCGTTTTCCCCACCACAAAGAAGTCAATTCTGGTGAACACGTTGTGTACTGGGGAGAAGAAGAAGAATACTTTCTCCCCCGGGTGGGCGAACCTCCAGGGGTCCACTGCTCCCATCTGCTCCATAAAGTGACCGAGTTCCCTTGCCATGCTTGAGGTTTTCCCCGTTTTGGGGTTTGATCTGTCCGTCTTTGGATCCTGTACACAGTTGAAGTCCCCCCCCATGATTAGTCGATGCGTCGCTATGTCCGGGATTTCTGCCATGGTCTTTTTGATGAAACTCGTGTCGTCCCAGTTGGGCGCGTACATGTTGACTAGAACTACCGGTGCCCCATCCAGGGCCCCGCTGACCATGACATACCACCCCCCTGGGTCTGTAACCGTCACAGTCCACACCCTCACACCCCACTGCCTGACACTGCACCACCCCACAGTCCACACCCTCACTACCCCACTGCCTGACACTGCACCACCCCACAGTCCACACCCTCACTACCCCACCGCCTGACACTGCACCACCCCACAGTCCAAAACCCTCACTACCCCACCGCCTGACACTGCACCACCCTAGAGTCCCCACCCTCACTACCCCACCGCCTGACACTGCACCACCCCACAGTCCACACCCTCACACCCCACCGCCTGACACTGCACCACCCCCACAGTCCACACCCTCAGACCCCACCGCCTGACACTGCACCACCCCCACAGTCCACACACTCCCCACCCCACCGCCTGACATTGCACCACCCCCACAGTCCACACGCTCCCCACCCCACCACCTGACACTGCACCACCCCACAGTCCACACCCTCACACCCCACCCCCTGACACTGCACCACCCCACAGTCCACACCCTCACACCCCACCGCCTGACACTGCACCACCCCACAGTCCACACCCTCACTACCCCATCGCCCGACACTGCACCCCCCCACCGCCTGACACTGGACCACCCCACAGTCCACACCCTCCCCACCCCACCGCCTGACACTGCACCACCTCACAGAGCTGGCATTGCCTCGCCCCTCCCCACCCCCCCGTCGACGTGTCGTTGCCCCTTGCCAGGGGCCCCTCGTCCCTACCCCCGCTGGTTGTTTTCCAGCCCGTGCTCCTCGACGAACCAATTCGCCTCAGCGGGGGCTGTAAAGAAGTATTCCCTGTTTCGGTATGTGACCCAGAGTTTCGCTGGGTACAGCATATCAAAACGCACTCTGCTCCTGTAGAGAGCTGCTTTTGCTCTGTTGAACTCAGCCCGTCTCCTAGTTATATCTGCTCCAAGATCCTCATAGATTCGGATGGCGTGCCCTTCCCAATTGCAAGCTCTATTTTCCTTGGCCCAGCGCAGGATTGTCTCCCTATCCCGGTACCGGTGCAGTTTAGTTATGACTGCTCTCGGTTGTTCCCCTGCCTTGGGCTTCGGGCGCAGCGACCGATGTGCTCTGTCCATTTCCGGTGGGATGGTTAAAGTTTTCTTCCCCACTCAGTTGCCCAGCATCTCAGCCACGTATGCTGTGGGGTTTCTACCCTCGGTCCCCTCTGGCAGGCCCACTATCCTGACATTTTGCCTTCTCGAGTGGTTTTCCTGGTCATCTACCCTGCCCTTCAGGCTCCCCTGTGTTGCGCCCAATCTTGCCACTTCCCTCTCCAGGGCCGTGACCCGGTCGCTCATGTCGGTCGCTGCTTTCTCCAGCTCCTTAATGGTCGTCTCCTGGGCTTCCAGTTTCTCCCCTTGGGCATCCACTTTCACCTCCAATCTGGTCAGAGCCTGCTGCACCCCTGACATGGCCCTGGCCACTGCTGCCTGTGCTGCGGCTTCTGCGTCTGCTTTCACCTCTGCCTTGATTACCTGCAGCTGCTCCCTCAGCACCTCGGTAAAGGCTACCTTCCAATTCCAGCCCCCCTCTAGCCCCGGGGGAAAGGGCACCTGTCTGTCCAGCTCTTTTTGATGCGGTGATACATCCGTTCCGCCGCTTCGTGCGCTGATTCGCTCCCCTGATCTGGCTCGCCCCTTGTCCCGTCTGCTTCTGGTGCCCCTCTCCCTTGGCGCCCTTCTGCCATTTTTTACTCCCCCTTCCCTTTCATATTTTCTTCTCCCCTTGTTTTTCTTTTCCCCCTTTTCTGCACCCTATTTTTATTTTATTTTTTTGTCTCTTCCTTTTTTTTAATCCCCCCTCTCTTCCCTTCTTTCCTTTACCACTTTATTTTATTTATTTATTTATTAATTATCCCCTCTTTTATGCAACTTCTCTCAGGTGGGCTTACTTTGGATGGGAGAGAGTGTAAAAAGAGAGAAAATAGTATATATACCCCTCCCCCCCTCTCTTTAACAGTTTTCTTTTGGTTTTTTTTATAAAAGTCCTTTTTTTTTCTTCCTTTCCCCACTCACCCAGGAGAGAGAGAAAGAGAGAGAGGCTTTTGCCCAGTCTCTTTGGCCTTGCCTCGTGGTGGTCGCTGCCGGTTGGGAGTGGGGGGTGGGGGTGGCTCGGTCCCCGCTGCTCGGTCCCCGCTGCTCGGTCCCCGCTGCTCGGTCCCCGCTGCTCGGTCCCTGCTGCTCGGTCCCCGCTGCTCGGTCCCTGCTGCTCGGTCCCTGCTGCTCGGTCCCCGCTGCTCGGTCCCTGCTGCTCGCTGCTCGGTCCCCGCTGCTCGGTCCCTGCTGCTCGGTCCCTGCTGCTCGGTCCCTGCTGCTCGGTCCCCGCTGCTCGGTCCCTGCTGCTCGCTGCTCGGTCCCCGCTGCTCGGCCCCCGCTGCTCGGTCCCTGCTGCTCGGTCCCCGCTGCTCGGTCCCTGCTGCTCGCTGCTCGGTCCCCGCTGCTCGGTCCCCGCTGCTCGGTCCCTGCTGCTCGGTCCCTGCTGCTCGGTCCCCGCTGCCCGCTGCTTGGTCCCCGCTGCTCGGTCCCCGGTGCTCGGTCCCTGCTGCTCGGTCCCCGCTGCTCGGTCCCTGCTGCTCGGTCCCTGCTGCTCGCTGCTCGGTCCCCGCTGCTCGGTCCCTGCTGCTCGGTCCCTGCTGCTCGCTGCTCGGTCCCCGCTGCTCGGTCCCCGCTGCTTGGTCCCTGCTGCTCGGCCCCCGCTGCTCGGTCCCCGCTGCTCGGTCCCCGCTGCTTGGTCCCTGCTGCTCGCTGCTCGGTCCCCGCTGCTCGGTCCCCGCTGCTCGGTCCCTGCTGCTCAGTCCCCGCTGCTCGGTCCCTGCTGCTCGGTCCCCGCTGCTCGGTCCCCGCTGCTCGGTCCCCGCTGCTCAGTCCCCGCTGCTCGGTCCCTGCTGCTCGGTCCCCGCTGCTCAGTCCCCGCTGCTCGGTCCCCGCTGCTCGGTCCCCGCTGCTCGGTCCCCGCTGCTCGGTCCCTGCTGCTCGGTCCCCGCTGCTCGGTGCCCGGTCCCTGCTGCTCGGTCCCCGCTGCTCGGTCCCTGCTGCTCGGTCCCCGCTGCTCGCTGCTCGGCGCCCGCTGCTCGGTCCCCGCTGCTCGCTGCTCGGCCCCCGCTGCTCGGTCCCCGCTGCTCGGTGCTCGGTCCCCGCTGCTCGGTCCCCGCTGCTCGGTCCCCGCTGCTCGGTCCCCGCTGCTCGCTGCTCGGCGCCCGCTGCTCGGTCCCCGCTGCTCGCTGCTCGGCCCCCGCTGCTCGGCCCCCGCTGCTCGGCGCCCGCTGCTCGGCCCCCGCTGCTCGGTCCCCGCTGCTCGGTCCCTGCTGCTCGGTCCCTGCTGCTCGGTCCCCGCTGCTCGGTCCCCGCTGCTCGGTCCCTGCTGCTCGCTGCTCGGTCCCCGCTGCTCGGCCCCCGCTGCTCGGTCCCCGCTGCTCGGTCCCCGCTGCTCGGTCCCCGCTGCTCGGTCCCTGCTGCTCGGTCCCTGCTGCTCGGTCCCCGCTGCTCGGTCCCCGCTGCTCGGTCCCTGCTGCCCGCTGCTCGGTCCCCGCTGCTCGGTCCCCGCTGCTCGGTCCCCGCTGCTCGGTCCCCGCTGCTCGGTCCCTGCTGCTCGCTGCTCGGTCCCCGCTGCTCGGTCCCCGCTGCTCGGTCCCCGCTGCTCGGTCCCCGCTGCTCGGTCCCCGCTGCTCGGTCCCTGCTGCTCGGCCCCCGCTGCTCGGTCCCCGCTGCTCGGTCCCCGCTGCTCGGTCCCTGCTGCTCGCTGCTCGGTCCCCGCTGCTCGGTCCCCGCTGCTCGGTCCCCGCTGCTCAGTCCCCGCTGCTCGGTCCCCGCTGCTCGGTCCCCGCTGCTCGGTCCCCGCTGCTCGGTGCTCGGTCCCCGCTGCTCGGTCCCCGCTGCTCGGTCCCCGCTGCTCGGTCCCCGCTGCTCAGTCCCCGCTGCTCGGTCCCTGCTGCTCGGTCCCCGCTGCTCGGTGCTCGGTCCCTGCTGCTCAGTCCCCGCTGCTCGGTGCTCGGTCCCTGCTGCTCAGTCCCCGCTGCTCGGTGCTCGGTCCCTGCTGCTCAGTCCCCGCTGCTCGGTCCCTGCTGCTCGCTGCTCGGTCCCCGCTGCTCGGTCCCCGCTGCTCGGTCCCCGCTGCTCGGTCCCCGCTGCTCGGTCCCCGCTGCTCGGTCCCCGCTGCTCGGCCCCCGCTGCTCGGTCCCCGCTGCTCGGTCCCCGCTGCTCGGTCCCCGCTGCTCGGTCCCCGCTGCTCGGTCCCCGCTGCCCGCTGCTCGGTCCCTGCTGCCCGCTGCTCGGTCCCCGCTGCTCGGTCCCCGCTGCTCGGTCCCCGCTGCCCGCTGCTCGGTCCCCGCTGCTCGGTCCCCGCTGCTCGGTCCCCGCTGCCCGCTGCTCGGTCCCCGCTGCTCGGTCCCCGCTGCTCCGTTCGGGCTCCCGCACTTCGCACCCCGCGTCCTCCCGGTGGGGGTGGTTAGGTCGCTGGTCGCTGCCGCCGGCCGTGCCCCGCTTCGGTCCTGGCCGCTACCGCTCCTGGCCTGCGTGTGGGGAGGGGGGGGGGGACCTGCCGCCGCCGCCGCCAAACCGCTCCTGCTGTCGCCGCCGCCGAACCGCTCAGTTGGCTAAACAGCTGGTTCGTGATGCAGAGCGAGGCCAGCACTGTGGGTTCAATTCCCGTACCGTATTCATGACGGCTCCACCTTCTCAACATTTCCCCTTGTGAGGTGTGGTGATCCTCAGGTTAAACCCCCACCAGTCAGCTCTCCCTCTCAAAGGGGACTATGGTCATCTGGGACTATGGCCACTTTACTTTACACTCCCCGTACGACTGCTGAAGATGCGATTCAGATGCCTGAACGCTGAGGTGACCCTCTGCAACATACAACAGAGAGGGTTTTCCGCATGATCGCAGCTTGCAGCGCCCTTCACAATCTGGCTATGCAAAGAGGAGAGGCCCTGCCAGAGGCTGAACTGCAGGAGGAGGCGCAGGAAGCCCAGGACGGTGCTGAGGGACAACATGAGTGCGCTGTGCCAAGGAGTGGGGGGGGGGGGGGGGGAAGAGAGACATGGGAGGTGTGCCCATGATACCCTAATAGCTGAAAGGTTCTAAGAGCAGTAAAACATTTTCAATCATCAGGAGATATGTCCACTAATTCTCCAAGCCATTTTGTGACCATTGAGGGAATAGCCAAACCATCGCTGGGAGAACGGAGCCTGCATTTCACACTTGGGCCTTAAGCGCTAACGACTCACCCAGGTCATGTCTTAGCTGTAGTCCTTGGTGTCCTGCTCACTCTGTCAACTTAAAAGTCCAGCAAGGAGGAACAGTGAGTCAAGGCTGGACTTTTCCCACTCCCCTGAAGGAAGCGTGGGCCAGTGTACAGCGCTCATCCTCAAGTGTATGTCTTGGTTTGGGACACTATCAGTTAGGAAACCCAAATGCAGAGTCACATTTCTGATGAGCGTCCCTCAGCCATTGCTATCTCTTGAGGACTAATGATGGAGAACGTACCCATCATACGCCCTAATAAAGAATTACACACACCTCCCTGACAACACAGAAGGGTCCCGTACCAAGTGGCACTGGAATTGGATCACATGAATGTTCATCTTAAAAGGAAACATGGAGTGTGAGGAAGGTTGAAGTTTGGGATCAGAAGATTGCAAAGATCCAAATCGAAGCAGTTTCATCTGACCATAACATTCACATTCCCATGGAATGGTTTTCGAAAAGAGCAATTTAGTCACAGCACCTGTAACCCTGAGCTGACATCAAAACTTTTTAACTTTCCTAAATCTACCATGATACCTTGGTGCAGCCCCAATGTCCGCCAGGGATGAAGGCAGTCTGCTGCCTGCTACGTCCTGATACCTGTGATGACCTTGGTGGACGTCCTCCAGTGTCCCGAGCCCTGGAGGAGCCAGGCCTCATAAAGGGCTCTTGCTCAAGGGCAGAAGTACCCTTGCTGGCTTGTGATGCTGGGGTTGGTGCGGACACTGGTAGAGGGACCTCTGAACAGTTACACACCCTTGGCTTCTCCTGGCTGGAGGCCCCTAGGGTGTTGTAGCCACCTGGGGTGGCCACGTCATGATTCCAAAATGGACACTCGCAAAGAGTGCAGGGAAAAATGGACAGCACTAAAAAAACAAGCAGGTGCAAGGTTTCCTGTGGATTGGAACTCGCAGAACCCAGACAGAACTGAAACTACAAGCCATTAGCATAGTAATGAGCTATCTCCGGGGACAAAAGAAACATTGAAACAATCGGTTCCAGGACAGACTCCCCGGCGCCAGTGGAAGCTAAAACAAAGGCAGGCCAACGGTTACCTAGAGCCCGCCCAACGATCAGGAAGCGACCCCGTTATTGGAGAGAATCGAAACAAACGATTGGGACATGGTCCAATTAATTGGGACCAAGTCCAGGGTCCGCCCAGAAGGGCGCGAAACCCCTTGGGGTATAAAGCAGACTCCCCAAGGTCAGTTCGCTCTCTTATTTTCTCCATCTTCACCTTCACCTTGGCATTTGGCTCTCAGCGACGAGAGGCCACCAAGCACCAGCCAAGTAAGTCTAAGGTCAATGCACGCTACGAGATAGGCATTCCTGCTACTATTCCATACCAGTTCGAAGCCAGCAGTATCAGGACCGGACAACAGCCATTGTTCCTCTGACAAAGTGCCCCCCACCCCCGAAGCTAAGTATAGGCCTTTAGTAGTAGCTGTAGTTTAGCGAGTAGAGTTTATGCATGAGTAATAATTGACTGTGTGTGTAAATAAATGTGTATTGATTTCAAACTTACTAATTGGTGTATCGAGTCATTCATCAGTATTCGGTTTGAACCTTGTGGTGGTATCAGAAAGATACCTGCCGACTCTTAAGCAAAGGTAATTAAAACAGAGCAAATTAAGGGAAAGCATAACGAGCAACATTTACTGGCGACTCCTGGTGAGACTCGACTTAGAAGTGGCCCCACCACTCCGAGAGAACCCAAAATTTGAATTAGAAATCCAATTGGAAACAGAAGAACCACAAGTGTTTAAGCAGTACTGATCAATCCTCCAGAATGCGGAAGTGTGTTAATGCATGCGTACTAACAGGGATATAAGGTAAACCTGAGAGATTTTGTTGCGTAAAACTGTCGGGAGTTTTGTAGGCCGGAAAATAGCGTAAGCCGTACCCGTGTTTACATCACCGCTTTATCACCCCCTGTTCCAAATTTAATAGAGAACCCAGATATAGGAAAAATGGCAATGAAGGCAATGGAACGTCTTATGAACCCACAGAAATTAGAGGTCACAGCGACCAGCAGAGTAGGACAGCGTCCTGTTTGGGATGAGGAAATTAGGAAGTACCTCAAAGGGAAAGGATGGCCCCTTTGGAGCGAATTTTGCGCGAATGAAGAAACAGGTCCCGGGAGTATAGGACATACTTGGTGGGAGAACCTGACAGAGATTCACAAGAAGAGCTTGGGAAAAGCTCGCAAGCCGATGGCAATCGTGTCCTGTGTGACACAATTGCGAGGCACAGAGGAGGTCGCTGGACGCTCCGCAGAGAGATAGAGGAGAGAGATAGAATGAGTAAGGTAGATGTGAGCGAGATAGAGAGAGAGAGGGAAGCTAGCAGCAAAAGACAGAGAGGTGGATGATGCCAAGAGGGCACACCAGTCTTGTCTGGCGCACTTAAGCAGCTTCCAGACCCAGTATGACAAGGCCTACCAGGACACACAACGTACGGTCCTGGTAAGACAAGAAACAGAACAGCAGATAGAGGCATTGCAGAAGCAGTACAGCGATTTAAAAGCAGCCCTACGAGCACTCCATGCTTCCACAACGGAACAAAGACAGAGCTCGGTAGACCATGCAAAGTGCCGGAAGCAAATTGCAGAATTGCAATCCCTGCTTTCAGTTCAAAATGGCTTTCAGAGCACATTCGGACCCCAACTAGATCAGGAAAATGGCCCCGAATGGCAAGAATTAAACGAAACAGCCCATAGATATGTACATGGAGCATGTGCGCAGGAGAAGCCCCAGAAAAGGAGAGCACTCAACCCCCCACTGAACAGGCAGAACACACTCCCATGAATCCAGTAACCACACACCGCAGAGCCGCAGCAGAAGGAGACACAGATTTCCTTTACACACCCCCCTTAATCGTGACCCAATTACGGGACGCGTGCGAGAAAATCACACCGTTCCTCCCCACTTCAGACCCCCACCAATTCTTCCCGAAGGTTAAACAGCAGGCCACCATGCACGGCCTGGACGAGAGAGAGCAGGTAAAGCTCACAGTTTTGAGCCTCGATCCTTCAGTCGTAGCAGCCCTTCCCGACCCACATAATGTAGGAGGAGGCACCCTAGCAGAGATGCACACAGCGATCCTTGATGTGATCGGCTATAACAGAGGAGACCCAGTAGAAGGCCTGAATAGATGCAGGCAAAAGAAGACAGAGCACCCCACAGCGTTTGCTGGACGCTTGTGGATTCATTTCACTGCAGTTTTTGGAGAATTAGCCCGCACCCATTTGTCCCCAGATAACATGGCAAAATGGACTTGAATCTTGATCTCTCATGCAACAGAGGCAGGACAGAGAGCCTGCGCAAATTATGACTCCTCAGATGAGGCCCACAATGAGAAATGGGTTTTGAAAAGGTTGTTCCGCGCTTGGGAGCAATCCGTTCAGAACAAAACCAATTTTAGGAAACCCGAGGAAGAACAGGCAGATGCAGATATGCATACAGTTAAAGCGCACCAGAACCCCGCATGAATAAATGAGAGTAGAAGCAGCCCACCCCAGCCCAAATCGCAGGAGTGTTACAACTGTGGTCAGTTAGGACACTTTGCACGAGAGGGCAACACGCCACAGAAACCACAGAGAGCCCAACAGACAGGCACCCTAAATAGGAATAGGGCAAAGCCTATTCATAGTGTTAGCGCCCATTCAGACCAGGGAGACATGAATGGCACAGACTGACGGTGTTCGGGCTCCCCAACTTGGGTCTGCGACACCCTTTGGGATAGGTCCGGCTGACCGGTCATTGCAGCAAAAGTCCTGGGTCAGCCCGTTGAATTTCTTTGGGACACAGGAGGGTCCTACACCACACTTAATTCTTCCATGATGTTTCAGAAGGACACATGGCCCACTATGGACACCATCACCCTCAGCAGCTTTACAGGCCACTCACAGCAGGGACACATCACAGCCCCTGTATCCATACAAATCGGCAATATAACAACCAAGCACCCCATAGTGTTAGTTGATCTGCCCCACACAGCAGAACACATTTTAGGAATCGACTTTATGAGCTCCCACAACCTTTCATTTGATCCAGTCAACAAATGTGTCTGGAGAATGGCAAAAGCAGCAGGAGCCTCCGCCACGCTCACAGTCGGAGAATATGCAAATAGGATCAGCTCAGTTGGAGACTACTGGTTTGACCCGAGAACAATTAGTGCAGATAAACAGGTTAGGGCAGTCCTGCAAGAACACAAAGCAGCATTTGCACAGCACAAGCATGACTGTGGCAGAATGGCTGGCTCTGTGCAGATTACAGGTCCTGACCCCACACTCCAGAAACAGTACGAAATTTCCCCAGGAAGCAGAGGGAGAAATCTCAAAAGTGATAGATTGCTTGTTAGAACAGGGCGTACTGAGATCAGTAGCCTCCATTAATAATGCCCCGATTTGGCCCGTCGGGAAACCGGATGGATCATGGCGACTGACCATTGATTACCGGGAACTGAACAAAGTAACCCTAGCAGCAGCCCCCACCGTAGCCACAAGTCCCGAGACCATGCTCATGCAGGGACTCCAGTCACGATTCTTAACGATTTTGGACATTAGTAACGCCTTCTGGTCCATTCCATTGGCTAAAGTGTGCTAGTACAAATTAGCCTTCACTTTTGAAGGACAGCAGCATATGTGGATGTCCCTTCCACAAGGCTTCCACAACTCCCCCTCCATTTTCCACCGACAGCTGGCAAATGGATTAGATAAATTTTCCCGCCCCGAATGTCTGGTCCAGTATGTAGACAACCTTCTACTACAGACAGACACAAAGGCAGAGCACATTTTGCTTCTAGCAGAACTCCTAGGACTACTGAGCTGGCTTGCTTGCAACATTCTGCTGGTACCTGGACAATACAAAAGGACAGTTTTCGTGGAAGAGCGGAAGCTAATTCAGAGTACATTGCACTCAGTGTGAATTACAGGATTCTATGAAGTGATGGGGCTGAGATACGTACTAGGTTGTCGATCGGCCTGCAGCCAAGTTCTGACGCCGGCGTGAAAGGCGGCGCGAGCCACTCCGGTGTCAACGGGACTCCACGTCCAGGTATTCACCCCTTCCCAGGGGGCTAGTAGGGCGCCGGAGTGGTGTCTGCAGCTCTGTCGCCGGAAACCCGGCACGCCACGGCCGCCGGGGGTTTCCACATGCGCACCACGGCCGCCGCGAGTTTGTGCATGCGCCTGGGTTCTCGTCTCCACACCGGCCCCGGGCATGGAGGAACATAGGCCCCCTACGGAACTAGCCCGCCCGCCGATCGGTTAGGACCCGATTGCAGGCCAGGCAACCGTGGAGGCCCCCCCCCCCCCGGGGTCGGATCACCCCGCCCACCCCTCCCCCCCACCCCCCCACCAGGATGGCCCCCGCAGCCAGAACTCCGAGGTCCCGCCGGGTAGGACCACACATAACCTACGCCGGCTGGACTCAGCTGGACTTGGCGGGCACTCGGCCCGTCGAGGCCCAGAGAATCACTGGGGGGGGGGAGGGACCTTTCAACGGGCCCCGACCGGCACGGTGGCGATCCCGCGGGAGCCCGAGAATTCTCCGACCCGGCCCATGATCTGCATCATCACCGGAGTGATCCTGGTTCTCGCCGGCAAGTTGTGCAGCATCCCTTTCGAACACAGTGAGGCCGATGATCTCTGCCGTCCCTCCCCAGGTCTGGGCCTGCTCTCTCTTGTTGTGGGCGCATTTGGCCTGCGTGGCGATGAAGGAAAATTATGTGATGAGGGGATGGAGCAGTGGCTGAAATGCTTGTCCCGTGTGTGTGATAAGCACTGCCAAAAGGGGACAGAGAATGAAGTGGACGCAACAAGACAGATGGGATGGTGGTGCTGTGTACGTTTTGTTGAGAGGGTGAGTGTTGATATGTGTCCCCTGTTAATGGATGCATGAGCTCCGTGGAGAGGGTAGCTGTTTGAGGGCGGGATGTCATGCTGAGAGTTTGATGGTGGAGGGAGCTGTGGGAGGACTTACCCTGGCAGAGCGGGTGAAATCATTCATCCGCTTCCTGCACTTGGAGCTTTGTGGCCGGGGTACAGCCACGCTGACCTCCTGAGCAACAGCCTCCCAGGCCCGAGAGGTAAGGTTGCTGTGCTTCTTTGAGCCATCCCTGGGGTAGGGGACATGCCAGTGAGCCCACACTCTCTGAATAAGGACCGCAAAGATTCTGGCAGGGAAAGCTGGTGCTACCTTCGCTTTGAGGGTGCTAGCCTTTTCCTCCTACCTTCTGGACATCCTGCACAATCTGCTGAAGACAGCTAGGCTGGAGAGAGTGTCAGGAGAGTGCTGGACTGGTGTTTAAATATGGCACCAGGGCCTTCGAACCCACCAGCTGAGGGTGGGCAGGCAAGTCAGCTGCCGGCCCACCAGGAGAGTTGATGGGGAACTCACATGTGCAAAATTAATCAGTTTTCAACTGCAGAATCTGGTCGGGATTCCCACTATTCTAGTCAGCAAGACAGACACCAGTGGAGTCGCCCACCACCCACACAGTCTCAAAAATAGAACAATTCCACTCATTGTCTCTATTTATTCTTCCTTCCAAAATATATTGCTTCCCAAAACGATCCAAAAGTATTTCACACACAATTAATTACATTTGGAGTATTTAAAGCAAAAAAAAACCTTGTTGTATGGGAAGAGGCATGACGGCCAATTCTCACAATGTAAAATCACAAATAAAATAATGAAGAGTACATTTGTTTTTGGTGGCACTCACTGAGAGAATAACCTTCTTTTGGACTACCCTGACAATAATGGGCACGATTCAGCGGACCAAACATAAAGTCCGTTTTTTGCCAGGTTTGTGGGTGGGGTTTTGCGGCGGTCACGTTGGCGCAATTGCACCCCCCCTCTCCCCCCCCCCCCCCCCCCGGTATTTGTAGTGCCAAAAATGAGAATCTCAACATTACTGGCCCCCTTGCTACCTGATTCGCCCGCCTCGCACCTCAATAGCTCGTCAAGTGAGTTGTTTATGTCTGACAAAACGATCCTTCCCTCTCACTGACCACATGTCTATTGTCACACAGGTTCACCATCTGATGAGACCGGTCCAACCGGATTTGCACCACCATCTGTCACCCAAGAGAACACCTCAAGAAGCAAGAAGAGATCGCTGGCGATGTTTCACAGCTGTCACCTGCACCAGCGCAGAGACTCACACCTCAGTAGGCAACATTAGTGGACAGGCACGGGAACACTGGCAGAGATCAGTTGGGACAAATGGGGCGGGATTCTCCGTTGGCTGCCGCCAAAATCGGGAAAGACGATTGGGCAGAGAATCGGTTGTGACGCCGAAATTGTGGCAGGTGTTGCAAATTGCAATTCTCCAGTGCCTCGACAGCGATGTCAATGCATTCCACTCCGCACATACCGGAAATGCCGTTTGAATTTCATAAGCAGGCCTGACCCAGTATTCTCCGGGGACTCGCCTCCATTGTGGGGAAATTCACGGCGGCGAGGTTCACTTGTGCTTTTAAAAATCAGGAAACAGGCGCCTTAGCTGATGAGGGAGAGAGAAGGTAGGACATGCAGAGGTGCGACCGTCGGCTGCTAGCCCTGATACTGCGTCAGGCTGGCTGGGGTGGGTGATGTGTTGGGTATGCTGGGTCTGCGAGGACTGCGTTTACCATAGCAGTGAGAGAGACAGGCTACCAACACTTGTAGAAGTACAACTCTATTTTATTGAACTATGAGCTGTTAAACATACTTGCACTGTGGGTTGACACTATGTTAGGTTGACTGGAGACCTGAGGCTAACCTGACCAGACTATCCTGCTAGCACATGGTGGATGTTCGTGTTGCTGATCACGGGCTCTGGCTGTCTCAGAGGCTGCATCCCAAGAGAGCGGGAAAACTAGTGCCCTCTGGCTTTATAGTGGCCGTGTCCTGTCTGGTGATTGGCTGCTGTGTTCTGTGTGTTGATTGGTCATTCAGTGTGTCAGTCAGTGACTGTCTATGCACCATCAAATACTTGTGTGTATATTATGACAGTGGGGAGGGGGGTTGACGGGGTGGGGGGGAGCCTGGGTGACCCCCACGGGACTGGGGAAGTGTCCAAGCACAGACAGCCATCTTGCTGTGCGCTCCACTTACCACCCACCGTGGCACCTGGTTCTGCAGAGTGCCACCGGCCATATGGGTGCTTTGGACATGTTGATCTCACAGCGCCAGGGACCTAGTTTAAATTCCAGCCTTGGGTGACTGGCTGCCTGTCTGTGTGCAGTTTTAAATTGTTCTGTCCCTTTCCATTGTTTTAAGAGTTGACATGTCATAAATCAATTTTAGCCAAGAGGTAGGAGATTTATTTCCCGGACCTCTTAACAGTGAGATTCTGTAACCAGCAACTAGGAGATATGAGGGCAACCTGGGAAAAATGGATGTCTAATTTCCTATATCTGCTGTTAGGAAATGCCTGTCCTCTTCTCAATATTATAAGTCTGTAAACTTAAAAGCAGTAATCACTGTGATTTTCATTGAGCTGGTTTGCTTTAAATTAAACAGGTTCACATAGGTTTAGAATTCTAATCGCAGCAATATGCCGCATCAGCTGCTGAGACAGAAAGGAATTTATGCATTAATTATGCCAAATGTGGAACATTTATTTACATAATGACAAGGATAGTTGCTACAACCACAGATTCTTGCACACAAAGCAGCTATTCGGCCCATCATACATGTGCACCCTCTGTGAAAGAGCAATACAATTATTCTCACTGCCTTGAAGTTTCCCCATAGACTTGCAATTTTCTCCCCGGCAAGTATTTATCAAATTCTCTTTTGAAAGCAACAATTGAATCTGCTTCCACACCTTTCTATGCAGTTTAGTCCAGATTATAATAGCTCGCTGCATAAAAAATGTTCCTCTTGCACACTTCTGCAGTGTTCATATGTGCCCTCTGGCTTCTGACACTAGGGGCTGTTTAGCACAGGGCTAAATCGCTGGCTTTGAAAGCAGACCAAGCAGGTCAGCAGCACGGTTCGATTCCCGTAACAGCCTCCCTGAACAGGCGCTGGAATGTGGTAACTAGGGGCTTTTCACAGTAACTTCATTTGAAGCCTACTCGTGACAGTAAGCGATTTTCATTTCATGTCATTTCATTTCATTGTGCCTTATTTACTCTATCAAAACGGTTCATGATTTTGAATACCACTACTAGGTCTTCTCTTGGCCTTCTTTTCTCCAAGGATATCTATCCCAGATTTTCATAGAGTCATAGAAGTCTACAGCATAGAAAAGGCCCTTCGGCCCATCACCTCTTGCCTGATCAACAACAATCACCTAACTAGTGTAGCCATCTAAGATGGCCACTGGTAACACAAAATGGAAGACTGCAAAGAATGCAGGGAAAAACGGACATAGTAAAGAGCAAACAGGTTGCAGAAGCTTTCAGCATTGAGACACTTGCAAAAACCGGTTTCCCGACAGCTGCAGAGTTCAGGCAGCGCTGTAAATGGGAAAACAGTTGACATATTAATGAGGTGATACCGGGACAGTCCCGGGCACAATAGATACACTCAAGTATCAATCGATACTTTCAATAGCGAAGCAGACACGATGGAGCCAGCGAAGCCAGGACAATGAGTCCTAAGAACCGCCCCAGCCATCAAGGAACGGCCCTAGGATAGGGGGGGTTCAAATCATATCGATTGGGAAAAGGCCCAATCGATCCCCAGCAGGTGAGGAAGCCCGCCCCAAGGGGCACGGACCCCCTGGGACCTATAAAAGAGAGGTTCCACACATGGTTCAGTCTCCTGTCTCCGGCCTCCGACTCCAGCCTCCAGACTCCTGTCTTTTACACCAGCCGTCGAGCAGCAGCCATCGATAAGTAAGTGCCAAACGACGATCGCTACCTTGACCCAGGCATTACTTATACCCGTGCCGACCAGTAGTAACAAGAAGTTGCAGACCAGAACGGAACGAAGGCCTTGTTCCCTGACCTTGCCTGTTCCTTCTTAGATAAGTATTAGTCGTTTAATGGTAGAAGTAAGTTAGTCTTTAGCATGTGCATGAGTATTTATTATAATTGTTATAATAAACTCTAACTGTTTGGACTTACTAATTGGTGTATAGCTTTATTGCTTTGAACTTGACTTTGATACTTGTGACGGTGTCTCTTACGGCACCTGGCGACTCCAGAGCATAGAAACGAGAAACAGAGTCAAGCGAGTGTTAAGCACACTTCCTCTGCTGGAGGAGTGCTAAACGCACTTACTCAGAACGAGCAACACTATTCTAATCCCATTTTCCAGCATGTTGTCCATAGCCTTGTATGTTTTGACATCTAAATGTTTTCTTAAATGTTATGAGGGTCTCTGCCTCCACCACCCTTTCAGGCAGAGAGTTCCAAACTCCCACCACCCTCTGGGTAAAAAGGTTTTCTTCATATCCCCTTTAAACCTCCTGCTTCTTACCTTGATTCTATGCCCCGTGGTCACTCATCCCTCCACTAAGGGGAAAGGTTTATTCCTGTCTACTATCTATGCCCCTCATAACTTTATATATTTCAATCACGTACCCGCACATTTTCCTCTGCTCCAAGGAAAACAACTCCAGTCTCTCCAATCTCTCTTCGTAACTAACACGCTCGAGCCCAGGCAACCATTCCAGAGCAAACACATCCTTCCTAAAGTGTGGATTCCAGAACTGCACACAATACTCTAGCTGAGACTGAACCAACATTTTATACACTTCCAACATTAATCCCCTGCTCGTAAACTCTATACCAGGGCTACAACAGGCGAGTATATCACTTTATCCCATTTTTGATAAATACAAGAAATTGTCATTTTATATTTTATATTTTCTGGTGGTAATGTTATTAAAACCTGGGCTAAGATGCATACAGACCCACTGCTACCTGAAGGGACCGGCGTTTATGCACACCAAGGTCCCTTTCAGCCTGGGTGCTTCCCAGGCTCCTGCCGTTCAGCACGGTCGCACAGTGGTTAGCACTGTTGCTTCACAGCACCAGGGTCCCGGGTTCAATTTCCACTTGGGTCACTGTCCGTGTGGAGGCTGCATGTTCTCCACGTGCCTGCGTGGGTTTCCTCCTGGTGCTCCAGTTTCCTCCCACAAGTCCCAAAAGTAATGCTTGTTAGGTGAATTGGACATTCTGAATTCGCCCTCTGTTTACCCGGACAGGCGCGAGAGGGCCGCGACTAGGAGTGCAACAATCTATCTGTGCTCCTTAAGGTCAGGTACTAATCAGAGCATGCACCAAACTGTTCAGAATTTTATACTTCCAGTCAAATAATCAGATTTTAAAATCATCTGGAACGATTCCCAGAAGTCATTCCCTAGCATTAAAACACAAAGACCTTCAAATGTCTGTTATACCTTTGCCTATCAGACATATTCAGCCATATTCAGCACACCTTCAAGCTTGACAATTATTTCACCGTAAGTAGAGATCCCTCCTGTGTTGGTTACATTTTAGGCTGTGTGCTTCAGGTGTTGAATCATTCACACCAAAAATTGCGTATTTGATAATAGCGGCAGGATTGACACAAGGCAATGCAACAGACATGTTTCCACTTACTAAAGTAAGAAGTCTTCTGGCCCATTCATTTTGTCCCATTTGGAGGCCTGGTAACAGCTGAAACGCTTTTGATGAAACTGTTATTGCCCTCATTTCAAATCCATGCAGATTTAATAAAATAGTGGATCTTGCATTCGATGACCTCCTTTTTCTCAACCTGCCGATGAGTATTTAATTGCCAGTTCAAGAACACAGTGGTGTTCTTTCTCCTTCTCAGCATCTTCATGCTGATGCTGTTGCCTCATCCTGCTGGCTTCCCATGCATGTTGTTCTTTCTATTCTTCCAGTTTATCTTGCTTTCACTGCTTTCCTAGCTGAATGTGTTGCTCTCACTCCTATAGTTGAAATTCATTCTCACATTCCATCTTTATCACATCAGTGAAAGCGTGCTAAGATTTGATGTGATATTTGATAGAAACGGTTGGAAGGACAGTAAAGAGAGGCTTGAAAGATTTTACAGACAGAAGGTCCAAGCATTGGTATTGGGAACATATGATGCTTGTAATGTGGGTGATTTGGGACCAAAGGGATACAATTTCCCCTGTCAATAATTTTAGCAAAAATCAAGTGCATTTACCTTTTTAGTAAAATTGATGGAAGACAGTTAATTCCCCAGGTTTGTGTATCTTATCCAAATAAGAGATTAGCTGCACATTGAGGGAAATGCAACCATTGTCAACAGGGTTTCGATCTTGAACTGGTAACTATGCTCCAATGTACAATAATTAGAGATCAAGGTGCCGATAAAGGTATAATGCAGCACATTTCAATTATACTTTGCACTGATCAGAAAAGAAATCTCAAGATTATAAAGGATAAATCTAAGAAACTCAATACAGTGCCTGGCTGCAATAACAGAAAAAACAAAATAATACCCTCGGCTGAATTCTCAGAGGGATAAACTATCAGGCAAAAGACATTTTCAGATTGTGTTTCGGTCAGGCCGCACCGGATTGGACAGCACGGTAGCACAATGGTTAGCACTACGACTTGACAGCGACAGGGTCCCAGACTTGATTCCCGGCTTGGGTCACTGTCTGTGCGGAGTGTTCACGTTCTCCCTGTGTCTGCGTGGGTTTCCTCTGGGTGCTCCGGTTTCCTCCCACAAGTCCCGAAAGACGCGCTATTAGGTCATTTGGACAATCTGAATTCTCCCTCCGTGTACCCGAACAAGCGCCGGAATGTGGCGACTAGGGGCTTTTCACAGTAACTTCATGTAATGTAAGCCTACTTTTGACAATAAAGATTATTAATATTTAAATTAATATTAATTATTACTGTGTGCAGTGTGCCGCAATCAAATTCCTGGTAGGTAATAGTTAGCGTGTCGTCACACCCATATACGTTTTTTAACCCTTTCGGGAATAGTTCCAAGCTGATTAGCAGCCCATTGACCACTTGTTCCGTGGCCAAATGGTCCCGGCGCTGGACTCAGCCATGGACCTTTTGGCGCTACCAATGCGCCACAAGGTCTCCTTATTCCTGGCAGGTGAGACTTTGTTTGGGAACACAATTTTGGAAAGATATTCTCTGGTCAGCTATTCATAGGAAGTATAATAACAGGGAGGTGAAAAGGCGAACATAATTGTCCTATGCTACCAGGGATTAAGTTATGAGGAACATTGAAGGCAGTTGAGGTGATTTCCTTTGAGAAGAGGAGACTTGAAAGTCAATCTAATTGAATTATGCAAGATTATGAAATAAACTAAGAAAATTGATCCAGCAGATTGCTCATTACACTGTATGCATCAAATCCAAAATGCATGATATAAAAATTAAATAATATGAAGAAAGGTTGGTAACATGTACTCATAGTTTCGCCATATTCATGATAAAATTCTGTAATGCTCCCCAATTACTTCCCATTCCTTGGTGCAATCATTTTAAAGGTCCTTGACATGCTCTATAAATCTCTCCATGGACTTATCCTTACACCTATGTTAACTCTTTATTCCTGCTCACATTATCTGACTTGCCAACTCAGGCCTCTCCTGCATCTGTCCCTCCATCTGTTCCACCATCATTAGTGGAACTTTCATTCATCATGCCCAGTTTTCTGAAACTCGCTCATTTTTTCTGTTTCTTCTCCATTTATAATCTGCCAACCATGGAAAAGGTTGGTGCTCATGAGCAATGACACAGAGTACATAGTGCTCCTAACAGGAAAAACATGGGATGCCTTCCAACATTTCTAACACTTAGTCATTTGGTGGTACAGAACTGGAGTATTGAACACAAAGAAGTCTTACAACACCAGGTTAAAGTCCAACAGGTTTGTTTGGAATCACTAGCTTTCTGAGTGCAGCTCCTTCATCAGGTGAGTGAAGAGGTGGGCTCCACAAACTCATATATAGACAAAGTCAATGATGCAAGATGATACTTTGAACGCGAGTCTTTGCAGGTAATTAAGTCTTTACAGGTCCAGACGGTGCGTCTGGAGAGAGGGATAATCACAGGTTAAAGAAGTGTGAATTGTCTCAAGCCAGGACAGTTCATAGATCATAGAATGTACAGTGCAGAAGGAGGCCATTCGGCCCATCGAGTCTGCACTGGCTCCTGGAAAGAGCACCCTACCCAAGGTTAACACCTCCACCCTATCCCCATAACCCAGTAACCCCACCCAACACTAAGGGCAATTTTGGACACTAAGGGCAATTTATCATGTCTAATCCACCTAACTTGCACATCTTTGGACTGTTGGAGTAAACCGGAGCACTCGGAGGAAACCCACCCACACATGGGGAGGATGTGCAGACTCAGCACAGACAGTGACCCAAGCCGGAATCGAACCTGGGACCGTGGAGCTGTGAAGCAATTGTGCTATCCACAATGCTGCCGTGCTGCGGTAGGATTTGTTGGTAGGATTTCGCAAGCTCAGGCCAGATGGTGGGGGGTGAATGTAATGAGACATGAATCCATGGTCCTGGTTGAGGCCATACTCATGTGTGTGGAACTTGACTGTCAGTTTCTGCTTGGCGATTCTGCATTGTCGTGAAGGCCACCTTGGAAATGCTTACTCGAAGATCAGAGACTGAATATCCTTGACTGCTGAAGTGTTCCCCGACTGAAGGGAGCATTCCTGCCTGTTGATTGTCGCGTGATGTCCGTTCATCCATTGTCGCAGCATCTGCATGATCTCGCCAATGTACCATGCCTCAGGACATCCTTTCCTGCAGCATATGAGGTAGGCAACGTTGGCCGAGACACATGAGTATGTACCGTGTAACTGGTGGGTGGTGTTCTCACGTGTAATGGTGGTACCCATGACGATGATCTGGCACATCTTGCAGAGGTTGCCATGGCAGGGTTCCGTGGTGTCGTGGTCGCTGTTCTCCTGAAGGCTGGGGAATTTGCTGCAAATAATGGTCTGTTTGAGGTTGCGCAGTTGTTTGAAGGCAAGTAGAGGGGGTGTGGGGATGGCCTTGGCAAGATGTTCACCTTCATCGATGATGTGTTGAAGGCTGCAAATAAGTTGTTGTAGTTTCTCCGCTCCGGGGAAGTACTGGACGACAAAGGGTACTCTATCGATTATGTCCTGTGTTTGAAGGCTGCGAAGAAGATGTTGTAGTTTCTCTGCTGCGGGGAAGTACTGAACGACGAAGGGTACTCTATCGGTTTTGTCCTGTGTTTGTCTTCTGAGGAGATCGGTGCGTTTTTTTTCTGTGGCGCGTTGGAACTGTTGATAGACAAGTCGAGCAATATATCCCATTCTTACGGCGTCTTTCAGTGTCTGTAGATGTCTGTTTTGTTTCTCCTCGTCTGAGCAGATCCTGTGTATACGGAGGGCTTGTCCATAGGGGATGGCTTCTTTAATGTGTTTAGGGTGGAAGCTGGAGAAGTGGAGCATCGTGAGGTTATCCGTGGGCTTGCAGTAAAGTGAAGTGCTGAGGTGATCCTTGATGAAGGTGTGTGTGTCCAAGAATACAACCGATTCTGGAGAGTAGTCCATGGTATGATGGTGGGATGGAACTTAACAGATGGGTGGCATGGTAGCACAGTGGTCAGCACTATTGCTTCACAGCTCCAGGGACCCGGGTTCGATTCCCGGCTTGGGTCACTGTCTGTACAGAGTTTGCACGTTCTCCGAAAGCTGTGCTTGTTAGGTGAATTGGACATTCTGAATTCTTCCTCTGCGAACCTGAACAGGCGCCGGAGTGTAGCGGCTAGGGGACTTTCACAGGGACTTCAATGCAGTGTTAATGTCAGCTTACTTGTGACAATAATAAATATTATTATTATTATTAAGGTTATCAGTCAGGCTTGCAGCCTGGATTATGCAAGCTAGAAGCCACATACAAAGGACCCGATTCTTTACAGACAGAAGGAGCACATCCACGCATTGAACTGCTTTCAACTAAACTAAAGCTTGGAGCAGCCATTCCCTGGTTCATTCCTCTTGACAATGCCTTGACCAATCAGAGTATACCTGCCTGGTTTGAATTTCATAGAATCATAGAATACATATATGTGTGCAGCACGGTAGCATTGTGGATAGCACAATCGCTTCACAGCTCCAGGGTCCCAGGTTCGATTCCAGCTTGGGTCACTGTCTGTGCGGAGTCTGTACATCCTCCCCGTGTGTGCGTGAGTTTCCTCCGGGTGCTCCGGTTTCCTCCCACAGTCCAAAGATGTGCAAGTTAGGTGGATTGGACATGATAAATTGCCCTTAGTGTCCAAAATTGCCCTTAGCGTTGGGTGGGGTTACTGGGTTATGGGGATAGGGTGGGGGTGTTAACCTTGGGTAGGGTGCTCTTTCCAAGAGCCGGTGCAGACTCGATGGGCTGAATGGCCTCCTTCTGCACTGTAAATTCTAAATTCTAAATTCTAAAAAAATATAGTGCAGAAAAAGGCCATTTGGCCCATCAGGTCGGCATCGACCATCTGAAAGAGCACCCTACCTAGGCCCACTCTCCCATCCTATCCCCATAACCATGCAACCCCACCTAACCTTTGGGCACTAAGGGGCAATGTGGCAGGGCCAATCCACCTAACCTGCATATCATTGGACTATGGGAGGAAACTGTAGCAACCGGAGGAAACCCACGCATGCACTGGGATATCATGCAAACTCCACACAGACAGTTGCCCAAGGTCGGAATCAAATCCATGTCCCTGGCTCTGTGAGGCAGCAGCGCTAACCACTGTAGCAACGTGCCACCCACGGTAACAGTTAACGGTTTCCTACTATATTCTCCACGGCAACTCCCCTTCCAGAGTACACTTGCCAACCAATCAGAACTCTCTTCTCTTGCAATACATGCTGTTGTTCCTGTGGTGATATGCATCACTGTAGATACACAAGGGGTTAATGTAAGTACACATAGATTAGCTAGACACTAGAGGGAGCACCAGAGACATGACACACAGACACTCAACCAATAGGTCAGTAAGATAGGACACGACCAATGGGCATTCACGATACACACAGAGGTGACACTACCACAGTGGGGTATTACACCAACCCATATATAAAGGACACAGCACACATGATCTTCCTCTTTTCAGTGGAGACACTCAGTGAGTACAGACACAGGGTTGATCGAACATCACACCCAACACGTGGATTGTAGCATACTTGTTTGAGTAGCTATGGAAGGATTAACAGTCGAGGCGAATCCGAGTAGGAGAATTGGAAATAGTTTAATAAACATGTTGAAGTTATCTCCACGTCTGAACCTTCCTTTGTCAGAGTGAACATCAAGGAAGCAGATTATGCAACGCCAAGAGCATAACAAGACAGGGTACCAGTTGAGTGACTGTTTCAATCCATATAGTTACAACTCAGCAAACAGTGACAACCAGAACAACAGCCAGGCAAGACGATGTTCGGGATTCCAGTTCCACAACAGCTCAGGTACCAAGGCAATCTCAGTTGGTTCAGGCAGAGATTCGAGATATACCCGGTAGCGTCCGACCTCGATGGCACGGCGGATGCAGAGAAAATAAAGCTTCTACTTACCATCGCGGGTCCAGAAGCAGCTGAAATCTTCCAGACCTTCAAATACGCAAAGGGGCAAAACAAGAGCGATTTCTAGGCAGTCCTGGGCAAATTCCAAGAATTCTGTTAGGAGACTATAAGAAAAAACGGTAAAAGAAGCACCAAAACTCACCACGAGATAGACTTGCAGCAGAAATCTGCAATTTTGAATTGCAGCCATCTTGGTAAAGGTGCTGCACATGCGCAGTTGAGAAAAAGGCCCCAAGTAAAGGAACAGCAATCTGAGCATGCCCAATCGCTTCCTACGACCTACGTCACACGCATCGTGAAGTCAGAGGCCCCGGACCACGCCCACTTAAAGGGGAAATGTCCCAAAGCACAAAAAGAAATTTAAAGCTGTAAAACATGATTCTTTCACCTGGAACGACAGCACAATGCCTGAAATTCAACCGATAGCTGAAAGTAACCTCCGCAGAACCAACAAACAGTTAGCACCGCCCAAAGAGATGATACAGTCCTTGAATACTATGACTCAGACCTTGATTTCTTCTTTGGACATCGCAAGCCCAATGCCAGCTCCGACACAAAAAGTGATGATTTGGTCCCAGAAGACTACGACTCAGATGAAGGTTTCATCATTAGAGATGGCGACCTCAGTACCAAATCCGAACCACAACGAGATGTGTTCTACAGTGAAGACTCCGACACAGACGCGGATGTGTTCTTCGGATTTGAGGATCTTCAGCTCAGCACATATGACATCCCGACTCGTGAGTGCAGGATTATGCTGTGGCCTGACACCGAGAGACAGAGAGCGGTACAAGCCCACAGAGGACGGCCTTCTGCCACACAGAGAGTGGTCCATGCACCACAAAGGGTCCCAGCCTCTACACAGGAAGCAATGAAAGACTCCACAGGCGAGCTCGTGGACCGACTCCACGATAGAAGAAACGCAAGACTCCACACCGCAGTCCTTGCATGAACAAAAAGTGATTGGAGTGACACAAGCCTCCACAGCGAGCTCGTGGACAGCCTCCACGATAGAAGTTACACAAGACTCCAAAGTGCAGTCCTTGCATGAACAAGACCATGAGGGTCTAGCAACCTGCTCTGAGCAACCAGCAGCAGACGATGACGATCTACCACGCTCCAGTGAACAACAATGCGACTATGACAGTCCACCCACATTGTTTGAGCCACCAGAAGAAGACTCTGACAGTCTACCCAGCCCAAGTGACCAACAAAAAGCTACTGAGGCTCTATCCACTATCTGTGAGACAAGTGACGCCAGCATCTCACTTCCCATACAAGATGTGCAATGTGACAGACCTCAACTAGTGTGTACAGAGGCACTCGACGATCACAGTGAGACCACTGGTGACTCCGGTGACACCACGTTACTTCAAAGCTCATTCGCTCGAGCCTCTCCACAAGCAAATGCATTCCTGAATGTTTTGACTCCAGACGTGGAGCATCAAGAAACTTCAGCTGACTCAAGTGAACCTGACATGACTCCAGACGGGGAGCATCACAAAATCTCAGCTGACTCCAGTGAACCTGCAATGACTCCAGACAGGGAGCATCAACAAACCAAACTTGATTCATGTAAGCTGAACTTGACTCCAGATGGGGAGTGCCACAAACTCAGTGATGGCACGCTCAAGGTGACAGAAGATGCCACAAAGCACGCTGACGCGAGTAACTGTGTGAAGGACTCCTGTTCTCCACAGAGCGCAGCAAACATGGCAACAAAACCAACCGACACAACGCAACCTATGAAAACCATATCAAAGACAATGACACGACGCGTACCAAAGACAACATCGTCGACAGCAAGCATGACAAAGACTACACCAATGGAACTACGACTGGTACGACATGGTACAACTCTGCCCATGAGGGACACTGTTACTGCTCAGCTCAGTACAATGACATACCATGGCAGGACGATGCATCTTTCCAATTCACGTTTGCTGCACTACCAACAGGCAACCTGGCTTTCAGGACAGATTCCATCCCACATTGCTATCACAGGCATCAGAAAAAAAAAAGACTCCAAAGCAGACAACAAAGTGATTTGACCACTTTTTGGTTCCTTATGCACAGGGACACTGATGTTAACATGTACTAGATGCTGTGGTGTGAAGAGGCAAGAGTTCAGCTCCTTTTTCACCAACACACCTTTAATGGTTCAAACTCACTCTGCACAGAACTCTACAGATCATCACAAACTCCAGAGTCCACCTGAAGTCCCTTTACATATCAGTGTCAATCATTGAACACTTAACATAAATGAGACAATCATTGAACACTTAACATAAATGAGACAACTAATTGCAATGTCTCTTAACCCATTACTTAACAGTCTCCCCTTCCTTGGAGAAAAAAAACAATTAGGTAAAAACAAAATTTCAAGAAACTAAATTTTCAAGAAACTAAAACACACACCTGATTCCCCCTTCTTTTTTTTTGAGTAGAAGAGAAAAAAAACATTCACAGAAACAGGCGGCCTTCATTCACGATATCTAAAAGTTTCTGTGAACTAGCCCCTCTTTTCGTGAAACAGTCTGACAGTTGATAGCTACTGTCAACCCATTTAATTTTTGTTATTTCCCCTCTGTCCAACATCTGCTTTAAACTTGCGATGTCTATCCGTAACCTCTTTTCATTGACACTTTTTGTAGAGTGCACATTTTCCCACAGGGATTTATTGTCAATGTGACAGTCAATAGGTATATTACCTAAATCCTCTAATCCCAAAATTTCTGTCAATATCTGACTTATATAAAAGGCCCTATCCACCGCTTCCACTAAGCTTAATGTCTCAGCAGCCAAAGTGCTTTTGACCACTCTTCTTATTTTCTTTGTTTCCCACACAAGAGGGCAACATTTACCATTGTTCCCCAAAAGAAAAATTATAAAACCTCCTGCGCTTGAAACTCCATCACATAAATTTGCATAGGACGCATCACTATAAACTATGAGTTTCAAATGCCTAGGATCACCTAAAACAAGGAACTTCAAAACACACTCCTGCATTTTTAGTTTGGCCAACACTTTATTTGCTCTTATTCTGTCTTCCACTTTGGGATCATTCATCTTTGTACTCAACTCTAAAACATCAAAACTCACGTCCGGTCTAGTCTGTCTTCCTAACCAGTTCAGTTGCCCAATTAAACTTCGCAGTTGCTCTTTTTCTATCTTCGAAACCATTGCGTCTTTTTGTGAAACCCGGCCACGACTAATTGCTATTGGACTGATGCTTTCCAAGTAAGATTGCTGACGTAAAGTTGCTCCTAACTGAGTCTGTCTGATTTCCAAACCAATATATTTAAATGCACCGGAAGCCTGACTTCCAACCCTGAATTCTTTCCTCAAACCAGAGATTACAATAGCTTCAAAATCACTAGTCCCACCCCACAAAAAATCATCGTCATGCATCATGAAGATGCCAGCAAGATTTCCTTTATAGTGCCAGTAAAACATTGCAGGATCTGCTTTCAACTGGCAACAGCCTAACTTTAATAAGACTGACCTCACCGAAAAGTACCACACTCTAGATGCATCATTTAATCCATATACACATTTGTTCAACTTCCACAGTACCCCTTCTGTGTTAGCTGCTTCTTTAGGAGGACGGAGAAAAATGTCTCTCTGGAGTTGATGCCCCTGCAAAAAGGCAGCTTTTATATCTATAGATTTGCAGTCCCATGCCTTTGTGGCTAATAGAGCCAAGAAGATCTTTAAAATAACCTTTCCTGCTGTAGGTAAATCTACCCTTAAGTCCTGATCGTCTAAGTTTTCTTCAAATCCCCTTGCCACAAACCTGGCCTTTGCCTTATAAGTTCCATCCGGAAGAACCTTTTCTGTACAAATCCATCTGTGGGATAGAGCTTTTTGTCCCCTATCCGGTACTTCCGTGTATACCCCAAATTCACTCCAACTATGCAATTCTTGCTGTTTAGCATCTTTGATAACTTTTTCATCTAATTTATTTGAAGCCACCAAAATCTCACGTGCATGTGGGCTTCTACTTCTATTAGTATTCGTAGTCTTACTCCTGTTCCGAGATCTTGATAAACTACGTCCCCTTTCCTGCCTGGTATCTCGTTCTGTACTGCTACTGCTTGATCTTTCTCTTCTGTAGCGGGATGTCCTTTCAATAGTTCTCGACCTTTTCCTGCGAACCTGTTCACTATCCGATGTACTATCTGAACTAGCACTGCGTTTCTGTGCCCTCCATTTTTGAACTTCGTTTTCCCAATCCATTGTCTTAACTTCCTCCCCTGAATGCTGTACATTCAACCAATGTTTATACTTTCCAGCGGCCTTCCCTGCTCTACTAATAACAGTTGCATCCTTCCATTGACTAGAGCCTTCAGGCAAGTATGTCACTTTTGTACCAACCTTTGGCAGTTGCCCTTTCGGAAAAATGGCCTGATCTAATTTATCAGAAGTGTTGCGTTCCTCTACAGAAACCCTGTCTATATCAGTTAACTGGTCCTCATAGTTCTGTAACACATGCGTACCAGATGACTCTGGTTCCTCGTCTTGTCTGTCTGCTCTGTCTAAATTTGAAAATTTGTAATCGGTACCCATTATCCTTGATGAATGTACCCTAACAGTTTGATTACCATGTTGCAAAATAAATGTTTTGCCATCTATGCCTATGATCTTCCCTAGGCCTTTCCATTCATTAGAATTGTCTCTCTTATAGTATACCATTTCTCCTTGTTGAAAAACGGCATCTGATGGCCGTACATTATGTCTTAAAGCTCTGCGAATTCTTTCAGAGACTTCTGCTTATAAAAAAGCTTTTCTACTGCTATGTAACGCGTTTAAATGTTCAGCAAAACCTGAGCTAATTGTAGTCCCTTACCAAGCTGGAGGCTGGTCATCCAAAATGGAGGGAATTTTAGGATTTCTACCAAACACTAATCGATAAGGACTACAGCCCCCAACCATCTGCCATAAATTCTTTGCATGTACCCCCCATGCTAAAGCTGAATTTAGCGTGCAGTTTGGTCGATCGCCCAAAATTTTCCGAAGCATGTCATCGATAACAGCATGATTTCTTTCGCAGACACCATTACTAAACGGGCTTTCAGCAGCCGTGTTCATAACTCTGATATTCATGTTTTCACACATATTCCTAAACTCATCATTAGCAAATTCTCCCCCATTGTCCGTAAAGAATTTTGCAGGTGGGCCCATTCCTGTCCCGATACATTTTTCCACAAGTTTGTCCAAAATTGCTCTCTTTTCTTTACTTCGTACAATCATTGATTGACTAAATCTGGTAGCTAAATCTACAAAATGCTAAATAAATATATTATTTGCTTTATCCTAGATCTTAAGGTCCATGGCCACAATGTCATTAAAATCCCTGGCCAAAGGTAGGGTTACTATCGGTCGTGCTGGTGTCCTTCTGTACTTCCTGCAAACTTCACAGCGATCACTAACCTGTTCTATCAGCTTAGAATAGTCATCATCCCTTACTCCTGCATCCTTTAATAAATTTTTCAGCCTCCGAGGAGATGGATGTGCAAATTGCCTATGCAGTTTTACAACAATAAGCTTTTTACCAGCTAAAGTTGCATTATCAACTGTCATTAATACATCCTTAACCACTCTACTTGAAACATTATTTGTCAATAATGGAATACAATAATGTCCCGACTGTGTAAATTGTAAGTCCACCGTCTTTCCAAAAACTGTTGCCTTATCCTGTTCCATATCCAGCTTCATGTGTGCTTTCTTCATCGACGGTCTGCTCAGAAACAAAAGTATCTCACTTGATTCAACATCCGTGCTAATAAAATGATTCACTCCAGCAATATTGCAAGGGATCACCACTCTTTTCAGTGACTTCAGAGTATTATCATCCCCAAACCTGAAACTTGTGGAACTTTTAAATTCCTTAACCTTGTTACGATTTTCAGCATCCAATGAGTCCAGATAACATTTTAACTAGTCAATCCCACACACAGTAGATGTGCAGCCACTGTCCAATACAGCACATTTAAAAGATTCTGCAACCAACAGCCTCATTACCGGCGTAAAACAGCTTGTTAATAGGCCAATGCCTTCTTTCTGGTCACTATCTTTTTCCTCTTCTGACTCTTCCGTGTCATTTGTCACTTCAAATACTCTATCATAACGAGTTGGACAGTTGAAAGCATAATGGTATTGAGAGTCACATCGAAAACATTGATTTATCATGCCCCGTGCATTTCTGGGGTTCATCCTCCTATTGTAGGTTCTAACTGGGTTTTGTCTTCATAATTTCCTTGGCTCAGTCTTCTTTTATAGTCTTGAGGCCTGTTCATAGCTATACGATTTCGCCATCCTGTTAGTAGTGTATCTTCCATATTCTGCCTTATAGCAGGCTGACCTATTTGGGTCATCAGAGCCATTGGAATCGAATGTTTCCCCAAAAAATCTTTTAAAGCTGCTGTCATCTGTTCGAATAAGGTATCGTTATCTGTAAACTGAACTCCTGTCAAACCCAGGAGCCTATCCATGTTGCTCACTCTAGCACAGTCAAGTAATTCAAAGGCCAACACAGACTGTGGAAATTCCAGCCTGTGTTTCTGCAACTTTTTATATAGTCTGCCAAATTCCATTATATAGTCTTCCATAGATAAATCCTCCATTTTCCGGAACTTATCAAAATCCGACCATGCTTCACACGCACTTAACAAGTCATCTTTCTTATAAATCTTGTCCATATAAAGTAATAAAGTCGCCAGACCTTCTTCTGAGTCTAACTCTTCCAACTCCAGCTCAGAAAGCACTTTGTTTCGTTTTTTACTGCCATATGGTAAAGAAAGAGCCAATGCCATACCTTGTTTTCTCTTTCCTAAAGCAGTCACCTTAGTCCACATAACTACTGCACTTCTCCATTGGTCATATGATTCCCTTTCAGAAAATAGGGGAGGATAATCATAACCAGCCATCTTTGTCCTGGGCTCAGCCATGTTTCCCCCCCTTTTTTTTCACTCCTTGGTTTGATCTGGAAAAATTGTACCTTTCAAGCCTTCACATTTACACAGCAACAATCCTCTTCTACCATTGTTAACATGTACTAGATGCTGTGGTATGAAGAGGTAAGAGTTCAGCTTCTTTTTCACCAACACACCTTTAATGGTTCAAACTCACTCTGCACAGAACTCTACAGATCATCACAAACTCCAGAGTCCACCTGAAGCCCCTTTACATATCAGTGTCAATCATTGAACACTTAACATAAATGAGACAATCATTGAACACTTAACATAAATGAGACAACTAATTGCAATGTCTCTTAACCCATTACTTAACAACTGATGGTGTTCACAAGGACATGCCACCGTCAAAATCACCAACTCACCAACCCAACAAGAAAGACATTCGCCCCTGATAATTGATGGGTTTTGGACTTACACATATGCGTTGGACTTATTGTTTAATGACTGTTATCATAACTTGTACAGAGCATCACTTATCTACCTTTTTTTAAATTCAATTTTCTTTAACAGTGTACAGAAAATATGTAACATGAAAAAAGGGGGATGTGGTGATATGCATCACTGTAGATACACAAGGGGTTAATGTAAGTACACATAGACTAGCTGGACACTAGAGGGAGCACTAGAGACATGACACACAGACACTCAACCAATAGGTCAGTAAGATAGGACATGACCAATGGGCATTCACGATACACACAGAGGTGACACTACCACAGGGGGCATTACACCAATCCATATATAAAGGACACAGCACACATGATCTTCCTTTTTCCAGTGGGGACACTCAGTGTGTACAGACACAGGGTTGATTGAACATCACACCCACCACGTGGATTGTAGCAGACTGGTTCGTCAGTCTGAGTAGCTATAGAAGGATTAACAGTAGAGGCGAATCCGAGTAGGAGAATTGTAAATAGTTTAATAAATGTGTTGAAGTTATCTCCATGTCTGAACCTTCCTTTGTCAGAGTGAACATCAAGGAAGCAGTTTATGCTATGCCAAGAGTATAATAAGACAGTTCCCTTGTCCTGATGCGTGCAAGATGAAATGCTTCGACAACATGTCTCCTTTTTCAGCAATACTCAATTTCTAACACTGTTCAGTGAGGAATCATTATTGGAATCATGAAAATGAAATGAAAATCACTTATTATCACGAGTAGGCTTCAATGATGTTACTGTGAAAAGCCCCTAGCCGCCATATTCTGGCGGCTGTTCGGGGAGGCTGGTACGGGAATTGAATGGGAATAGGTCTTACTGGCCTATTGGTTGAGTGTCTGTGCTACTGGCCTGCTTTGGTCTGCTTTAAAGCCAGCGATTTAGCCCAGTGTGCTAAACCAGCCCCATTACATTGGATGTGAATTCAATTTGGTATTCAACCCAATAAAACCTACATTTCAGTATGATAAAGTTGGCAAACCGTCATGAGGTACCAGCTTAGGAAAAGGTTTGTTCCAATTTTGTGTAAAATCCAATAGTTGCAATGCTATAGGTGTTTTTAACATACTGGACAAAATTGAAATTTTTTTTTTTTCTGGATTCAAAAGTGAGTCGGATTCATATTTGCCATTTTTGTTTAAATGTCAAAAGAGAAATACATTTCTTGCACGTTTCAGGATTTGAACATACAAGATGGTACCCAGATTAAGACAAGAAATTTAGAGGTTTAGATGAACAGTGTTAACTGGTACCGCTGCTGTGGAACTGCCAGACATAAATTAACCAGCATTCCGAAGCCTCCCATTCAGTGGGTGGGAAATTTAGAATGCGATCAGCAGAGGTCGAACTCAGTCCAATCATTTTAACTATCTTATGCTCTCTGAAACAACAAACTCTGCTTTCAGAGATAGATCATTATTCATTCACATTTTGATTAGAATGAATTATTCCACTTATACCAATATTAGTTCATTAATAATTAAATCTTAAAGTGTGCCTCGATGTTGTCCACTGCGGTTACATCAGGTCATGCCTACAGCCTTTTATTTTATATGTTCACACAGGAAGACAGTTGATTTTAAACATGATGATGATGCTTTTTGCTGCCTATTACATTTGTAAACTTCAGTGCCGCATTTCCGATGAAGTGACCGATCTGCGAAATACGGTAGAAGGCAGAATATTCTTGATCCGATATAATAACCATTTAGAACAACTAACTGGAACTTGCGTCAATTGGAATCGAATATAAAATATCATAAATAAAAATTTGGGATGATTGAATTTTGCAGTTCATCTGCAGCTGTACTCGGCCTCACATTGTGGCCTCGAGTGTTCAAATACTCTAGACTTTACAGTTGAGCCTTTTATTGCACTTCTTCTGCAGCTTGCTAGATAGTTAATATGATAACTAATCAGATGTGTTCAGCAATAAATGCATCAGCTGAACTACACATGGACAACTCTTGCCAAAATTTTGTTACAAATCCAATATTTAAATATCCAATGTCAGGTTTATAGCTGTCAACAGTAAATTGCTACGAGGTGTTAAACTTTGAAAATAAATATAGTGGGGTGAAAGAATGTTACATATATCGTGCATTGTTGCAAAATTTGGAACCTTTCAAAATGCAGAACTCAAGATGGACAACAAATAAACACAAGTGCAGAAACATTAGAAACAACATATTTACTGCTCACCCGCAAGCAATGTTATTGAATAGATCTATAATTCAAAATACTGGGATGCTGAAAATTTAAAATAGAAACAGAAAGTGCTGGAAAAACTCAGCAGGTCAGACAGAATCTGTGGAGAGAAAAACATAATTGACGTTTCAAGTTGAATAACTTCTTCAGAATTGAAATGTTACGGATTTTACCCAACACCTTGCTACCCCCCCCCCCCCCCCCCCCCCCCCACTTCACATACAGCACCTTCCCATACAAGCGCAGGAGATGTAACACCTGCCCTTTTACCTCTTCCATCCTCACTGTCCAAGACCCCAAATACCCCTTACAAATGAAACAATTTGGTCTACTGTATTCGCTGCTCACAATGACGCCTCCACCACATTGGGGAGACCAGACTGGCTGACTGCTTTGCTCGGCCCACAAGCACAATCCTGACCTGCCTGTCGCTTTCCATTTTAATTCACCACTTTTCTGCCCTAGGCTGGCTGCAATGTTCCAGTTAGGCTCAACACAAGCTTAAGGGCAACGCCTCATCTTCTGATTAGGCACTTAAGCCCTCTGGACTCAACTTTAAGTTTAACAATTGCAGATCATGAGCCAGGTTTTCTCCGATATTGGGAATGGATATTGGGAATGGCCGATGTCGGGCAGTAAAAGTGGCCATGAGACCTCCAAAGTCAACAGTTGAACGCCATATAGTGCGGGACTTTGAATAAATGAAGGCAGGCAGAGATTCAATACCATATTGCTGGCAGGCAAACTCCGATTCATCTGGTCCACCATCAACTCAGCGATTCGATGATCCAGGGGGCATTTTTGAAGGGCACACCATCATGGGGCTGGTTTAGCACAGTGGGCTAAATAGCTGGCTTCTAAAGCAGACCAAGGCCAGCAGCGTGGATTCAATTCCCGTACCAGCCTCCCCAAACAGGCGCCGGAATGTGGCAACTAGGGGCTTTTCACAGTAATTTGATGCCTACTTGTGACAATAAGTGATTTTCATTTCATTTAATTTCACAATTTTCGCCCAGGTGCACCCCCTCCAATCGACCCTCATCCCCATGCACTGAACTCGCTCCAAACTCCCCTGAAATTATTGCTCACCAGGTGCATGTCTTCTGAGACAGGTCATGATTCATGCGATTCTGACATTGTGCTACCGTGAATGCGTTATTTGGCGTAGCGATATGATTCTGCTATATGGACCCGATAATGGCATGGTCACTTATTATAACCAGGGTCCCGACATTGAACAGCAGGAATAGCAGCGCGCCACTGACGATGGGGTTGGGGGAGGGATGATCATTTCCTGCTTTCATGTCGACGTGAAACGCAACTTTCACCTTCTCACAATGTTTTCCGCTTTTGTCGCTTCAAACAGGAGCGGAAAATCCCGGCCCATGAATTCTATCTTTGATCCAGCCTGTGCTTGTTTTCATGTTTTTGTTTTCGATCGGAGGTGATCTTTATTCTGTCATTATCTCCTACTCTGGGCCAATGTTTTGATTCTTTACTATGACCATGACCACTCATTTTGTCTTTTATTCTGTGACATCTTTGTTATTTTCCCTCTTCCACTCTCTAATTTATTTCAAACCTCCCCGTTGGATCTATAGTCCAAACTAGTTTTTGAACTGTAGCCATTAAACTAATCAGATTATTTCATATGAAATATAATGGGCTGGATTTAATGCAGCTCATCACAATGGGAACCATGGCAACCGGGCACACTTTATTGTGGTAGAGGCCACATGTCAGTGTCCAGGCTGCAACAAGATCTCCCCTGATTAAGTCGGATGGTGGAAAGGGCTGGAGCAGAATTCCAGGCAGCCTCCGGCAGGATGTCAATTAAGCTCATTAGTTAGTTAACTGACACCCATTATTCCCAAGTCCATTGCAATTTAGTGGATTACTGCAAAGCTTCCCTGCTCCTTCGGAAGGCCACCCAGCAATCCTGAGTAGCCGACCAGAGACTGTCCCTCATAGTGAAGCACTGTGTGTCCAATGGAGGGACCCAGCATCAGGTGGGGTGAGGGGGCAGCTGAAAGACCTTACCTCCAAACACCGCTCTCCTGTGACCCCACAGTTCATGACCTTCATCCTGCCTGAATTGATTCCAATTTCGCCTACAGAAACGGTCCAGTTGATCGTAAACAGTTTGGCGCCCGGCGCAGACCTCATTTTTGTCCTCCCCCCGCTATTCACCGGCCTCGACGCACTCTCACTCGAGCACAACAAGGCCACTGAATTGCGCCCAATATTTATAGCACTCTAAGAAAGCAAACTAAAGATTGGGGGTCATGTGATGGGAGTGGCTGGGTTTTCACGAGCTCTGGCTTTGCTCGTCTTTTAATCCTTTATGTACACATTTCATAATGGTCCTTATTTGGCAAATATGCTTGTTAATCTGTCCCGGGATGATCCTGATGGAGTTTTGTAATGAGGAGTCAGGGGAAATAGTAAAGAATCCTTGTATGATTGAGGCAGTCGGAGTTGACTAGGATGGGTCCCAGCTTGCAATGCTGTTGTTGTTGATGTGCGGGGCCTATGCCTTGGCAGTGCAGGGGGCATCGGGAGGTTGGCTGCCTCGAGAGTGTTGTTCCAGATGGTGATCTCGGCTCTGTGTGGCAGATCTTTGGTGCTCACCTTGAACAACGGTAAGGTATCCTTGGGAGCATGGTGGAGGCGCAGGAGAAAATCCCTGCGTTTGGTAGAGCACTTTCCCTGGTAAAGGCCTGCCTATGATTTGTTGAGATCCTGCTGTATGGTGCATCAAATATCCTGACAGTTAGGCAGGCAGGGGCCAGACAAGGAGTGTCCGTGTGTCCGGTTTCTGGTGGGAAGTGGGAAGCGACTTCCCAACTGAGTTTGAAGATTGGCTGCTATGCCTTCGTAATGCTGATTTGGAGGCTGGGTGTATCAGGTTCAACAGAGCACGATGTATCCAGTCTTCCAGACATGTGGTCAGTTGGACTACCCAACTGCTGCCTTTCTGATATCCTGTTTTTGCTGATCATTGTGAGGGGATGGAGGTGGCTGAGTGGGTCAAGTCACCACAAGATGAGTGAAACCACAGGAAGGTGATTGATGGATAGATGGTTGGTGTGGAGTTGGATGGAAGGGTTGGTACTCCCCAGTTGGAGCTGACTGTTCCAGATTCTTATTTAGCTTTTTGTTATTTTGAATTTAAGAATCTGTGCCTATCTCCATCAATGGCCTGGGCAGGACTGGGTTCCTTGGGACTTTTCCTTGAAGTCATTATTCTTAGAAAATGAGTAGTGGCGAGTTGGGCTTAATTAATCCTCTATTGATTTGTTGACTATTCCTAGGAGAACTCAGGAGTTTCCTCCTTAAAAGCTTTTTTCCCCCTCTTCTCTTCATCTGGGTGAGCAGTGTGCTATTCAGTAGGGAGCTGCACTGACCTGGGTGTGGTTGAGGAGGTGCAGAACTGTCGGGGGTATATGTTTTGGGGTGTTCTGGGAGAGCTGATTTGTCTGCGATAGAGGTGCTGCACTAGACCAGGTCCGATACTGTGCTTAGTATCCTGTTGCCCCCTAGAACCTGGAATGTCTCTTCTCATAGGCACTTGTTAGCAGCATCCTGAGAGGACTCTTCTGTGCACAGGGCCCGTGGTTGATCTGAATTCTACACTTCAGTCAGGATGCTTCTTATTTGATGGAGCAGTTTTTTTTCTTCTCTCTTTCATACCAACGATGATGGGTGAGCGCCAGAGGAATACGGACCCATAGTTGGGTTCTGACCCTTTGTTATCCTGTAATCCACTCCTGGCAATTCCCCATTCCTTTTGTTGGGAGGCATTGACAGCAGTGATCATAAACTGAATATGTAGCTGCTGGTCGTCTCTGTATAATTGCACAGAATGAGGTTGGTTCTGTATTGGACGCAAGACTGAGTTATGTGTGGTATATATGTAACATCCCTTTAGAACAGAGGTTCACGTGAAATTTCTTTATTTTTTTTACTTTTTATGGGTAGGGAGGAATCCATGATTACTTCCTGCAGGGGTATAGGCTGGTCTGGTATCTGAGGGAAGGAGGTGACACTCTGTCATTGGTGCCTCTGATGCTGCTGAGATTATGGGTGATGTATAATGGTGTGCGCCCGGACATGGCTCAAAATATTTATCCTGTACTTTCACAGTAATTCCAAGCAATGGCCACGTGGGAAGGTGTGCATCATTTTTCCATGTTTTCATGACGTAATCCTGTTTCTCCCTTCTTCTCTGGTGGGCCTTTTAAAGATATCAAGTTGTGTCTAATGAATTTATTGACCCTCTTGTACTGCTGTTCCCCATTTACTTATTCTTGTGGTGTTGTACAATTCCTGTGGTTTTGTTGCGTTATTTGCTAAAATGTAAAACCTCCATAAATAAATATTTTTTTAAAAGACTGATGTGCGCATGGAATAAGAAAAATGACATAGGAGAAAACAGCAAAATTAAACACATATTTAAATTGCCATTTTAATTTTCTGAAGGAATGTGACTCCACATTTGTTTTTCCAAGACCAAAGAGGTTAGTCCACATTTATTATCACTTCCTACAATGTTAAAAGTTTAATTGCTCCTGTTTTTACAAGCCCCAACATTGTATCTCTCTTCAGAGTGAGAATAGTAAGTAATTAACCTGTGTTTCTGCCATCACAATGATCTCTGAATGTTCCATCAACAAACGCTGCAATTGTGCAGCCTATCACTGATAGCAACTATTGCATTTCAATGCTTTACTGCTCGTGTGCAGTCACCAGAATTTGCCAACAAAGTTACCCAGGAAGCACTGTTAGCCTCACCGTTATTATCGCAGCAAAATCTGGACCGTTGAATTCAACCATTTCGGAACTTACCTTTTTAGTTACTAGCTGTTGGTAATGATTTTGTTGTTGTCGATTTATATCTCCTCTCCACCCATCTTTTCTTTCTTTACTTGCCCATTATCACGGGTTTTTATCTGGCGCCATTATCCATTTTGCTAATATCTCCTGCCTTCCCCATTACACACCTTCTCATTCCTCTTATTAGCCATTTGCTATCTCTATAGTTGCTTAAAACCTGTTACATTTTGAACTTATTCCACTTCTGATAAAAGGTCTGAAATGTGGGTTATCTTTGTTCACTTCCCATATATGCTGCCTGACTAAGCGAATGCTTCCAACATTTTTATTTTCAGATTTCCAACACCTGCAGTATTTTGCTTTTGTTTTTTTTTATAATAAAATTCTTTATTGTCACAAGTAGGCTTTGTAGCCACCGAAGCTGGCCACTTCCCGACATAAAATGGAACACTGAGTTGCATGCAGGGAAAATTGGACAATGTCAGAGAGGCAAGCAGGTTGCAGAACCTCTCTGTGGATTCTGTCTGTGAAGAAACCAGACAGCATAGAAACAAACAAGCTGCGCATATTAATTGAGCGATTCCCGGGCACAATGGACACAATTAAGAATAACAAAGGCCATGCTAGACTCTTCGGCGCCAGCAGGAGTCCCGGACAATAAGATACAAACAGCCCCAAGAACCGCCCAGTGATCGAGGAACAGCCCCGTTATTGGGGAAATTCAAATCAATCGATTGGGAAGAGACCCAATCGATTGCAAGTTTATAGAGGGTCCGCCCAGATGGGCGCGAAACCCAAAACAGTATAAGACAGAGACCCCGACCCCAGCTCGATCTCTTAGCCGGCCTCTCTCTCTTAGCCAGCCCTCCCAGCAGAACACCTTTGCAGCAGCTCTCCAGGCACTTGAACGTGAGAAGGAGAGGCCTGACCAATTGCTACTCCGACAAGTAAGTGTCGTACAATGCACGCTACGAGAGTAGACACTCCTGACCCCTTTAGTCCACACCAACTGGAAGCCTGCGGATCCAGGTCAGAGCAAGAGGCCATTGTTCCCTGATCCAGCAGTTCCCTTATTCCAGATAACTATTGGCCTAGTAGTGGTAGGAATAGTTTAGTCTTAGTATTATATGCCTGAGAAGTAAATAACTGTGTAATAATAAACGTGTCTTGTTTGAACTTACTAACTGGTGTATTGAGTCATTGATCTGAACTTGAACTTGAACCTCGTGGCGGTATCATAAAAATACCTGGCGACTCTAGAGCTAAGGAATAAAACAGAGCCAATAGGGTGTTAAGCACACTCACCCAGAACGAGCAACAGCTTACATTAACACTGCAGTGAGGATACTGTGAAAAGCCCCTAGTCGCCAAATTCTGGCACCTGTTCGGGTGCATGGAGGGAGAATTCAGAATATCCAGGTTAACTAACAAGCACGTCTATCGGGACTCATGGGAGGAAATCGGAGCACTCGGAAGAAACCCATGCAGATGCAGGGAGAACGTGCAGACTCCACACAGATAGTGACCCAAGCTGGGATTCGAACATGGGACCCTGGCGCTGTGAAGCAACAGAACTAACCACTGTGTTACCCCATGATGTAGCTCCATATTGCCTTTCTTCACACGTTTCTCCCCGAAAGGCTAAAACCCACAGGGATAACCAGAACCTTAGATCATTTATTTTATTCACAATAATCACACTCTAGCTCCCTTGATGTAAACATTCCTGAGTCTCTATATGAAAGGATGATCAACACTATCCAAGACAAAGCAAGCCCACTTAATAGACTATCCATCCACCATCTTAAATCTTCACTCCCTCCATCACCAACACGCAGCAATGTGTACCACAGAAAGGATATACTGCAGCAACTCAGCAAGTCATCTTTGACAGCACCTTCCAAAACCACAACCTCCACCATCCAGAAAAATAAGGGCAGCAGATGCATAGCAACACCATCCATTACCTCCGCTCCAAGCCACACACCATCCTGAATTGGAAATATATCACCGTTTCTTCACTGTCGCTGGGTCAAATTCTTGGAACTCGCTTCCTAACAGCACTGAGGGTGTACCTACACCACATGGACTGCAGCAGTTCAAGGAGGCAACTCATCACCACCTTCTAAAGGGAAATTAGGGATGGGTAATAAATGCTGGTCTCGCTATGAAATAATTTTTTTAAATGATGGGGATGGGAAACTAGTTTTTAGGGTCTGACCAAATGGACCGCAGTTTTCTTTTCAGTCTTCTACTAATGTTCCCGTAATTCAAATCAATCATTTGCCTACTCTTCTGATTTCCATCCAACCTCTATTTGTGTACTTGTGCAAATCACAAATTATATTTGCAACATGCACCAAAGAATTACTAATTTAATGAAGACTTCCTGGTGGCTCTTCGAAGTCTCTTCGCTATGCTGATAATAGGACTAACAGCTTGATCATATTATATCTAATCTCTGTATCAGAGAAATCCAGCTTGTAATAATCATCTGCAAACATACTCCATGTTCAAAGCTTTCTGTTTCATGATCTCAAAATCAAAGGCAAGTTTATATTCAGAAGAGATAGGCAGTTCTTCAACCTTAGAAGCTGGGGAAAAGTGGTGAAAGACTTTGTTCCTGAACTCTTATTTACCGATGACTGTGACCTCCTGGATCACTCCAGGGATGACATGCAAACAATTATAATCCACTTTGCTGGCGCACAATTTCACAAGTCTAATTGCTGGCGTACACTTTCACAAGACTAATAGCTTTGAAATGAGAACTTTTCCAACTTTCAACCAGCTCCAGGCACTGATCATAATCACTATCGGTGATCACACGCTTCAAGGCATAGGACAGATTTGCCTATCTGGGTAGCACTCTATCAAAAGACGTTGGTACAGAAGCATGCCGCAGAATCACCAAAGCCAGCTTAGCTTTTGGCCAGCCCTGGTCTCATTTCTGGGACAAAAGAAGAATCGGCCTGATAAATATCAGATATAAATACCAAAATATGCAGGGCTGCTATTCTGACAACCCCACTTTATCTGTGTGAAACATGGACAACATATGCATACCTTATTTAGAATCTGAATCACTTTCACTGAAGCTGCCGAGAGGATTAATGCAGATCAGATGGATCCTTACTGTTTTGATCATAAAGACACAGCCACACTGGTGGGATCATGTGAAGTGAATGTCTGATGATTGAATCACATTGATCTTTTATGCAGCATTAACTGGAAAGCAATCTCATGGTGGGGAGCGAACGAGATGTAAAGACTGCACAAAAGGAATTGTGAGACCGGGCTAAATAGGTGAGCATAAGTGGGAACAATCTGTTCAAGATAAAAAAGAATGGTTAAAAAAAAATTATCCATGAAGGCACTTCCGACTATGATCATTTTGACTCTTCAATATCAAAAGGTCAAATGAATACAATAAAATACACGAGACAAATAGAAACCATGGCCAATTATAAATAAATATAACTTTACCTTAATTCACTGGAATAGTTACAAAGGAAGCCACCTCCATGTGATAACCAAAAGGTGGCATAAAAAACTTGTCAGCATTATAGTAATTACCAGTTAATATCCCCATGCTGCTTTCATACCTCATTAATGTACTTTACTGGTTAAAATTAATATTGCAATGAGGCAAGTCCAGGATGGCAATGCTATTAAAGTAACATGCCTTTTAAACCGAGTTACTTTCATAATGGTAACACTTTTAAAGAAACATTTACAACTAATTTACGTTAATATAACTGAAAAATGCATTAACATGTGTAAAGTTCATTTAAATAAATCCAGTTCTTTTAAAACTTGACTTTGTTTAAAGGTTACATCCTGACCAAAGTATTCAGGGGCTAAACATTTCTGAATGAGGAAGTTACTGGACATTATAAGTGCAGTTTTGTCCAAAAGAAACTATCTTAAATGTTCTACATGCAGACAAGCTGCCAAACTCACATCCAAAGAAGACTAATACCAACCTATTATGTTATTGTTGATGACCAGTAACAATGGGCTTATCTCTTTCCCCTCATATGGATATGAAATTGTGTAGTTCTATACTTGAGTGGGTTGCTATATCATAGAATTTACAGTGCAGAAGGAAGTTATTCGGCCCATCGAGTCTACACCAGCCCTTGGAAAGAGCATCCTACTTACGCCCACACCTCCACCTATTCCTGTAACCCAGTAACCCAACCTAACCTTTTGGACACTAAGGGACAATTTAGCATGGCCAATCCACCTAACCTGCACATCTTTGGACTGTAGAAGGAAATCGGAGCACCTGGAGGAAATCTCCACACAGACAGTCACCCAAGAATTGAACCTGGGACTCTGGAGCAATGAGGGAGCAGTGCTAACCATTGTGCCCTTTTCTGCACAGCACAGAGAGTATGAATAGGCTATTTGTTTCCTGGGGGGGATTACATCACATCTGACCCTAACCTTGTCCTCACCTGATGTTCACATAAGTACATTGCCAATATGGTTACGTGATAGCAATGAGAAGAAATAGTCCTGGACGCATTCCCTGTTGTTACTTTCATTTAAAAAAATGAACTCAAGGAAAAAGAAAATATGGAGCGATCTATTAATTTCACAAAGTGGGTTCTTCATTGGCTAGGTCTGAACCCAGTCCCCAAAGCTTCACGTAGGTGAACTGGGAGTCTAGAACCAGAATTAAAATGGCACAATAATTAGAATGGTGACAATAGAAAATAGAAAAAGCGTGGGCTGAGCATAAAGTAGTAATCTCATATTAGTTCTCAGACATTGTCATATGCGAATATGTGCCATGTGAATACTGAAATGAAGCAAAAGCATTGCAAACTCTTCTATCTCCCTTATATTTGTATTCCACAGAATCTAAATGTAGCAACATCTACACTGAAGTGAAGGATCATTAATTATCAGTCGATAAACATGCAATCAGTAAATTACAACAAATATATACTATTATAAATGTGACTAATGATATAAAATATTTTCTACTGGTGATATGACTAAGCTAAATTTACTTTACACTACAGTATCACCCTATCCCAATTGCCATTGATACCCATATGGATAGAATTATCTGGCCACATTGCAACAAGAGCATGACCATAAAATGCAGCAAGCCATTCAAATCTCCATGGACGCTCCATGTTGGGCACATTGTTTGTATGGCACAGTGGTTAGCAACAGTTGCCTCACAGCATCAGGGACCTGGGTTCCATTACAGCCTTGGCTGACTTTCTGTGTGGAGTTTGTACATTTTCCCAATGTCTGTGTGGGGTTCCTCTGAGTGCTTTGGTTTCCTCCAACAGATGTGCAGGTTTGGTGGATTGGCCATGTTAAATTGCCCCTTGTGTACAAAGATGTGCAGGTTAGCTGGGGTTATTGGGATAGGGTGAGAGAGTAGATCTAGGTAGTGTGCTCATTCAGATGATCAGTGCAGACTCGATGGGCCAATTGGCCTCCTTATGCACTGTAGCAATTGTATGATTCTATGACTTTGGCAGGGCAGGAAGCCTTGGGCAATTTCTCCCTAGTCGAGATAACGCTTTTACATTTTTCTGGGACTAGGGAGCTGAATGGGTAAAATTAGGTAAATCCACCTTTTTATGGACATTAATACAATATGTGGATAATGGATAAAACTGACTGAAATACAAACAAATTTAACATTCTGTGTTTCAAAGCACGTGGATTTAAAATGGCTGCAAATGCGACATCAACTGATGAAGAGATGCACAGCCTTATCAAATCCATCTGGGAGTTGCTTGAGCTGACAAAGGGCAATGAGCCCTGGGCAAAACTAGCCTGCTAGTTATGTAGAAACGGGTCCTGCTAGTCGTGACTCAGAACCAAAGAACCATGCTACCCATAACATCTATACACAATACACATTATAGACACCAAATTATCTGCATAATCCAACAGGTTTGGGCCCAGGCTGTGTCTAGCAAAACCATCTCGATGGGAAAGAGATCAACACCTCCTGAGGCCCACCCTAATCATTTCACACCCCATCAGCTCCAAGCACTATCATCGATTCGACCTATCGTTGGGAGAAGCCTGCCAGAATTTCAAAGGCTACAGCTTTTAAAATTAAATTAAGACAGGGGACACTCGACTTTTCGTCCAGAATGGGATATAAATGTATGGACGCCGGAGCACAGTTCAGTTCACTTCTTCATGGCTACAGCCAGGGACTCTTCTCAGGCTCATCCAACCAATCAAACATCGAGCCCGAGGTCCGACGGAAGGCACCAACGACCAGAACTAACCAAGGTTGACTGAGCCGCAACCTCATCGGCTCCAACAACTGAAAAGACTCTAAAATTACTCGACCCCAGGAGTGGTGAGTATATTCTACAGACCCCAGAAATCCCCAATTAGGAAGGGTGGTTGGGAATTGTGTAAAATTGTATAAACCTGAAAATATCCTTTGTGTCGTTATAGTCTCTCCCTTCCATTGCATAGTAACCGATTATAACAAAGAACAAAGAACAAAGAAAAGTACAGCACGGGAACAGGCCCTTCGGCCCTCCAAGCCTGCACCGACCATGCTGCCCGTCTAAACTAAAATCTTCTGCACTTTCAGGGTCCATATCCCTCTATTCCCATCCTATTCATGTATTTGTCAAGATGCCCCTTAAACGTCACCATCATCCCTGCTTCCACCACCTCCTCCGGCAGCGAGTTCCAGGCACCCACTACCCTATGAGGGCATGTTGACAGGTCTGGTTGATTTCATTCCTTCCTAAATAAAATTTGACCTTTTGTGTCACCCACTCGTCTCTCTCTCTCTCTCTTTCATTTTGGTGAATCACAGAACTAGAACATAATTCCAGAGTCTAGAACCGTGGGGATTTGGGCGCCTCAAAAACGCTCACTCAAGTGGTTCACTGGTCAGACATAAACAGTGGCTTACTTTCTCTATCTCCTGTGAAGTCATCCCAGTGTGACACTTCTGCCGTTTCCCCCACCTGCAGGAGAGACCACACATCCAAGAGAGGTAACTGAGGCCACTGCATGAGGAGTAAAAGACCCCCTTACAAATGCACCGGTAAGACGAGCTCCTCAGAGATCGGGGCGCCATTTTGAGAGACTGCCCCAATCTCCACATCCACCACCCCCCCCCCTCTTTCAGGAACCCACTTTTAGGACCCCCCCCCCAAAATATTTCTGTGGCCCTTCGTACCACTGCTCACCCCCTCTGGCCTCGATCTTTGACAGTGCTAGCCTGACACCCAGACACCTTGGCATTAGCACCCCAGCTGTGCCCCTGGAATCTAGGCAGTGCCAACTGGGCACCCTGAAAGTGCCAGGTTGGCACTGTCAGGGTGCCCAGTTGTTGGGGGATTGCCAGGGCACTACTCTACACTGTTCAGAACGATCCGTGAGGCTCAAATGGCCTTCGAGTACCCCCCCCACCCAATCACACCTGGTCCACGCTTGTAAAAACCAGTACTAATGTGTGTGGCATGGTAGCACAGTTGCTTCACAGCTCCAGCGTCCCGGGTTCGATTCTCGGCTTGGGTCACTGTCTGTGCGGAGTCTGCACATTCTCCCCGTGTCTGCGTGGGTTTCCCCGGGTGCTGCAGTTTCCTCCCACAAGTCCCGAAAGACGTGCTGTTAGGTGAATTGGATATTCTGAATTCTCCCTCAGTGTATCCAAGCAGGCGCCGGAATGTGGCGACTACGGGCTTTTCACAGTAACTTCATTGCAGTGTTAACATAAGCCTATTTGTGACAATAAAGATAACTATTTTATTAATCAGCGGCCAGTTGTGGCCACACAGGCACGCCCGTTCATTTCCGGGCGGCAGGTGAATGCGGTGTCGGGATATTTAAATTAGCCTAAATTGAACAAGGCAACCAAAACTACACAAACAAGGTATGTTCTCACCAACACATTGAACAGTTGTAGCAAGAATTCCCTATTTTTATATTGCATTCCCTTTGCAATAAAGGTCAATATTTTACTTGCCTTCCTAATTACGTGCTGTAGCTGCATATTGACTTTTTTGTGATTCATGTACAAGGACATCCAAATCCCTCTGTACTGCAGCAATCTGTAGTCACTCTACATTTAGATAACATTCTGCTTTTCTATTCTTCCTTCCAATGTGGGCAACCTCACATTTTCCCACATTACAAATTTTTGCCCACTCTCTTATCCTACAACCCATGTCCCTTTGCAGATTGTTTGTATCCTCCTCACATCTATCTTTGTATCATCAGTACATTTGACATTGATACAGTTGGTCCCCTGCATCCATATCATTAACATAAACTGTAAATATTTGAGACCCAGCACTGATCCCTGTGCCACTCCACTTATTGCAATCTGCCGTCCTGAATATGACGCATTTATTCTGGCATTCGGTTTCCTGTAGTTAGAGGGGCGGCACAGTGGTTAGCACTGCTGCCTCACAGCACCCGGGTTTAATTCCGCCCTTGGTTGACTGTGTGTGTTGAGTTTGCACGTTCTCCCAGTGTCTGCATGGGTTTTCTCCGGGAGCTCCAGTTTCCTCCCATTGTCCAAAGGTGTGTAGGTTAGGTAGATTAGCCGTGCTAAATTGTCCCTTAGCGCCCAGGTTTATAGAGGTTACGTAATGGGGTTATAGAGCAGGGGAGTGAGCTTGGGTGGAGTGTTCTTTCAGAGGGTTAGTGTAGACTCGATGGGCTGAATGGTCTCCTTTTGCACTGTAGGGATTCTAGCCAGTTGTCTATCAATGTTAATACATCCCACCCAAAACCATAAGCTCCTATCTTGTGCTGTAACCATTTTTGAAGCAACCTACTGAATATTTTGGGGGGGAAATCTAAATACACTACGGGCGCGATTCTCCCCAACGGCTGACGCCGGCATGAAACCCAGAGTGTTTCACGACGGCGTCGGAGGCTGCTCCTCGCCCCCTATTCTCCCCCCCCCCCACCCCAGGGGGGGGGGTGGCTAGGAGCGGCATTGCGGGAAACCCGGCCGCCGGGCCTTGACGTGCGTCAAGGCGGCGTGCCGAGAATGATGCGGTGGCACCGCCTAAGTGACGTCAGCCGCGCATGCGCAGGTTGGCCGGCTCCAACCCGTGCATGCGTGGTTGCCGTCTTCCCCTCCGCTGCCCCGCAAGACGTGGTGGCTTGATCTTGCGGGGCGGCGGAGGGGATAGAGTGCGTCTCTTAGAGACGCCGGCCTGACGATCGGTGGGCACCGATCACAGGCCAGTCCCCTCGCGAGCACGCCCGTGGTGCTCGATCCCCTCTCCACCCCCAACAGGCCCCAAACTTACCTGTCGCGCGCTGTTCACGCTGGCAGCGACCAGGTGTGGTTGCCGCCGGCGTGAACAGGTCGGGAACGTCAGGCCGCTCGGCCCATCCGGGCCAGAGAATCATGGGTCGACGTGAAAAATTTTGGGGGGGCTGGGAGAATCGCGGGGGGTGCCAGAGCGTCCCTCCCGCGATTCTCCCACCCGGCCCGGGGAGCGGAGAATCGCGCCCTACATCTCCTGACTGCCCCTCACCCTCCCTGTTACATTCTCAAAGAACTCTAATAAATTTGTTAAACATGCAGAAAACCACTTTGACTATACCTGATTGTATCGTAATATTCTAAATGTCCTATACCTGATTGTATTATAATATTCTAAATGCCCTGCCACTACCTCTTTAACATTGGATTATTGCATTTTCCCAATGACAGATATTAGGCTAACTGGCTGTAGTTTCTTGTTTTCAGTCTCCCTCCTTTCTTGAACAGAAGTGTTCCAGTTTACTGATCTGTTGGGACCTTACAAGAATCTCTGGAATTTTGGAAGATCACAGCCAATACATACTGCGTGTCCTTGATAAGTATGTACCTGTTAGGCAGGGAGAAAGTGGTTGAGCGAGGGAACCATGGGTTACTAAAGCAGTTGAAACACTTGTCAAGAGGAAGAAGGAGGCTTATGTAAAGATGAGACGTGATGGTTCAGTTAGGGTGCTTGAGAGTTACAAGTTAGCTAGGAAGGCTCTAAAGAGAGAGCTAAGAAGAGCCAGGCGAGGACATGAGAAGTCTTTGGCAGGGAGGGGGTTTAAACTAATTCAGCAGGGGGATGGGAACCTAAATTGTAGTCCCAGTGTACAGGATGTTGAGAGTAGTGAGGTCAGTGACAGGGTTAAAAGTTCGAAAGAGGGCACCAGCAAGTAAGATGCTGGCTTGAAGTGTGTCTACTTCAACGCCAGGAGCATCCGGAATAAGGTGGGTGAGCTTGCAGCATGGGTTGGTACCTGGGATCTCGATGTTGTGGCGATTTCGGAGACATGGGTAGAGCAGGGACAGGAATAGTTGTTGCAGGTTCCAGGATTTAGATGTTTCTGTAAGAACCGAGAAGATGGTAAAAGAGGCACTGTTAATCAAGGAAAGTATTACGGCGGCAGAAAGGACGTTTGAGGACTCGTCTACTGAAGTAGTATGGGCCGAGGTTAGGAACAGGAAAGGTTTATAAGAGATAGGATGTATAATCATCTGGAAAGGAATAATTTGATTAGAGATAGTCAACATGGTTTTGTGAAGGGTAGGTCGTGCCTCACAAACCTCATTGAGTTCTTCAAGAAGGTGACCAAACAGGTGGATGAGGGTAAAGCAGTTGATGTGGTGTATATGGATTTCAGTAAGGCGTTTGATAAGGTTCCCCACGGTAGGCTATTGCAGATAATACAGAGGCATGGGATTCAGGGTGATTTAGCAGTTTGGATCAGAAATTGGCTAGCTGATAGAAGACAAAGGGTGGTGGTTGATGGGAAATGTTCTGACTGGTGTCCAGTTACTAGTGGTGTACCGCTAGTTTTGGGGCCACTGCTGTTTGTCATTTTTATAAATGACCTGGAGGAGGGCGTAGAAGGATGGGTGAGTAAATTTGCCGATGACAGTAAAGTTGGTGGAGTTGTGGACAGTGCAGAAGGATGTTACAAGACACAGAGGGACATAGATAAGCTGCAGAGCTGGGCTGACAGGTGGCAAATGGAGTTTAATGCAGAAAAGTGTGAGGTGATCCATTTTGGAAGGAATAACAGGAAGACAGAGTACTGGGCTAATGGTAAGATTCTTGGTAGTGTGGACGAGCAGAGAGATCTCGGTGTCCATGTCCATAGATCCCTGAAAGTTGCCACCCAGGTTGAGAGGGTTGTTAAGAAGGCGTACGGTGTGTTAGCTTTTATTGGTAGAGCAATTGAGTTTCGGAGCCATGAGGTCATGTTGCAGTTGTACAAAACTCTGGTGCGGCCGCATTTGGAGTATTGCGTGCAGTTCTGGTCGCCACATTATAGGAAGGATGTGGAAGCATTGGAAAGGGTACAGAGGAGATTTACAAGAATGTTGCCTGGTATGGAGGGAAGATCTTATGAGGAAAGGCTGAAGGACTTGAGGCTGTTTTCATTAGAGAGAAGAAGGTTAAGAGGTGACTTAATTGAGGCATACAAGATGATCAGAGGATTAGATAGGGTGGACATTGAAAGCCTTTTTCCTCGGATGGTGATGTCCAGCACGAGGGGACATAGCTTTAAATTGAGGGGAAATAGATATAGGACAGATGTCAGAGGTAGGTTCTTTACTCAGAGAGTAGTAAGGGCATGGAATGCCCTGCCTGCAACAGTAGTGGACTCGCCAACACTAAACGCATTCAAATGGTCATTGGATAGGCATATGGATGATAAGGGAATAGTGTAGAGGGACTTTAGAGGGGTTTCACAGGGCGGCGCAACATCGAGGGCCGAAGGGCCTGTACTGCGCTGTAATGTTCTATGTACATCTACTATCTCTGCAGCTACTTCTTTGAAGACCCGAGGATGCAGGCCAATAGGTCCAGGGGACTTGTCAGCCTTAAATTACATTAGTTTTCCTATTATTTTTCTCCAGTCATAGTGATTGTTTAAAGTTCCTCCCTCCCTTTCAGTTCTTGATTTTCTACTTTACTTGGGGTGCTTTTTTGTGTCTTCTACTGTGAAGTCAAGTATAAAATACTTGTTCAAAGCCACTGTCATTTCCTCATTTCCCACTATTAAATCCTCTGTCTCACCCTCTAAGGAACCAATGCTCACTTTATCCACTCTTTTCCTTTTTATATATGTGTAGAGGTTTTTATTGTCTGTTTCTGTATCTCTCATTAGTTACCTCTCATACTCCAATTTCTCCCTCTTAAAGTTTTTAGTCACCCATTGCTGGTTTCTAAAACTTTACCGATTTTCTGACCTACTACTAATCTTCAGAGCATTGTTCACCTTTTTGTTCAATTTGATACCACCATAACATGTTTGTTTAGCCACAGGTGGTGCATCCTTCTGGCAAAGCCTTTCTTCTTCAATGGAATAAATCTTTGTTGAGAGCTATGAGATATCTATGAGGGCAGCACGGTAACACAGTGATTAGCACAGTTGCTTCATAGCTCCAGGGTCCCAGGTTCGATTCCCGGCTTGGGTCACTGTCTGTGCGAAGTCTGCACGTTCTCCCCGTGTCTGTGTGGGTTTCCTCCGAGTGCTCCGGTTTCCTCCCATAGTCCAAAGATGTGTGGGTTAGGTAGGTTGGCCATGATAAAATATCCTTAGTATCCAGAAAAGGTGAGGTGTAGTTACTGGGTTACGGGGATAGAGGGGAGGCGTGGGCTTAAGTGCGGTGCTCTTTCCAAGAGCTAGTGCAGACTCGATGGGCCACATGGTCTCCTTCTGCACTGTAAATTCTATGATCTCCTTAAATGTCTGCTGCTGCTTCTTTACCATCTTCCCTTTTATTCTTTTTACTCAATCCACTGTTGCAAATGCCATCTTCATACCCTCGTAGTTATTTTTTTGGACCAACACCTATGATTCCCTCAAATTATGATCACCTTTGCCAAAAGGATATTTTACTGTGAGGTCTCCAATTAATCTTGTCTCGTTACACATTATCAGGTACAAAATAGCCTGTTCTCTGGTAGGTTCCAGAATGTATTGTTCTAACGATCTGTCCCAAATGCATTCAATGAACTCCTCCTCAAGGCTACTTTGCCAATTGATGTAAAGATTAAAGTTCCCGTGATTATTACAATACCCTTCTTGCAAATCCCCATTATTTCTTGGGTAGCTACGTTAGAAGTCTATGAACTATTCTCACCAGTAACTTTAATACTGTACTGTTTCTTTTATCCACCAAACTGATTCTACATCTTGATCTTTTGAACCAAGATCTTTTTTTCCGAATGTATTAATTTAATCCTTTATTAACAGAACTTCCCCACTTTATTTTCCTTTCCTCCTGACCTACAAAATGTCGAACAGAATTGAATATCAGGTCCCAGCCTTGGCCACCTTGCAAGCACATCTCTGAAACAGCTATCATATCATTCTCATTTATCTTATTTGTGCTATCAATTTATCCATTTTATTCAGTTAAACGGTCTTTAATTTTGTCCTTTCATGTTGTTGCTTTGTTGATGCACTCTGTGGGCGCGATTCTCCAGCCTCGTTATGCTGCCGCTGAAGCAAAATGAGGCCGGTGAACAGTGGGAGAAGCCAAAAGTGAGAACCATGCCAGGCACCAAACAGTTTGCGGCCCCCCCCCCCCCCCCCCCCCCGTCGCTCCCAGAAGCGAAATCGAGATCTCGCCATAGTGTGGCGAGAAACTAATTACCACTCAAGCCCAATGTTCATACAATTAACGGGAGACAGCACAGGCGGGATTCTCCAATAATGGGGCTATGTTCCCATGCTGGCGTGAAAACCGGTGCCAACCACTCCGGATTCAACGGTTCCCTAAAGTGAGGAATTCTCCCCTTCCTAGGGAGCTAGGTTGATGCCGGCGCGGAATGGCCGGCGCAAGTTCGCGCATGCGCTGAACGGCCGGAGTATTTCCGTGCATGCGCAGGGGTTCCCTTCTCCACGCTGGCCCACGGGCAATATGGCGGAGCCCTACAGGGTAACGGCGCGGAGTAAAATAGGCCCCGCGGAACCAGCCCGCCCGCCGATCGGTAGGCCCCAATCATGGACCAGGCCACCGTGGGGCCCCCCCCCAGGGTCGGATCACCCTTTCCCCCCCCAACCAGGACACCCCCGCCATGTGGAACCTCAGACTCCATGGGACGCTTCTGGGGCACCTCCAATCAGCTATGGATCTGATGCAGTGATTTTGACATCTCGCCGTGAATGTCCCAACTGCTCCCTATCATCTTCATCACCTCCGAGTAACTCTGTATCACAGGCTCAGTGTCAGGCTGGGAGCCAGCTGGGTCCTGGGATCCTGCAGCCCTCCGACTGCTGTCTCACCTGGAGGTTCCTGCTCCATCTGATGTACATCATCAGTTGTGTCGTGGTTACCAGAATATGTGCCCGAAGCCTGTCCACTATCATGTCCCACCAAGGTGTGTGTATTTGCGCTGGTGGAGAGTGGGGATGACAACTGTGCCACGACTATAATGGTTGCATCCTTTGAGCTCTTCACTGAAGTATTCTCCTCAGAGAAGGAGAGGAGCGCGGGATGGACCGGCGCCGTAGGCTGGAAGACCTGTGGGGGAATGAACATGTGGTCAGTGGGAGGGATGGGTCAGTCAGTAAGACAATAACAACTGACATTTGACGGGTCTCCCGGGTTGGGCCCGGTGGTTTCTCATCTCTGCGGCGTCCGCAGCCTCCAGGTGGATGACCGATCTTTCCTTGGCCACACCAGTCATCTCCAGGGCCCACCCCTCAAAGGAGGTGAGGATTCTTAAGTCTGGCACCTTTCCGCCAGTCTGGGCCCTCTCCCAATCATTATGGGAGAGATTTTCCTGAGGAGACACAGAGAGGACATCGTTAGCCACACGCATGGTTCACAGTGGTGTAGGGGGGAGTGTGAAGGGAAGGTTGGGGGGTCGCATGGGAAGTTGGGGGTGGATGCTCCCTTGGAGGTCAGGGGTGGGGGGCGTCGTTGGTGTCTACTCACTCGTGCTGCCCGGTGTAGGTTGCTGACCTTCTTATGGCACTGAAGGTCAGTCCTCCTGGTCACACGCCCAAGCTCATAGCTGCTGCCACCTCATCCCAGGCTGTGTTGGCTGCCTTGTGGCTGGCTCTCCGGGACCCTCGGGGGAACAGGACATCCCTCCTGGCCTCCACGATGTCTAGCAGCCTCCCCCGGTCAGCATCCCCAATCTTGGGCCGGTCTCCTCGGCACCATTATTGTGAGCTGACTGGGGTTGGCTGAGCAAGTACAGCTTAAGTGCTGCTCAACCTTGTTAGCGGGGAGCGGGCGAACACGGTCCGACGATTCAGCTGGTGAGTCTTCATTTGCGGTGAGAAGCCCGTGAGGCCTCTTTAAGTGGACCAATTAATGTTGAATTGCTTTGCTGGCCTTGCTGGGCTGAGCGCCGGGAAGCACGCGGCTATTCCTGCTCGCTACCACACTTCGAAATTTTTCTGGAGAATCACACCCTTTGGTTGTACACTCTGGTTATCTTTATCCATATCAGTATCCTGTACAATTCCATCATCTTTTGTGTTCAATTCTCCAAATTTCCCCTCATGTGAACACTCCCTCCTCCAACATTTTCAGTTTAAGGTCCTCTCTACAGCCCTAGTTGTACAATTGTCAGTATTCTAGTCCCAGCACCGTTCAGGTGAGGACTATGCCAATGGTACACCTCCAACTTTCCCCAGTATTGCTGACAGTATCCCAGGATTCAATACCTATTTCTCCCACACCAATCTTTAAGCCACACATTCAAACTCTCTGATCTTCAGAACCCAATGCTAATTTGTTTCTGGCTCAGGTAGTAAATCAGAGATGTATACCTTTGTGGTTTTGCCATTCATTTTAAAACCTGGCAGCTCTTTCTCCCTTAGCAGAATCTCTTTTTTGACCTATATGTCATTGTTACCCACATGGACCACAACAACTGAATCCCACTCCAACTGGATGGGAAAATGCCAGAGTGGAACCCTGGTTCAAAAGACAGTAACTTTTACTTTTTATAAAACATGGAGGAACAGTCACAAGACCATTTATTAGTTTTGACAAGGAAAAAACATTTATTAAACATGAAAAAATTAGGTTATGATGTAATACTGCATTATTCCCTTCTTAACTTAACACTTACACACAGGTTTTAAGAGTAACACATATTACAAAGTACATCTTAATCTACAATGGTCTCATTAAAACAGTCCCTTTTAAGAACACTTATTGACTGTGGCCAAATACATGCACTATGCTCTGAACCAAAGTTAGTGTCTAAGGATTCTCTTCAGAATCCCCTGACACTTTAAAATCTTCTCTCCTAATAACGCTTTTCCTCAGTAGTTTGCATTCCAAAATCCAGGGCTGGATTCTCTGTTTTTGGGACTATGTCCCGATGCCGTCGTAAAAACTATGGACTTTCAAGGCAGAAAAACTGGCGTGACAGGGCCACATATTCCGAGCCCTGCAGGCGGCTAGCAGGGCCCCGCCGTGGATCTAGCAGCTTTTGCTGTAGATACGGGCCCCCGTATTTCCGGGTCAGACGTCGGCATCCGCATGGCGGTGGCCTCCAGCGGCCGTGCCGTGCTCCATGGCGGATTCAGACCGCGGAGCAGGACCCTAAAAATAGACCCCCTGATTGGCCACATGCCCCACCCAGACCGCCCGCCCAAAACTTTCCTGGCCGGGTATAAGGCCTCTCCGATCCTCCACTCGGCCCGTCCCCGACCAGGGCAGCCACAGACTGAGTCCGCAGCTGCCACGCAAGTATCCCGACCGGCAGGACCGTATTAGATCCACGCCGTCAGGACTTCGGCCGGTCGGGGGCAGAGAATGGTGGGGCGGTCCTCCAGCAATGGCCTCAGGTAAGGGGATGTGCGCCGCTTTTTGGGCCCTGGAAAATCGAAGAACTGGTGTCGGTCCCGATTCCATGCGGGGAACTGGATTCCCCACCCTGGTGCCAGCCGCAATTTCACAGTCGGGGTTTGGAGAATCCAGCCCCCAGTCTAGGTTTTCTAAATTACACTTTTAATCAAAGCTTCTACTCCACTTTAACAACAATTCCAGTCCAGGATTTTACACCACCCATTTAGCTTCGCTTTGCCTTAAATGCTTTTACTTCTCATCTCAGTCTATCTTTACTGAACAGTGCTCTGTTCAGGTACTTTTAACCTCAGACTTCATGGAAACCTCTCTTCATTTCCCCTAGTTTCTTAGCAAGCTTTCCTTAACCATTACTCCATGGCATGGCTTTTCTTCTGGAAAATCTGAGAGATGTTTCCTCTCCAACCGTCTAAACCAATTGCTTCTTGCAGAGTTGTGAGAGCTGCCTTCGCTCTCACTACCTATTTCCAACTGCAATCAAATTAGCTAAACTGAAATGTAAAAACTTCTCTATGTTACAAGGTCCCACTGCTGGTTAATTTATTCTTCACACCATAGCCCGCTCTAAGCACAATAGAAACACAGTTAAAATTAAAACCAACCCTCGTACATAGAGACACCTTTGTCCAATATAATTCTAACTATAGGATTTACCCTTCCATGCACAGAAACATTAAATTAGGTTTACCAAATCAAATCCCTTAAAACTAGCTTTATTTTCATAAAAGTCGTTATATGGAGTGGTTTAAGCCAAAAATTTAATGCAATGTTTCTATCGCCCAGCACCCGCATAAACGACTGCCCTGTTTATATATATTTTTTAATTAAATCTCACCTACCTGCTCAACTAACTGATGCTTCCAAGGGCAGCACGGTGGCGCAGTCAGTTAGCCCTACTGCCTCAAGCCACTGAGGTTCCAGGTTCGATCCCAGCTCTGGTTCACTGTCCGTGTGGCGTTTGCACATTCTTCCTGTGTTTGCATGGTTTTAGCTCCCACAACCCAAAGATGTGCAGGGTAGGTGGATTGGCCACGCTAAATTGCCCCTTCATTGGAAAAAATTAATTGGGTACTCTAAATTTTTTTTTTAATTAATGCTTCCAGGTTTCAGCTCACAGGTCCCACAGCTGGTCTCCCGCACACTCTCTCGGACCCCTCCTTTGATGTGGAGATGCAGCGTTGGACTGGGGTGGGCAAAGTCATCTGTTGAAGGAGCTGCGCTCTTGATTCGAACAAACCTGTTGGACTTTAACCTGGCGTTGTCAGACTTCTTACTGTGCCCTCCTTCTTTGTAGGAAAAGCATCTCCTCCCTCACTTACCAAATTCCCAAGATTACTCTCGGTTTCAAATGCTCCATTGGTACTTGCTTTGTTCTGCACTTAGCATGTCCGCTTGCATTTAATTGAAAATCTACGGAGCTGAGTCAGACACTACAGGTTGGAGAAACCAGTTTGAACTAGCTACCTGTTTTCTAAGTTTTGCTTAGTGAAGTTCGAAGAGCATCTATTTGCAAATGGTACTGGCAGGAGCCAGGTGACCCAGACCAGCAAAGCCAACACAAGTTGTCACATTTAGTTCCATTTTACACTTGGATCCTTACAATTCCACATTGGCTTAAAGCGCACGGTGGTCCTCGTGACCTCCTCAGAGATTTGTGAATTTACGTTTTAATGTCTTGAGAAAACCCTTCTCGTGTTGTCACATTGAAAAGTAGCCGCCTGAAGAGGGATGTTTTCTAGTCCCTGTCGAATTACACGTGTTCAGAGCCTCTGTCATTAATCTCAAATGCGACCAGCAGCAATCGGAGTTTGGCAGCAGAACTCAAGCCTACTGGCTGCACATGCTTGGCTCGCTCTGCAGACACCACGGTGGGACTCGAAGCACGGTATTACCGCAGACCCACATCGGCCAACAAGTATTTAGAATAAAGCGCTGTTGAAGTTGCCATTATTGGAAGGTCCATGAGAATTGATTTGGCGAGAAGTAGTTCAGAATGAAGTGTAGCCAGGACAAATTGGATGTTCAAGTATTACAATGCCTTCAGGGCCATGTCCATCTATTTTCCAGTTTAGTATGGAAGTACATCACATATATAATGTGCTGCATATATGCTATCGTAATTATGATATATGTAAAGCATTGAACATAGTTTTTTAAAAGTAGCGATCTTCATTTGAGTGAATGGATTCATCAAGTTGCGGTCGAGCTCCTTTGCTGCATTCCTGTCTAGTTCCAAACAGCGCGATTTAATCAAATCAACTGGCTTAATTAGCTCTGAAACTCATTTAAATTATGAATGTTGTAAAAACGTAATGCACATTTTAACATGATTATTACAAAGGAAATCATTCGATACGGAGACCGTTTCGCCCATTTAGCTCATGGATGCATAAGTTTACCCCCCCCCCCCCCCCGCCCCCACACACACACCATTCGCACCCCCTCCCCCCCCCCCCCCCAAACACACACACCATTCGCACCCCCCCCCCCCCCCCCCCCCAACACTAGGGAGTTTGCTTCACCTTCATTCCGTGATCTTTACAAACAGATGCAGAGCTGAAGTGGGAAAAGACAGGGAATGATAACCATCCAGGTTATACAGTAAACTTTGATGTTAAAATGTATTTAACATAGGAACAGGATTGTATAGGTCATTCAGTCCTTACAGCTTTATCTGACATTCAGTTTGATCATGAAGCTGTACCTCAACAACATTTTGTAACGTTTACAGCACCGCAGAATACAATTCGGAACATTTAAGCTGGTTTTGTGATTAAAATTAATAATATTGAGACAATCTATAAAGTCTTTATATCAGTTTTGCTGCCCAGCAAGCGACCCTTCCCAGTTATCAAGCGCCATTAAGATGATTGGGATTACTCATCAGCCATTGCCACCTACCCTTTGTTATTCTACATTTACAGATATTTCCTCTTAACCTCTAACTTGAGGTCTTCGGGGACTGAACGAGATGAAATCTATCTCAATGATGAGTATTAAGACATGTCAAGCCAAAGCAAAGGAATACATCTCAGGTACGAGCAGAATATCAAAGTGCATTCATTAAATCCGAAATGTATTCCAAGTGTGGGAAGGGGGCTGCTAGACGCTCTGGTGGTGGTTATAACGCGTGGAATTGGTTTCTGCACTTCACATCTGGGATCACTTCCATGCCCAACTGCTTTCCGTGTTCATTACCGTCAATATTGATGATCATCAAATAATACGTGGTCATGGTAGCTGCTGCCCCTGGCGCCTGCTGCCTTTTCTCAACAAGAGTCCAAACCACTTCATCTCCTGCCTCTATTTACACCCTTTTAAAACCATTCTGCACTCCAGCGACTTGTCATTTCCACATGACCGCCTGTACTGCAGGACCGTCTCATGCAAATCTATAGTTTACCTTGGCTGTCCCTGTATAATTCTCACTTTACCACAGGCAGGGTTCATGTCTGAACCGTGACAAATCTCCCCCACCCCCATGTGAGTCAAGAACGGCCGTTTTCTGTTTCATCTCAACTTGATCTGCTCCTGCCTGCCAACCTAAGGCAGTCTGGTCTGATCGCAGCATTGTTCATTCGTCAACTGAGCCCTGTCCATCAATCGGAGGGAAATCCACTCGGCTCTGTACCTCCAAACACCCATGGACGGTAAATGATCCTGGTGTTGGCGTGCCCACTGACCCGCTGCGTTGGCGCGAAGGTAAAATAATTGCGGGCATCACAGAAAGACGAGCAAGTTAATTATTGGTGATTGCAAATTCAAAGTGTTGCTGCATTTGATTTTTGGACAAGGGTGTCATTGGGCGCGGAGCAAGGGGGGGGGGGCGTGCACAGTGAAAGGGGAGGGGTTGGGAGGAGGTGTCCCCCTGTCTGCTTGCTGTGTCCCCTGGTGATTTATATTGCATTTTAAATTGAATCCTCTCTTCAGTACGTCATCCGATCAGAAACTCCGGCTCTGCCAGTGGGTTAAATGTGGTGACGTCGCGGGTCCCAGCTCGAGCTCGCCTGGACACTCCTGGTAAGTTGCTGGGAGATGACAGGCGAGGCTTGGAGAGGAGCCAGTGCTGCCAGGCAGTGAGGGGGGGAAGAGGGCGAGCTCCAGACAAGTTGCTGCAGATTTAAAGAGCGCAGGGACATGAGCAGAGGCGAAGGCGCTTGATGCCCATGTCATTCAAACTCTCCAGGAACAATGTTGTGCGGAGGAGCCGCCCCAACCTGTCCGGACCTTGCCTGCAACCTGGCAACCAGCATCAGCCGTCCGGTTACCCGGGCTCCGAGTCCCAGGGTCTAGATCAACAAAGCGGCGACCGCTGCCCGGGACAGCAGCATATGTAAGTACTGGTGTGTGAGCCTGAGATGTGTGTGTGTGTGTGCACCGGCTTCACCCTCAGCGTTGTGAATGCTGGCTGCACACAACTCCGGCTGCTAAAGTTTGTTTCTCCCGCTTTGATGCGGCTGCTGGCGGCTTTTGCATGAGTATTAGAATAAATGCACTGAATTCGGGGGACCGGCACCTTTCACGTGGAGCTTTTTGATCACTAAAGGGAGTTGGGAATACATGGTAGGCACCACTTGTTTGATGCAGCCTGCGTGTCCCTGGAAAAGATGGAGACAGCAGAGGACACAGTTGCATCTTAACGGAGTGAAGGAGATGCCTGAGATTGCTGACCTGTTACTGCCGCTGTGCACACAGCTCTCTCTCTCAGCAGTGTTCATTCCACCCGCGTGCACGGCTCCGTGTCTTCTCTTTCCCTGAAAATCGCACGATTGAAACGATCTCAAAGCAATAGGTGCTCCAATTGGTTTTGTGGATGTCCTTCAGTTCCCGTCACTTTGACAAGAGGAGGCGAACAGCCGCCCCCTGCTGGCCACCCGCCTTGTTCAATAGGTTTGGTCAGCAGAGGACATCATCGCCTCGAAATTCCTCTTTCGCCCGCCTCCCTGCGGAAACAACACAGCCGCTGGAGCGTGCGTTGATGGAACTGTGAGAGACGAAAGTACTTTTCCAGTTGGTATGAAAACTCTGTGTCAGCCTCGACAAAGAGTCATCCAGACTGGAAACGTTAGCTTTCCACAGATGCCGTCAGACCTGCTGCGATTGTCCAGTACTTTCTGCTTTTGTTGTCTATAAAAACTGTCTCCTTGGCTCTGTGTAAACCTCATAGAATCATAGAATTTACAGTGCAGAAGGAGTCCATTCGGCCTTTCGAGTCTGCACCAGCCCTTGGAAAGAGCACCGCACTCAAGCCAACACCCTATCCACCCTATCCCCGTAACCCAGTAACCCCTCCTAACCATTTTGGACACTAAGGGCATTTTATCATGGCCAATCCACCTAACCTGCACGTCTTTGGACTGCGGGAGGAAACCAGAGCACCCAGAGGAAACCCACACAGACACAGGGAGAACGTGCAGACACCGCAGAAGCAGTCACCCAAGCTGGGATTCAAACCTGTGACCCTTGAGTTGTGAAGCAGCTGTGCTAACCACTGTGCTGGCATGCCGCCCACAGGTGAACAATCAGAAACTGCCAACCATAAGATATAGAATAAACAACATTGCAGTGAAATAATGAGATTAGCAGGTCATAAAGTAGGGACCTGCACATAAGGAAATTATATCTGGGGGTGGGGGGGGGGGGGGGGGGGGGGGGGAGCTCTGGCAAGCTGCAAGATCAGGTTAAAAGACTTATTGCTGTGTGAAGGGTGGACGTAAGTGAGGTTCTCCCCTCTGTGAGGCTGCAGAGTTAGCTGCCTTGCTAACTCCCACTTGGTTAGCGAGGAAAAAGGGAGATCTGTAAAAACTGTACCTGTGAATGAATCAAGCAGCCCAGACAAGCTATGCCACACGGAGCGGCTGTGATGAGTTAGACTACGCAGGAATAGTGTAACACTATCATGAGGGTGATGCAGCCATTGCCTCGGGTAATAGCCCTGGACTGATAGCAAATGTGTGTTGCTTCAGACTCCCAACACACTCGAATTAAACCCCTCTCTCTTGCTGCTGTGACATTTTCATTTGCCACACTTGTTGCCTTTGTGATTTCCCCAGAAAGGAAGATTAAGGACGAGAGCCAGCGAGCCTCAGATTTGATCATTTCTCCATATGTTTCCATCTAAAGTCTGGCCACCGAGATCGCAATTCTGCCCGAGGGATCCTAATGTCTCTCGTTCAGCTGTAACGGGAAATTTGGAACAACTGTTTGGCAATTACTTCAACATTTGATGATAAATGATCAGCCCCCAAACTATAACAAGCTGGAGTTGGATTCCAATTAGACTTCATTTCAAATGTTTGCTTTATCTTTCTCTCTCCACCCCCCCCCCCCCACCCCCACCTATGTTCTCTTCTCTAAAAAAAACAATTTTTTTTATCAGCTAGCTGAATCAGGGTCAATGTCAATGATTTGTAATATACTTGGATTGGATTGGATTTGTTTATTGTCACGTGTAGAAAGGTACAGTGAAAAGTATTTTTCTGCAAGCAGCTCAACAGATCATTAAGTACATGAAAAGAAAAGGAAATAAGAGAAAATACATAATAGGACAACACAAGGTACACAATGTAACTACATAACACCGGCATCGGGTGAAACATACAGGGGTGTAGTGTTAATGAGGTCAGTCCATAAGAGGGTTGTTTAGGAGTCTGTTAACAGTGGGGAAGAAGCTGTTTCTGAGTACTTAGTGTTCATCGTGTTTAATGTCACCCTGTGATCAGATAGTGACGGATGTACTTGGATCAGGACAAGCTCCCACCCTGTGATCTCCAGAATGTAACAGCGAGTCACAGGATCGCAGACAACTCATTCTTCACAAGACCTGGGGTGAAGGGATGCAGATTTTTTGAGACACAATAGCTTAAAAGCCAGATGCTCTACCTTGCCCCAATTGACTGGCGCATATTTTAATGAACAAAAGTTGCATCTTGTGAACAATGAATGCAATCGTTGTTATAGAACTATAGCTGTAAGAGGGTGGAGACAAACAGGACTGAGGGTGAAGGGGAAGAGTACTGCCGTGAACATTTGATGCAGGAGGAACAATCAAAGGCATTAATCAGCTGAGCAGGTGGGTGATTTGGTTGCTGAGTTTTAAGATTTTAGTCCTCTAAACAGGCACTGTAGGTTAAGTCGGTATTGGATAGATATAAGCATTGTATTGCATTTGTGGATTAACTAGCTAAAATATTTAATATAACTACAAACAACAGTCAAGTGATATTTCAAAACTTGAAACTTAATGAATGAATGACATTGTCAGTGTGATATGTGGAAAGTGGTGGGCATCACATCTGCAGTAGGTGTCTGCAGCTCAAGGAACTTCGACTCAGAGTTGAAGAGCTGGAATCTGAGTTTCAGACACTGTGATGCATGAGGGAGAGGGAAAGTTACCTGGACAAGGAGCAGTCATACCACATATACTAGATACTTCTGATTTGGTCCATGATCAGGGACATCAGGCTGTGACTGCGAGTGAGGCAGGTATGGGGACTAGGAAGGTAACAGTAGAGGAGCCTTAGCCCCTGCAATTGTCCAAAATGTTTGAGAGTCTTGCATCTTGTGTAGATGAGATCCGGGACTGACCATGGTGACATAGTGCAGGAAAACATTCAAGTGGGGGGAGTTAAAAGGAATGTAGTTGTAGTGGGAACAGTATAGTTAGTGGAATTGTCATGGTTCGCTGCAGCTATGAGTGTGAATTCCAGAAGTTATGTTGCCTGCCCTGTGCCAGGGTCAAGAACATCTTCTTGGGGCTGGAGAGAAACTTGGAGTGGGAGGGGAAGGATGTAATTGTCATGATGCATGCATAGGGGTACCATGACATGTGAAGGAATAAAACAGATACTCAGTTAGAACAAAGAAAAGTATAACACAGAAACAGGCCCTTCGGCCCTCCAAGCCTGCGCCGATCATGCTGTCCGTCTAAACTAAAATCTTCTACACTTTCGGAGTCCATATCTGTCTATTCCCATCCTATTCATGTATTTGTCAAGATGCCCTTTAAACGTCACTATCGTCCCTGCTTCCACCATCTCCTCCGGCAGCGAGTTCCAGGCACTCACTACCTTCTGTGTAAAAAAAAAACGTGCCTCGTACATCTCCTCTAAAACTTGCCCCTCGCATCTTAAACCTATGCCCCCTAGTAATTGACTCCTCTACCCTGGGAAAAAGTCTCTGACTATCCACTCTGTCTATGCCCCTCATAATTTTGTTGACCTCTATCAGGTCACCCCTCAACCTCCGTTGTTCCAGTAAGAACAAACCAAGTTTATTCAACCTCTCCTCATAGCTAATGCCCTCCACACCAGGCAACATCCTGGTAAATCTCTTCTGCACCCTCTCTAAAACCTCCACATCCTTCTGGTAGTGTGGCGACCAGAATTGAACACTGTACACCAAGTGTGGCCTAACTAAGGTTCTAAGTTACAGAAGTGTGAGCTCTTAGGGGCTAAAATAAAAACCAGAAACACAAAGGTGGACTCCTTTGGACTACCTTGAGCCATGGGCTAAATGGCATAGAAAAGATGGAGGCATGGCCCAAAGGATAGTGTGGGAGAAATGGATTTTGATTCATGTGGCATTGTCCAGGGCAAAGAGGGAGCTTTCCACTTTTGTGGTCTTCACCCAAATTCAACTGGGACCAATGACAGGAAGGGATAGAATGTACACAATAATGCAACAGCAAATATGGAGAGGATATGGAAAAATGGTTTTAGGAGAGGAGAGTTTGGATGAAGGGAGATTTAGACATCCAAAATTAAAAGTAAAGGCAAGAAAAAATGTATATCAATGTGGCTAAAGATAAGCTGCATGGGACAGGAAGGGGCAAAGTGTTTAATTTGTAATAGTGAAGGTCCATGCAGGGAATCATCGTTAAAAATAAAATTGAAGTCACTTTATCTGATGTGTTGAGCATCTGCAATAAGATAGATGAATTAGCGGCATAAATAAAGATAAATGGTTCAGACTTATCTCCTTTACAGAAACATGGGCTGGGATTTTCTGGAATGGAAATTCTGGATAGGTGGTCAAAAATCCATTGACTGTTGATAGGACCACGAAATCCTGGCCATGGACAGGATGGAAAAATCCCACCCAATAGTTACAAGGTGACCAAGGTTGGGAAATAAATATTCCAGGTAAACAGTTTGAACAGAATGGAAAGGAGGAAGGTTATCTTCGGTGTTAAAGGCTGGCAGAAGGACATTAATGACAAAGGATCTTAGCGCAGAAAAACTATAAGCATGATCAGCATGTGTGGAGATTAGGAATAGAAAGAGTCAGGGCATCAGTTGCAGCATGTAGGTGGAGGTCGCATCTTTGGCGCCTGCCAGAGTAGTCTTTTTTATGCCCTTTACATCCAGTTTTAGGGAAAAATTATTTTTGTGAGAAGTTGTGGGAAAGCGTGGGATATTAGTAGAATGGCAAAATCAAGAAAGAAGAATCCAGGGAAAAAGGGAGCAAGCGAAAGTCCACCGCCGAACGTGGTGAGGGGTGCAGTAGGAGGAAAGATGGCGGGAGAGAGCACATCGGGTGGGGCCATGCCCAACATGGGTCAGAAGGTAGCTGAAGTGATGGCTGGAGAATTTGAGCGGTTGTTTTCGAAGCATTTTGAAAGGCGTCGAACAGAGATGGTGATCTCGCTAAAGAGGTGGGTGGGTGAGATCCTTGCCTCGATGAGAGTGGAGTTGGTGAGGACTTTGACGGTGAATGGGATTGGAATATGGTGTTGGACCCAAAGGTAGACAGGTCCCAACCATGCTCACTAGTCCCTTCATGGGGGGTGGACAAGGATGTTCATGAAGGAGATGGGAAGGGTGAATCCGTGGTGGTTTCTACTACCGCAGGATAAGGAGTACTCGTTTTTTAAGGATTGACCCTTTTGTGGTGGGAAGGCGCTGTTAGCTGGGGTGAAGAAGACAGAGTATTAGGCGATCGTGATATCGGACCATGTTCCACTCTGGCTGGATGTGGTCTCGGAGAAGGGTCCGGCCTAGAGGCTGGCATGGAGGTTAGATCTAATTGGCACACCTGCATTTTTGCATTAAGTGGGGAAGGTGGTTGAGGAGTTGAACCGAGATGGGGAGCTCTCATCATTGGTGGTTTAGGAAGCTTTGAAGGTGGGTAGTGAGGGGTGAAGTCATCTCATTCAAGGTGAAGGTGGATAGGGAGGAGCGGCAGCAACTGATAGAGGAGATTTTGGAGGTTGACGGAAGATATTCAGAGGATCCGGAGCTGGGGGATTTGGTGAGGAGGAAGGAGTTGCCGGCGAACTCCTGCCCACGGAGAATGCGGTTCAGCAGTTGAGGCGAGAATGGGGGGTTGTGCATGAGTATGACGTGAAGGCCAATCGATTGCTGGCAGACAGCAGTGAAGGAGATCTTGCAGATTAGGTTTGAAACGGGTGGGTTGTGGTGCAACATGGGGTGTCTGGGTACACGATGATCTGCTGCTGTACATTTCAAACCCGGGCTCATCGGTGAGGGACATAATGGGGTTGCTAAGGAAATTTGGGGCGTTTTCACAAGCCTGATGGGGAGGATGAAGGAGAACTTGGGGAGATGGGACAATCTCCCTTTGTCATTGATAGGTCGTGCAGGTAGTAAAAATGAATATCCTGCCACAGTTTCTGTTGCAAAGTCTGCTGGTCTTTATGCCAAAGTCATTCTTTTGAGGGGTGGACAGGCTGGTCTTGTTTTTTGGGAGTGGGTGGGGGGAGGTCGCTAGGGTAAGGAAGGAAGCAGCAGTCAGAGGATTTGGCCCTTCTGAACGTATTGTACTATTACTAGGCGTCGAATGTGGAGAAGGTATGGGGCTGGAGTAAGGAGACGGAGGCTTTATGGGTGCGGATGGAGGCGGGTTCTTGTAAAGGGTCAGGATTGCGGGTGTTGGCAACGGCACCTCAAACGTTCGCCCAGGGAAGAAGTATTCGGATAATCCTGTAGTGGTAGCCACACTGGAGATTTGGGCACAATTTCGACAGCACTTCAAGTTGTGGGCAGGGTCGAGGGTGATGACGATAAGAGGGAATCATGGGTTCGAGCCAGGTGGGATGGATGTGAGGTCCTGTGGATGGAAGGAGAAAGGGGTAAAAGAAAATAAGGATCTGTTTCTGGAGGGGCAGTTTATAAGTTTGGAGGAGCTGAGGGCGAAGTATGGACTTCACCGTGAGGAGGGCTTCAGGTATATGAAGGTGCAGAATTTCGCAAGAAAGGTTTCCCAAGCTTCCCAGCGGCATCATCCTCCTTGTTGTTGGAGGAGGTAATGTCGGTGGGGGGGCTGGAGTGTAGGGCTGTTTCAGCGATCTACAGTAGGATTATGGAGGAGGACAAGGAGTCCATGGAAGGGATTACAGCCAAGTGGGAGGAAGAATTGGGGATGGGGTTGGAAGAAGGATTATGGTGCAAGGTGCTGCGGAGGGTCGATGCCTCGATCTCATGTGCGAGGCTGGGGTTAGTTCAGTTAGAACTGGTGTATAGGGCACACCTAACAAAGGCAAGGATGAGCTGGCTGTTTGAGGACTTGAGGGGAGTTGCGAGCAGAGTGTGAGGCCCCGGCCAATCATATCCATATGTTCTGGCCTTGCCCAAAGTTGGCAAAATATTGGGGATGGTTTTTCAGCACCATGTCTGAGGTTCTGCACATGTATTTGGAGCCAGGTCCCTGAAGGCCATATTCGGGATGTCAGACCAGCGGAGCTGCAGATGGGAGCGGGGGTGGACATTTTAGCCTTTAATCGCTCGCAGGCAGGTCCACTTTGGGTGAAGGTCAGCTTCTACCCCCTGTGCTTCGATGTGGCTGGGGGCTCTAATCGTGTCCCTGTATTTGGAGAAGGTGAAATTTGCTTTGAGAGAGGATGAGGGGTCCCACTGGTGTTGGGGCTTGTTTGTTTTACATTTTGGGGACCTAGTTGCTGTCAAAGGATGTCAGAGGTGGCGGGCAGTGACATTGGGGGGAGGTCTGTGTATTGTTGCAAAACTTGAAAAATTGAATAAAAATATTTTTTTAATAAAGAATGAGCAAGAGTCAGAAAATGCTGGTAAGAGTAGTTTATATATCCTCTAACTTCAGTTATACCATTAGACAGAGTATTAAAGAGGAATTTATTACAGGTTGTTACAAAAGCAATATAATGGTTGAGGACTTTAATCTTCATATGGACGGGATGAATCAAATTGGCAGGGGTAATCATAGAACCACAGCTATGTTACGGCACAGAAGGAGGATAATTTGGTTCACCGTGTCTCAAACGAGCATTACAGAAATATAGAATTAGAAAATAGGAGCAGGAGGAGGCCATTTGGCCCTTCAAGCCAGCTCTACCATTCATTATGATTATGACTGATCATCCAACTGAAGAGTCTGTCCTCACCCACCCCTCCATAACCTTTGATCTCTTTCGCCCCCAAGAGCAAACTTCTTCTTGAAAACATAAAATGTTTTGGCCTGAACTACATTCTGTGATGGTGAGTTCCACAGGCTGACCCGGTGAGTTCCAAAGGCTGACCCGGTGAGTTCCACAGGCTCACCACTCTCTGGGTGAAGAAATTTCTCCTCATCTCAGTCCAAATGGTTCACCCCGTATTCTCGGACTGTGTTCCTTGGTTCTAGATATTCCCACCATCGGGAACATCCTTCCTGTCTAATCCTATTAGAATTTTGTAGGTTTCTATGAGATCCCCCCCTTATTCTTCTGAACTACAGCGATTATATCCTAAACTACTTAATCTCTCCTCATATTGCAGTCCTGCCAACCCAGGAATCATTATGGTAAACCTTCGCTGCACTCCCTCTATAGCAAGAATATCCTTCCTCAGAAAAGGAGACCAAAACTCGACACAATGTTCCAGGTGTGGTCTCACCAAGGCCCCGTATAACTGCAGCAAGACATCCCTGCTCCTGTAATCTAATACTCTCCCAATGAAGGCCAATATACCATTTGTCTTCTTTAGCACCTGCATGCTTACTTTAGCAACCAGTGTACGACAACACTTGGGTCTCGTTGCACATTCCCCTCTCTCAATTTATAGCTGTTCAGGTACTAATCCCCCTTCCTGTTTTTGTTACCAAAGTGGATAACCTCACATTTATCCACATTATACCACATTTGCTCACTCACTCAACTTGCCCAAATCACACTGAAACATCTCTGCATCCTCCTCACAGCTCACCCTCCCATCCAGCTTTGTGTCATCTGAAAATTTGGAGAAACTACATTTAGTTCCCTCATCTCAAACATTAATATATATTGTGAATAGCTAGGGTTTCAGCATCAATCTCTGTCATTCCCCACTAGTTACTGCCTGCCATTTGGAAAAAGAATTGCTTATTTCCTTTATTTCCTGTCTGCCAAACAGTTTTTTATCCATCACAACACACTATTACACAGCTACTACAAGACACAGGTCAGGAGTGTGTTGGAATACTTTCTACTTGACTGAATGAGTGCAATTCCAACAACACTCGAGAAGCTTGTCACAATCTGGGCAAAGCAGCCCGCTTAATTAGCACCCCATCCATCACTTTGAACATTCACTCCTTTCATCACACAGTGACAGCAGTTTATACCATCTACAGGAACTCACCAAGGCAACTTCAGCAGCACCTTCCAAAACCACGAATCCTACCACCTTTAAGGACAAGGGCAGGAGAGACATGTGAACACCACTGCCTGGAACTTCCCCTCTAAGTCACTCACCACCCTGACTTGAAACTATAATTGCCATTCATTCACTGGTGCTGGGCCAAAATCCTGGAATCCCCATCCCTAACACTGTGCGTGTGCCTACATTTCATGAGCTGCAGCTGTTCAAGAAGGCAGCTCACCACCATGTTCTCAAGGGCAATTATGGATGACCAATAAATGCTGGTCTGGCCAGTGATGCTCACACTGTGCAATAATGTAGAAAAATGCTAATTTATAGTTCCTTCGGAGCAGAAGCAGGAGAAATTATCATGCAGAATGGAGAAGTGGAAGAGAAACTGAACAAAGTTTTTGTGTGTGTCTTCACAGCAGAAGGTACAAGTTATATACCAGAAATACAGATTAACCTGTGAGGCAAATAGGAGTCAGGAAACTATAGTGATTAACAGAGCAAAGAAAAGATACTGAAGAAAATCAGGGGGCTAAAATCTGACTGATGGTGAATGCTTTGGCCATGATTTTTAAAAATTCACTTGATTCTGGGCAATTTTGCGCAGATTGAAAGGAGGGAGAGAGAGAAATCGAGCAACTACAGATCAGTTATCCTGACATCAGTCATCAGGAAAGTTCTGTGGCTTGCTTCTCCATTGGCTGACGCTGAAATAGCAAAACGCGATTGGGCAGAGAATCGGTTCTGATGCCAAAATCGCAGCGGGCGGTGGTTTGGATTGGATTGGATTTGTTTATTGTCACGTGTACCGAAGTTCAGTGAGAAGTATTTTTCTGCGAAAACTGGCGATTTGACGCCAATTCGTGATTCTCCGTCACCTCACCTACGGTGTGAATACATACCGGATATGCAGGTACAGTAAACACTGTTTGCACATCATTAGCGGGCCCGACCCAGTATTCTCTGGGGCCTCCGCGATTCTCCTCCGATGGGCCGAGTTCCCGATGGCGCGGTTCCCTTGTGCTTTTAAAAATCGTGAAACCGGCGTCGTGGCTGATGAAGGAGAGAGAGGAGGTAGGTCACAGAGAAGAGCGACTGTGGGCCGCCAGGCCGAACACTGGCAGGGTTGGCTTGGGTGGTGGGCACCCTGCCAGGTCCGAGGGAGAGTGGGGTAATGAGGGAACAGGCCAAGCGGCCGGGGTCACCCCCCCCAAGGGACTGGGGTGATGTCCAGGCACAGTACTCGTTGCCGTGGTGACAAAGGTTATCCACTGCGGTCCTGGCTGATGGCACCTATCTGGAGACCACAGGCCGACATGGAGACCCGCTAAAACAATGCCCAAAAAACAACCATGAACGTGATCGAGCAGTGCTTCGCCCTCCTGAAGATGCGGTTCAGCGCCGAAGTCCCAGGTTCGATCCCGGCTCTGGGTCACTGTCCGTGTGGAGTTTGCACATTCTCCCTGTGTTTTGCGTAGGTTTCGCCCCCACAACCCAAAGATGTGCAGGGTAGGTGGATTAGCCACACTAAATTGCCCCTTAATTGGGAAAAATGATTAGGGCACTCTAAATTTTAATTTTAAAAAAGAAGTTGCGGTTGAGGTGCCTGGAGCGCTCTGGCGGGTCCCTCCAGTATGACGCTCTGATCAACTCCAGATTCACCGACTGGGGGGGTAGTTGGAGTGGGGAGACAGGCCAGAGGCCCTGCACTATTCCAAACCTCCCCCCCCCCCCACTCCCCCCCACCCCCCGCGCCTGCAGCTCCCTCCATGATACAGACCTGCTGCACTACTGGGTGTGGGCTCTGGATTTGCAGTAACACCAGGTGTCTGGTCCATGAGATGTTGGATAATGACAACCTGCTCTGCCATGAGCTTTAGTGCTCCACATTGTATGGCGATGTCTGACCCCTGCTCATGCTAGCCCTTTCCACCATCCACCTGGGTGATCTCTGCATGCGAGCTGGCCAATCCGTCACACGGTCCCATCGAATCCCTGGGGTGACGGTGGTGGGGACAGTCGGGGGGGGGGGGAGGGGGGGAACCCACTCCACCCACAATATCGCCCCATTCCCCCCCCCCCGCACCGCACCCTCTTTCTGGCCAGACCAGACCAGTCCACTCCTCACACCCATCCATCAGACAGAGCACTGAGACAGGTTGTAACAGTGGTAACAGGTGTTCAATGTGCACAAATATTTACAGACTTGTGCCCTAGGCCCAATAACTAAACTGTGTCCTGCATCCATGCCAACTTGACTGGTGTGTTACTTTCTGGCCTAACGGGTCCTAATGCTACATCTAGGTGGTTCCCCAGATGGTACAGCAGGTGTGGAGGCGGCCTGCTGTGAATCCTGCCCTGCAACCTGGGTCCCCGTTGGCGCACGTCTTCTTGGGCGACGGGAAGTGGATGAGCATGGCTGCTGCTCAGGTGTGCAGCGAGGCGTGGTGCCTGCTGCCCACCAGGTGCACCAGGGACAGGAGGGGGGAGCCCCGAAGTGCTGCGGTATTCCAGCACCTCCCCTGCAGGAGTCACTGGCACGGGCCCCATCACCTCCTCCTCCCTCAGGGTGCCCGATGGCCCCCGGGCTACTCCATGGGATGGTGGTGCCAGCGGAGCCATTCCCGAGGCTCCCCCGCCACCGCCCGGGCAATGCCGCCGACATTCCCAGCCATGGCCTGCTGTGACTGGGCCATACTGAGAAGCGCCTTTGCAATATCCAGGTTGCATTGGCACATGGCAGCCCAGTCCTGGGACTTGGCCAGTGCCTGCACAGAATGCCCCAGGGTTTGGACATGCTGATCTATTGCCACGACCGTTTCCCCCAATACCTCCACAGTGGACGGCACCCGTGCAGTGTTGGCCTGGGTGACACGCATGGGCAGCACCACCACCTGCTGCTGCATGCGGTTGGACTCCTCCACCTGCACCTACAAGTGCTGGGTGCTCGCCGACAACCCCTCATGTAGTCACTGGCTCTGCAACTGCATCTCTACTTTTGATGGCACTGTCCATTCCAGAAGCCCGTAACCCACGTGGACGGTAGTTCGACACTGGGATCGGTCTGCCCTCCGGCTGTCCGCCCCCTCGGGTGTTCCTACCACCACCTGCTGTACCAGATCAGCTATATGGTGAGCACCAGATAGTGTCCCAGGAGCCTCTTCACTAAAGTGCCCAACCGAAGTGAGTGTCTCTAGGTTGGTGGAGGGTGTTGGAGACAGCTGTGACGGAAGATCGTGGGCCGGGGGTAGTTGGAATGGGGTGAGGGTGGTGTGGGGTGAGGCTGGTGTGGGGTGGTGTGGGGGGGGGGTTTGACACATGTCATGGCGAACCGCAACTAAGCGGGATCTCACTTCTTCGTCCACAGCCGAACTCCACCTTGGCAACCTCCCTTTCCTCCAGTCCGCCGACCACGTCCAGGGCCCTTTGCTCTGCCACAGTGAGGGGCCGCAGGTCTGGCAGTCCCCCTCCTGTCGTCTCTCGTTCCCGAATGTTGTGTGTGACCTTCTCCTGGGGAGGGGCAAACAGAAAACAACTGTGTTAGACAGTTCGATGCATGCAGCCCAGGGGGTGGGTAGCTGGTGGCCTCAATGGCCAGGGCACGGCCATGGCGGCTGGTATGGGTGCCGGCATGTGGGGGTTTGGCCACCCTCCGGGGGGAAGTGGTGGTGGGGGTTTCGGGTAACAGGTGTGTTGGACGGGATTAGTAGAACAGTGCTGCCTCCTCACCCTGGCCGCCCTGAAGAGACTGTGCAGTTTTTAAAAATAGATTTAGAGTACCCAACTCATTTTTTTCAATTAAGGGGCAGTTTTGCATGCGGAGGAAACCCACGCAAACACTGGGAGAATGTGCAAACTCCACACGGATAGTGACTCAGAGCCGGGATCGAACCTGGTATCACGGCGCCATGGGACAGCGGTGCTAGCCACTATGTCACCATGCTGCACCTTCGTGCAGTTTTTTACGGCACTGCTGGACAGTCCAGACAATGTTGCCCACTACGGTGACAGCTTCTGCCAACTGCACCCAGGCACAGCGAACGGAAGCGGCTGGCAGCCTCCTTCCCAGGCCGAGGTACAGGATCTTCCACCTCTCCACCATGTCCAAGAAAGTTCCCAGCTCGACATCGATAAACTTCGAGACTGCTCTCCTTGCTGCCATCTTGTTGGCTGGGATGGTGTGTGTGGGGAGTGCAGTGTGTATATGCGGCTGCAGCTTGTCAGCCTCCTGAGTGTCAATTGCGGAACCAGCGAATCCGACACCATTTCTTATTAGAATCGATTGTGTTCCACGCAGCCCCAGTGCTCGCCCCTTAACAGTAGCAGAATCAATCCAGGTGCGGCACCAGTTTTCTGCATTGGCATCAACGCTTAGTCTCAGAAACAGAGAATTCCGCCCATGGACTCTACTATTAATGAACTCTTAACAATAAACTTAGAAAAACATATGATTAGAACAAGTCAACATGGTTTTATAAAGGAAAATTATGTTTGACTTTGTTTAAAGCATTTTTTGTGCATGTAACTAATGAAGATAAAGATGTAATGATAAGAGGGGCTCATAGATGTAGCATACTTGTATTTCCCACAGACATTTGATAAGGTGCTACACATTAGGTTATTACAGAAGGAAAAGACTAATGGAGTTGGAGATGATTTATTTGCATGTACAAAGGATTGGTTAACTGACAGGATGTAGCGAATAGAGATAAATAGGTCATTTTCAGGTTGGCAGGCTGTGACTAATGGAGTGTCATATGGATCAGATCTGGGGGTTCAGCTATTTCCATAACTATTGATGACTTATATGAAGAAAGGAAGAGTAATGTATGTAAGTTTGCTGATGATATGAAGTTACGTGGGAATGCAAGCTGTGAGGACACAAAGAGACTGAAAAGAGATACAGACAAGGTGGAAGATGGAGTATAATGTGCAGAAGTGTGAAGTTATTCACTTTAGTTGTAAAAATAGAAAAGAATTTTTTTTTAAAAACTTGTAAATATTCACGCTCAGAGAGAACATGGTGCAAGGAGCACAGGAAGTTAACATGCAGGTACAGGAAGCAATTAGGAAAGCAAATGCCATACTTGCCTTTATTGCAAGGGATTGGAGTACAAGGAGAAATAAAATTTGTGGCACAGTGGTTAGCACGGCTGCCTCACAACGCCAGGGACCCAGGTTTGATTCTGGCCTTGGGTGATTACTGTCTTATGTAGAGGTTGCACATACTCCCCATGTCTGCATGGGTTTCCTCTGGGTGTTCCGTTTTCTTCCGACAGTCCAAAGATGTGCAGGTTAGTTGTATCGGCCATGCTAAATTACCCCGTAAGTGTCTAAAGATGTGCAGGTTAGGTGGGGTTGCAGAGTTACGGTGATACGGCGGGGGAGTAAGTCCACGTAGGGTGTTATTGGTAAGGTCAGTCAGACTCACTGGCCAAATGAATTCTTTCTGCACTGCAGGGATTTTATTCCACTCTAATTGTAAAGAGTTTGATGGGATCATACATGAAATACTGTGTGCAATTTTACAGCCCCTTCCCCCAATGGGACTCTCCACTCCTGCTAAAATCAATGGACATTTGCACGGTTCTCCACATTTTCCAGTCCTGTCCCCATCGCAACAGGGCTGTAAAATTCTCTCTTGATACTTATTGAAGTTACTCTATTCTAGGGCACTGCTGATAATTGAGTGATCCATAGAGGCAGATACAACTCTGAGGGCTGGTATTCTTCTCACTTAGTCAGACAACCCTTCAATCCAATACATCGATTTAATGCAAAGACATGGTCCAAGCTGAATAAGAGTGGGACACGTACTATTACTTCCATACACTTGCTCAAGTTATCTGAGCTTAGACAACTGGGTTTTTCCTACAAGTAAGATAAATGAAAAAGCCCCCAAGCTGCAACAAACTGGAGCTCGATTTCTAATAGACTTGAGTGCAAATGTTTGTCAGATGTTTTTTTCTCCCCGGAACCTTTATTTTTCTGCAGCAATGGGTTGTCTCTAAGAAAGCCTTTCCTGTAAGTTGGGTAGCATGATCTGTATCAAGTCAAATCTGAGTCATATATAATAAATATAATATATTTAATATTGATCATATTTTTTTTTAAATAATTTTTATTGGAATTTTTTACAGAAAATATAACAACAAACAATGAAATGCAACAAAATAACCCATAATAACTGTAACAACCCCCAAACCGTATCAACGCATGTATCACATCCCCCCACCCCCCCCCCCCCAACCCCAATGAACAACAAAAAAAACTTTAAAATAACTTAAAATTAAATAAACAAACATAGTCATCGTCCCCCCCTTCCCCCCCCCCCCCCTCCCCCCTGGGTTGCTGCTGCTACTGTCCCCGTACCCTATCGTTGAGCCAGAAAGTCGAGGAAAGGTTGCCACCGCCTAAAGAACCCTTGAACCGATCCTCTCAGGGTGAATTTGACCCTCTCTAGCTTGATGAAACCCGCCATGTCATTGATCCAGGTCTCCACGCTTGGGGGCTTTGCATCCTTCCATTGTAGCAAGATCCTTCGCCGGGCTACTAGGGATGCAAAGGCCAGCACACCGGCCTCTTTCGCCTCCTGCACTCCCGGGTCCACCCCAACCCCAAAAATCGTGAGTCCCCAACCTGGCTTGACCCTGGATCCCACCACCTTCGACACCGTCCTCGCCATCCCCTTCTAGAACTCCTCCAGTGCCGGGCATGCCCAGAACATATGGGCATGGTTCGCTGGACTCCCCGAACACCTGACACACCTGTCTTCACCCCCAAAGAACCTACTCATCCTAGACCCGGACATGTGGGCCCGGTGCAGCACCTTGAATTGGATGAGGCTAAGCCGCGCACATGAGGAGGAAGAGTTAACCCTCTCCAGGGCATCAGCCCATGTCCCGTCTTCGATCTGTTCCCCCAGTTCCCCCTCCCACTTAGCTTTCAGCTCCTCTACTGACGCCTCCTCCACCTCCTGCACAACCTTGTAGATATCAGATATCTTCCCCTCTCCGACCCAGACCCCCGAAAGCACCCTGTCACTCACCCCCCTCGCGGGGAGCGAAGGGAATCCCTCCACCTGCCGTCTAGCAAACGCCTTTACCTGCAGATACCTGAACATATTCCCCGGGGGAGCCCAAATTTCTCCTCCAACTCCCCCAGGCTCGCAAATCTCCCATCAATAAACAGGTCCCTCAGCTGTCTGATACCCGCTCTGTGCCAACCCTGGAACCCCCCATCAATGTTCCCCGGGACGAACCGATGGTTTCCCCCTTAACGGAGCCTCCATCGAGCCCCCCACTTCTTCCCTATGTCGCCTCCACTGCCCCCAAATCTTGAGGGTAGCCGCCACCACCGGGCTCATGGTATACCTCGTGGGAGGGAGCGGCCACGGCGCCGTTACCAGGGCCCCCAGGCTTGTATCTCCACAGGACGCCCTCTCCATCTGTTTCCATGCTGCCCCCTGCCCCTCCATCACCCACTTGTGCACCATTGACACATTGGCCGCCCAATAATACCCCGAGAGATTGGGTAACGCCAGCCCCCCCCCCCCCCTCCCCCATCTCTACCCCGCTCCAAGAAGACCCTCTTCACCCTCGGGGTAATATTGATCATATTTAACATCATCCTCTGGATGTCTTGTGTCACCGTGCCAGCACCTGTGCCTCTGAGCCGGGAGTTCCAGGTTCAAGTGGCACTCCAGAAATTGATGGCCAGAGAAGGTACATTCGTAGCTTAGCTAAACAGGTTGAATATTAACTTGTAAATCCTTTCACCGTACGCCAATGGCAGGCAGTAAGGTCAGGAGAGACTCCTGGTTAGCCACCTGATGGAAATAGATTGGAGCCTCCACCATCACTGTCCATTGCTTCAGACTACATGCAAACCCCATGCTGCCCCAGCAACTCCGTCTCCTTGGGGGGCCGGTTGGCAGGGTGGCTAGTGTGGATCAGAGTGGCGCCAGCAGCACTGGGTTGATCCCGGTTCTGGCTGGGATGGATTTGAAAAGTTCAGGAAAAGAACTCTGGGGGGCGATGACTATCATCCTGTGGTCAGATATATATAGAACATAGAACAGTACAGCACAGAACAGGCCCTTCGGCCCTCAATGTTGTGCCGAGCCATGATCACCCTACTCAAACCCACCTATCCACCCTATACCTGTAACCCAACAACCCCCCCTTAACCTTACTTTTATTAGGACACTACGGGCAATTTAGCATGGCCAATCCACCTAACCCGCAAATCTTTGGACTGTGGGAGGAAACCGGAGCACCGGAGGAAACCCACGCACACAGGGGGAGGACGTGCAGACTCCACACAGACAGTGACCCAGCCGGGAATCGAACCTGGGACCCTGGAGCTGTGAAGCATTTATGCTAACCACCATGCTACCCTGCTGCCCCTATATATTTTTTATTTTTTTTATAAATTTAGATTACCCAATTATTTTTTCCAATTAAGGGGCAATTTAGCATGGCCAATACACCTAACCTGCACATTTTTGGGTTGTGGGGGCGAAACCCATGCAGACACGGGGAGAATGTGCAAACTCCACATGGACAGTGACCCAGAGCCGGGATCGAACCTGGAACCTCAGCGCCGCGAGGCGGTTGTGCTAACCACTGCGCCACCGTGCTGCCCGCTGATGTTGGCAGATATATTGGCGCGGGCTAAGCGAGGTATTGTGAAAACAAAATTTCTAATGCGGATTTTTCAGTCATGAAGATTCAGGCATGGTAATGGATTTCCATGCATGTCAAACACCTTGCTGACTGAGAACGACCGCACAAGTGAACAAAGTTTGTGAAATTGTTCAGAGATTTTTAAATTTAGAAGCTGCCTGAGCATTTTACAATGCATTAGTGCCTTCACAAAAACAATGGAGAGTGGATTTTTCAACAAATCCATTGAGCATTCGCACACTAGTCTTCCATAGTGTTGTTAAATGTGTTTTGAGATTCCTATCTTTTATTTTTTGAGTAAACTTGGGAATAACGGATTTGCATCAGTGTTAAGCTGAAGCACCACTCCACAAGAATCTCCTTCACTGTTTGTGCATTTGTGAGAAAGAGCTACCAAAGCCCTCTGCCACTTATTTACATCACTCCATCCTTCCGCAAAAGGCAAGCTCATGCAAGTTTTTTGAATATATGTGAATAAGCACTGACCCGAGCCCAAATATTTAGCAACAGCACAGACTGAAGCACCTAGTATCAGTGTAATTGAGATTTATGGAGTTAAGTCATTATCTTTGTAATTTGTATGTCTTTTCTTTCTCAAGGGCAATTAGGGTTGGGTAATAAATGCTTGTCATGCCAACAATGCTCACAACCCATGAATTAAGCTGCTCTATACTTAATCAAAGTCAGTCTCAGTTCACCTGAAGAGTTTTAGATCAATGCCTTCCCCCACCACCACATGTGAAGGACTGAGTAGCTGGCAATGCATTCCCAAAAGGCTTCTATCGTACAATAATGGAAACGCAACAACACAGGCAGGAGGTTCTGAGATTGAAGTGCCACAGTCAAAATGAACAGCTTGGGCTGGATTCTCCGCACCCTGACACCGAAATCGCAGCCGGAACCCGAGTGGAGAATCCATTTCCCCGCATGGAATCGGGAGCGGCGCTGGTTCCCCGATTCTGCAGGCCACGTGAAGCAGCATACTCAGAGTGCGCTGTGCGACCTAGCACACCTGCGGCCATCGCTGGAGGCCCGCTCCGCCATTCTCAGCCCCCAATTAGCCGAAGTCCCGATGGCATGGACCGTTCATGGTCCTGCCGGTTGGGATACTCGCGTGAGTCCACGCCGTCATGGTCGGGGGAGCGGTGGGGGGGGGCAATCGGAGGGCAGTGGGGGCCTTATAAGCTGCTGGCAATGTTTGGGTGGGCAGTCAGGGTTGGGCACACGTCCGATCGGGGGGTCTATTTTTAGTGTCCAGATCCGCGGTCTGAGTCCGCCATGGAGCACTGCGCGGCCGCTGGAGGCTAGCCCCCTGCAGGGCTAGTAAATGTGGCCCTTCCATGCCAATTTCTTGTAGGGTGAAAGTCCACAATTTTTACGACGGCATGGGGACATAGTCCCAAAAACAGAGAATACAGCCCCTTGTTCCCTAGTCCAAATTAACAGCCCACTCCCTATTACCCCTGAGGTACTTTTCCACCCATTTTACACCTGTGCATACCATGACATAAGAAAATGGGGTCCGCAAGAAATTCTGCATTAATCCCTGTCTGCTAGTTCTGTGCAGAAACTGGTGCTACTTTCAGCATAATTTCTGCACAAGTGTACTTGGAATATTCGGGATCTATTTATATCTTCAATTTCGGCTGGAAAATTGCATTTAATGGTGCGCCAAGCTTTGATGTTGCAGCTTAATAAGTTTCGAGCAAGAACATTACCAAAAATAATTAACGTGTTTAACTATAAAAAGCTGTCCTGTCATGACAATTGTTAATTATTTTGGCATATCTGATGGTCCAGGACTACATAGTAGCTGAAAAATTACTTAATAGTAATTGTAATATTTATTATTAATCTGCAATAAGTGCTGGTTACGAAACAAGAAAATTTCATGCCACAAGATTGTATGGTCACCCAGCTGATTTCAATTTCTCATTATTATACTAATTAAATTGGAATTCTGAAAATGGGGCTCATCGAGTAATGATTAAATATATAGTGGGTGATTTATTTTGAGTGTTGAAATCATTTGTAAAATTATATTCCAATTTCAGAATCGACGGCTCTTATGATCTATCTGTCACCAAAACAAAAATCTACCTTGTAACAAAAGCATTTTTTACATAATGTGTGTTGATAATGGGTGGAATTTTACTACCTTTATCTCTGGTACAATGGCAGGAGCAATGTTAAGTCACAAACCTGATCTCTTAATTAAGTGGAACTTATAGTTGCTTTTTAACCAAAGCAAACGAATTAAAAGCCTACCTCTGTGTTATCCGAACTAGGAGGGAAGGCAGGTGGGCTAATGTGGCCATGCTCTCAGAGGAAGGATTTAACAGGACCATGGTATGTTTCAGCAGAAATTGGATTTCACAGACTCCAGTTACCAACTGGGATGGAGGGGGGACTTGGGAAGGGCACTCCTGGATCTCTCTCTCTCTCTCTTACTTGGGTGTCCAGTTGAAGTAGTGCTGAGAGGTGAGCTCTCCCAAGGACAGCAGGAAGAAGTCAGCCTTTCCAACCAGGCAGCTGTCTCCCAAGGACAGAAGGGAGATTACAGCCTTTCCAACCAAGTAGCTGTAGAAGAAACTGGCTGCGGAAGTCAGCAGCTAGATTGTGGCGTCTCCAACTGGGAGACAGTACAGCAGGTATCCAATTCCTCAGGAAGGTCTCACAAGTGAATCGAAGTACTTAATCCTGGACCGCAGGATTTGCTTCCTTTCTGTTTCCTTCTTTGCCGCTGCTCTGCCTCATCCTTAAGACATTGTGACAAAAAGCATAATGCAGCTTGATGGACAAGCCGTTGGCCACTGGTAGTATATCCCCACCAGGCCCAATAGGAGGTAGGTCTTGTTCCAGGACAATGCACATGTCAGCTGCAATCTGGCTTGAGAACCTAAGCCTCCAGGGCTGAACCTGGGGTTTTCAGTCTCCCGTGGCTGCTTAGTCCAGAGAGACGATCCTCTCTGTAGATTCTGTGGTGGGGCTCTCGCCTCCTCCCAGTTGCATAGTGGTGGCCATTTCCTCTGCCTGTAAAGAAGTCTGTGGAAGAGGAACTGGTGTTGCTGCTTTTGTTGCTCTAGCTATTGCTGATGTAATAGACTGTGGTGAGCACTTTGCCCTTTGATTGCAGTCTCTGACAGAAGGAATATTTAGAACTGTAGATGCTCAACCTGGCCATGGTCGGAATTCTTCTGATCAAAGCCTTCAGTTTGCCAGTTTCACTGGGAGAGCTTTCCCCCCTTTTCACTGGCTTTCACCAACCTGCTGGTTTGCAGGCACAGCATGAAATTCATGCGCTGCTGAGAAAGATGGAGCCCATACATTAATTCATTCCTGGTTGCCTTCTTAATTACTGTGGTGATCACAAGTTAACCAGATGCAACACAACTGAGCAACCACTAGAGGGAGCACGGGAGAGCCACATAAATAGATCAGGACAGGAAGTGAGGACACACTTCATTGAGGGCAGAACTTGGAGCAACACATATACACTCTTCACAGCAGGCGGGCTGGTAAGCAGGACACAGTAAGCAAAGCTGGTAGATAGCACTGGAAGGTAGTTCTAGGTCGAGCTCTGGAAACTGAACGAACCCACAATAAAGCATCTTCTCCACACTTGAGACTACGAGCTTTATTAAGACACGAGTAACAACACATGGTACCTAGGAGTGATTTCAGACGCTTATGACAGGACAACTCAGCTGCAGATACAGAAAACAAAAAAAAAAATGGCATGGAAATCTCAACCAAGAATGGCATGGAGATCTCCTGCTGGACATTCGACTGGGGAAGACATTGCTGATGAGAGGATGTGCCTTGGACACACACTTCACCTGAACACGACTGGAAAAGTAAGAAGTGTCTGGGAAAGGTTTAAACAAATGTTCGATTTCGCTATCATAGCATATGATGCAGCGGCAGCCTCAGACGAAATTAAAATAGCAATTCTCATCGAAGGAAATGAAGCTTGGAAAGTTTATAATGGATTTAAATACTCAAAAGGTGAAGACAGAAACAGCTTACAAACGGTACTAAACAAATTTGAAGAGTACTGTGAGAAATTTGAACAGCAAGACATGCTCACAGTCCAACCTGCACAGAGACTGAGTGATGCAAAACTTAAAAAATCACGAAGAGAGCAAGAAATCGCGAATGGAAAGTACAGATCAAAAAGAAGAAATAAAAAGAATTTCTCACAAAGCCAAAACGCTGAAACCCTGTCCAAATCGGGAAGAGAAGATCACTTACGAATTTTGCAGTCCTGGTGGGACAGTAAAATCGCTGAAATCCGCGAAAAACGGCAAAAAATGGCGTCGGAGCACATTGTGCAGTCTCTGGTAAGCAAAGAACTACAAATCGCGTCTGCGCATGCGCCGGAACCGGAAGTCGCGCATGCGCCGGAACCGGAAGTCGCGCATGCGCAGTTTGAAAAAGATCGCAGCGCCGATCGTTATGCGCATGCGCAAGCCGCGCATGCGCAGTCAAAAAAAGTCGTCGTCGCGGATCGTCGTGCGCATGCGCAAGCCGCGCATGCGCAATGGGAACGAAACCGCACAGTGCAGGAGGAAAGCCGATTTGCGCATGCGCAAGTCATGCCAACGCGTGACGTCATGACGTCTGAGCATCCTGACCCCGCCCACTTAAAAGGGAAATGCCCGAAAATTGAAAATAAGACACTTAAAGTGGTAAACACAAATTTTCTTGCCTCAGAACACAGAAAAACGCCTGAACTTACACCAACAGTTAAAAACAACTTGCACAACACCCTGAAAAAAGCAGTCTGCACCACCCAAAGTGAAGAGAACAAAAAGAATTCCGAAACAACAAAAGATGATTTGTTTTTCGAAGAATACTACTCAGACACAGCTGAGTCAGTCGGATATGCTTCTCACAGCATCAGCGACACGGTCGCAAAGTTCAACACGAATCAACTCGTGGTAGAAGAATCCAACCAGGATGATTTGTTTTTCGAAGAATACTACTCAGACACAGCTGAGTCAGTCGGATATGCTTTTCACAGCATCAGCGACACGGTCGCAAACTTCAACACGAATCAACTCGTGGTAGAAGAAGCCAACGAAGATGAAATGGCTATCAAGGAATACTACTCAGACATGGAGGAGTTATTTGGACATGCTGATCACAGCATCAGCGACACCGTTGCAAAGCTCAACACGACTCTACTCATGGTGGATGAATCCAACACCATGGTGCCATGGCAGCTCGTCGATACATTGGATGACAGCAATACCCAAGACGAAGACGACGCCACACAGAGAGCACAGGAAGACTCCACGGAGCGAGCGATGACAGGCTCCACAGTGCGAGTGATGAAAGACGCCAACAGGGATGCAAGCAAACACTCCCGGGCGGACACCAAGCATGAACAAGACCATGAAGGTAAACCCGCTGTACCTGAGCAACCGCAAGCAGACCATGAAAGTCTACCAAGCTCACAGGAACAAGAAGAAAGAGCAGACTATGAAAGTCCAACACGCTCACAGGAACAAGAAGAAAGAGCGGACTATGAAAGTCCAACACGCTCACAGGAACAAGAAGAAGACAATGCACCTCTGCCCACTGCATGCGAAGACAGTGACAAGGTGATCACACTCAACGTACAGGATCACAGTGAGACTGACAGTTCTCGGCTTGTCTGTACCGAAGCACAGAGCGAAAACAGTGACAAGGTGCTCGCACTCGACGTACAGGATCACAGTGAGACTGACAGTTCTCAGCTTGTCTGTACAGAAGCACAGAGTCGGGCCACCCAACAGTCCAGAGAGACGATGCCGAAAGAAAACATGCAGATTTTGACTCCAGAAGAGGAGCACCTGGAGCCCAGAGAGACAACGCCAAAAGAAAACATGCAGATTTTGACTCCAGAAGAGGAGCACCTGGAGTCCACAGAGACAATGCCGAAAGAAACCATGCAGATTCTGACTCCAGAAGAGGAGCACCTGGAGTCCAGAGACATCAAACAAAAAGAAACCATGCAAATTTTGACTCCAGAAGAGGAGCACCTGGAGTCCAGTGAGATAACATCAACAGAAATCATGAAGATTTTAACTCCAGAAGAGGAGCGCCGAGAGTCCACAGACACCACGTCAATTGTAATCATGGAGGTATTGACTCCAGAAGAGGAGCGGCAAGAGTCCACAGACACCGCGTCAAATGTAATCGAGAAGACTTTGACTCCGGAAGAGGAGCACCAAGAAAGCAAAGATGCGGAATCCAATTCTCCACAACTGATTGATGTCACCTGCACCGATGCAACATCAGATCATTCGCACCACTCGCGAGACGGCATGCTAAATGACTCAAATTATCCACTCGGGACACTCGTAGAGTATAACAAAAAAAACAAAAGTCAAAAGAAACACGGCAAGAACAGAAACAACATGAAGCGCGACAAGACCAACAACAATAGCAAGAAGCACAGCAGAAACGAGAACGACAACAGCAAGAATAAAAGCAACATGAAGCGCGACAAGACAAACAACAAAGTCAGGCACACAGATAGCGACAACGACAGAGACAGAAACAACAAGAATGGCAACAAACACAACAAAGTCAGGAACAAAGATAGCGACAACACCAAAGACAGAAACGACAAAAACAGCACCAAGACCGGCAACGAGAACAACAAAGTCTGGAACAACAACAGTGCCAACACCAAAGACGGAAACGACAAAAACAGCGACCAGTACGGCAATGAAAACAACAAAAACAAGAACGACAGAAACAACAGCAATGAAACAACGACTTGTACACAATGGCACTACTTGGCACATGACGGACAATGCCACAGCGCATGGCAAAACGATGACAAGACTACAAACATGTCATGGGATGACAACGAATCGCACAAACTCACGTCTGCTCCAGAACGAGCAAGCACACCAGCATCCAAGGCGGATGAGACAATAAATCAACACCACAAGCACAGAAAAAAGGCCATGCCAGTCAACATCAGTGAGGTGACCATGCAAACACCTCGGGATGATGCATTGGGTACTTAAAATAACAAAGAACACCAACAACATTCACAGCGGACTTGCAATATCAATATCACCACGTCATCAACAACAACAAAAAAAAAAAAAAGAAAAAAAGCTCTGAACAAATTCATCAAGTTTGGACTCATAAATGTTTTATTGAGATTGGACATATAACTACAGTGGCTTTGTACAATATGCAATAGCACCATCACCTGTATAGATACGCATATCATAAGTAACTGTTTTCAATACTGTTTCTTTAATGATGTACAGCAAATATGTAAAGAGAAAAAGGGGGATGGGGTGATTGTAGATTTACTAGATACAAAACAACTGAGCAAACACCAGAGGGAGAGCTACAAATACACCGGGACAGGATGTACAATTTTCTTTAACGATGTACAGAAAATATGTTAAGAGAAAAAGGGGGATGTGGTGATCACAAGTTAACCAGATGCAACACAACTGAGCAACCACTAGAGGGAGCACGGGAGAGCCACATAAATAGATCAGGACAGGAAGTGAGGACACACTTCATTGAGGGCAGAACTTGGAGCAACACATATACACTCTTCACAGCAGGCGGGCTGGTAAGCAGGACACAGTAAGCAAAGCTGGTAGATAGCACTGGAAGGTAGTTCTAGGTCGAGCTCTGGAAACTGAACGAACCCACAATAAAGCATCTTCTCCACACTTGAGACTACGAGCTTTATTAAGACACGAGTAACAACACAATTACTTCAACTGCCTTCCGACCTCAGCCACAGGGGCTCCCAGCTCGACTCCCACCCACCCCTGGGAAAGCCAAAAGGGGGGAAGGATCATGTTGGGACCTTGACACAGCATCATTTTCTGACCTACGGTGCTGCGTTAGTCATAATTGCACTAATACACAACAAAGGCAAAGGCCCCGTCCTCTGTTCATTCAGTGCACTCCCAAATTTGCTCAACACCAACTACCGACTAAAATCTGGGGAGCCAAGTGGGCACACGTCTCACAGGTTGTGTATGAAATTTCTGATATAACATCAGACACTATTGAACATGGTACACCACAACATCCACAATTACCCCACCATAATATTATCTCCAGACAAAGCAGTCTGAGAGTGGTGTGGGAGTTCCTTCTCACAGTGCTCAGACAAATGAGACTAAGTGTTGACGCCGGGGCAGGATTTGTGGACTTCCACGACATCAAAGCTGGTGCCGCAGCTGGACTGATTCAACGACCGGGCCAGCGGCACGACTGTCAGCAAACTATGGTGACGTTAGACACTTTCCATACCCCCTCTCTCTGCTTCAGCAACCGGACGCTGATTTTTAAAAGCACAAGTGAATCTCGCCGTCGGGAATTCGCCCCGGTGGAGTTGGAGGATCACGGAGACCCCTGCGAATACTGGGTTAGCCCGCTAATGAGATGCCAAGGGTGTTTACTGTACATGTGGAGTGGAACGCATTGACGCAGCTGTCGCGGCACCAGAGAATTGCAATTTGCCGTCAAACCAGCGCTCGCCACTATTTCGGCATCAAAACCGATTCTCCGCCCAAGCGCGGTTTCCAATTCCAGCATCAGCCGACTGAGAATCCCGTCCACGGTCTTTGGTGAAAAGAAAATTCGGGAAGCGAATTTAAAACCTGGTCTCTAATCTCAACAGCACCACATATACCAGGGCATAAGCTCCCAACATTCTCTCTCTAAAGTGCAGCACGGTAGCACAGTGGTTAGCACAGTTGCTTCACAGCTCCAGGGTCCCAGGTTTGATTCCATGCTGGGTCACTGTCTGTGCGGAGTCTGCACGTTCTCCCCGTGTCTGCGTGGGTTTCCTCCGGGTGCTCCGGTTTCCTCACACAGTCCAAAGATGTGCAGGTTAGGTGGATCGGCCATGATAGATGGCTCTTAGTGTCCAAAAAGATTAGGTGGGGTTACGGGGGTAGGGTGGGGGTGTGGGCTTGAGTGGGGTGCTCTTTCCCAGAGCCAGTGCAGACTCGATGGGCCAAATGGCCTCCTTCTGCACTATAAATTCTTTGATCTATGAAAGTGGGACTGATGTCCCCACCACATCTTTTCTTTGAGCTTGTCAATGTGACCCTGGCAGCAATATTAGAATTATCCCAAATATACACTTGGTACAGTCTGAAGGATCAAAACACGAAATGTTTTTTAAAAAAAATAAATTTAGAGTATCCAATTCATTTTTTCCAATTAAGGGGCAATTTAGCTTGGCCAATCCACCTACCCTGCACATCTTTGGGTTGTGGGGGCGAAACCCACTCAAACACGGGGAGAATGTGCAAACTCCACACAGACAGTGACCCAGAGCTGGGATCGAACCTGGGACCTCGGCGCCGTGAGGCTGCAGGGCTAACCCACTGCGCCACCGTGCTGCCCCAAAACACGAAATGTTAATGTACACCAACAGCGTACTCTATAAATCTAACCCCTCTATCTCACTCCTCAATTTCTCCCCCACCAAAAAACAGTTTGGTTGTTTGCAAGGAGTCAAACACCGAGAGCTCGTACCTCACCAATGATATCTCACACACGAGTTTGCAAGTCATATCCCTATGTTAACCAACAGTAGGTTTCAAATCTAGGATTAATCATAATTCTGAACCTGCAAGAAAGAAACTTCACCACTAACCACTGCCGCCCGCCCCCCCCCCCCCCCCCCCCCCCTCCCATCACTGTCCCTTTCATGAATTAATGAACTAACCTGCCTCTTCTATTTCAGATGCTGCAGGTCATTTCCCAACACATCAGTTCTGAGCTATTGACAGGTACATCTCTCAGTTGCTCAACATAGTCAATGACCTGAAAAATGCCTCTAGTGTCTACGGATCTCCAGACATGAGGGAGCACGGAGTCTGCCCAAGCGTTACTATTAGTATTCCAGCTCCTTGAAATTAATGCCTGGAATTTAACCTGCCACACGAGGCATTCAAAACATGTCCTGACACAGTCGGTCCTTTTTTCGTCACCTGCAAAGGCTGACAAGAACTTGGAAACAACCCTTTGAAAGCAGTGATACGATTAGCTTGAAAGGAAGCTTCTTTAAAACTATCCATTGATCCATCCCTGATCTGATGCAATTGTCAACGTCCAGGCAACAACACTAACAACAACTTGTATTTCAAGTGCTTTCAGCGTAAAGAAATATCACAAAGTGTTTCACAAATTATGGATAGAGATAAGGAAATGAACACTGAGCCAGGAAGGAAGACGTTAGGAAAGTGGCCAAATATATGGACGTTGACGTGGAGGGAGAGCGAGAAGGAGAGGTGGAGTGTGTTAAAGTTTGGGGCTTGAATTAGATCTAGCACAAAGAAACAGCTGAAAGGTTCTGCCACAATTAGTCAGACAAAGGGAGATGGAATGCACAGAAGTCAGAGGAACTAAGGGCCAGATTTACACAGAGTCAAGTCAACCCTGGAGATCTTTTTTTAAAAACAAGGACAGGTTAGATGCAGAGGTCCTACCCCCATTTCTGACAGATCCCGGGCGGGATTCCCTGCTCTGACGGCAGAGTGCCGGCGCCGGCGCCAAAACGGGACTGTTTCACTCCGCGGTCTGCATCCGTTCCGGGACCCCATTCTGGGCCATAGAAGGGGGCCAGCAGCGGCGCGGCAGGAAGCACGGGGGCGCAGACTCGGAGCAGTATCGGAGACACGGTGCTACACAATCGACGCGGCACCGCGTCGCACATAAGGTGACGCGAGCGCACAGGCTGCCAATGGAGCAACATGGAGCCACGCCAAGCAGCGCCCCGGTTTGCTACCTGGAGACGCTCCTGGACGCCCTCGAGGAGAGGAGGGGGCATCTGTGCCCTGGACCCGGCCAGAGGGTCCCACCCAATGTGGCCCGGAGTCTGTGGAGGGAGGTGGGCATGGCCGTCAGTGCCATCGCGTTGACACCCAGGACTGGCGAGCAGTGCCGCAAAAATCTCACCGACCTACTGAGGGCAGCCAGGGTGAGTACCCAGCAATGTGCCCATGGCACCAACCCCCCTACCCCTCCCACATGTGTAACACCCACCTCCTCTCCTGGAGGACAGTACAACCACAGCTATGACCCGCATGGCTGCAGCCACCCATACAAGCTGCGTTGGCACCTGTGTCCCTGCGCACCCATGCCAACATAGATCCAACTGCATGGATCGGACCGCCTAACAATGCTCCCACAACCATAGGGGCTGGTTTAGCTCACAAGGCTAAATCGCTGGCTTATAAAGCAGACCAAGCAGGCCAGCAGCACGGTTCGATTCCCGTACCAGCCTCCCCGGACAGGCGCCGGAATGTGGCGACTAGGGGCTTTTCACAGTAACTTCATTGAAGCCTACTCGTGACAATAAGCGATTTTCATTTCATTTTCATAACCAGTGAGAGCGTGCCCGAACCCGAGGAGGTGAACCTGACTTGCGGCTCCTCACTGTGCACGAGCAGAGGGCACTGGACAAAGCCGAGGACCGGGAGATTGCCCACGCCGAGTTCGGGGGTGCGCCGCCAAGTGAGATCCCCCCCCCCCCCCCCGGCCTGGCCCCTGTCCCCTCAGCACTCCCCTCCCACCCCCGACCCTGTTCCATGACCCACACCCCCCTCCACCTGCCTAACCATGATGGTGTATTATGTGTCGCAGGGCCAAGCAGTGACCGACCCGGAGAACCTGGCAGACACCGCCCCTGGCCAGCGCCTGGACGGCTAGCCGACACAGACCAACCTGGCAGACACCGCCCCCGGCCAGCGCCTGGACGGCTAGCCGACACAGACCAACCTGGCAGACACCGCCCCCGGCCAGCGCCTGGACGGCCAGCCAACACAGACCAACCTGGCAGACACCGCCCCCGGCCAGCGCCTGGACGGCTAGCCGACACAGACCAACCTGGCAGACACCGCCCCCGGCCAGCGCCTGGACGGCTAGCCGACACAGACCAACCTGGCAGACACCGCCCCCGGCCAGCGCCTGGACGGCTAGCCGACACAGACCAACCTGGCAGACACCGCCCCCGGCCAGCGCCTGGACGGCCAGCCAACACAGACCAACCTGGCAGACACCGCCCCCGGCCAGCACCTGGACGGCTAGCCAACACAGACCAACCTGGCAGACACCGCCCCCAGCCAGCGCCTGGACGGCTAGCCGACACAGACCAACCTGGCAGACACCGCCCCCGGCCAGCACCTGGACGGCCAGCCAACACAGACCAACCTGGCAGACACCGCCCCCGGCCAGCACCTGGACGGCTAGCCGACACAGACCAACCTGGCAGACACCGCCCCCGGCCAGCGCCGGGTGGCCAGCCCATAGGGAGTCTAGCAGCGATGGGGAGGGCAGCTCAAACAACAGCCCTCCGGCCCAGTCCAGTGACGAGACGATGACCCAGGGCACCAGCACACAGGGCACAGACTGGCACAGCATGACGACACAGGACACAGGCACATGGTGGACAGACAGACATGAAAGAACACAACACAACACCACCATGGAGGGGATAAACATATGGGACATGGCACCCCAGGTTACCCCTGACCGCAGATCTGATTAAGACACTGAGATTGCATCACAGCTGTCCCCTGCACCCTTGACACCGCAGATATCTCACCTCGATTGACCATTTTAGTTGTGAGGCTTCTGGGACACTAACTGGTGCGCACCACCCAGCTGCTCCAGTACAGCAGGTGGCGGTAGGAGCAGCGGAGGAACAGCCCAGCCTTGGCAAATACCTGCCGCTCAGACGGGACGCCGGATTCCTGGTGTTCCTCCGCCCACCCATAGTCCTGATGCAGTCAGGGACCCAGGGGTGTGATAGTGTGACGGCCGGTTTCCAGCACCTGCAGACGCAAGTGCAGGAGTGCATCGCGTCCAGGAGCAAGAAATGGTGCCAGTCATGAGTGCCACACAGGCCGACACCGCACAGGTGGCGTCCACGGTGGAGACAAATGGTGGTGACAGTGTTGGGCTTGGGACTGAGTTTACAAGGCCTGGGGCTATCCGTGCACGCGATCTCCGCGGCCCAGGACAGGGCCGCCGTCTCACAGGCAGCCATGAGCCAGAGCCAGCTGAACATCGCTGAGGCGCTCAACAACCTGGCCCAGTCCCAGCAGGCCATGGCCTAGTCCCAGCAGACCATCGCTAAGAGCATCAACGCCATTGCCCGGGTGATGGACGGCATTGTACAGAGCCAGACAGGGATGGTGAACTCCCTGTGCTCCATGGCTGCGAACATTCAGACCCTGGTTGATACCAGCGCGGGCCTCCAGGACTGGCAGCACCAGGTGATGGTGGTGCCCCGGGTGCTGGATCCGCTTGCACCCCCATCCCATGGAGAGCCCCGGGGGCCACCAGGCATCCCGAGGGAGGAGGAGGTGCTTGGGCCCGTTCCGGCTCCCCCTGCCGTCCCTGGTGCATCTAGTGGGAAGAACAGGGTGGCACCACGCCATCCCAATTGCCCAAGGTGCAGCCTGGCCCATCCAGGCCAGGCCGCCCCAGGAAACGGCCATCAAAGGGGGCCCTCGTCGCAGGGCAGAAATCACAGGAGTCCACCTCCAGTTCTGCTGTACCGTCTGGGGTAACATTGAGATGTAGTCATAGGGCCCGTGAGGCCAAAAAGGTAGACACTGATGAGTAAGTTGGCACGGGTGCAGGGCACAGAATAGTTAGATGGGCTAGGGCACATGTACAGGACGTCTGTAATTAAACACATTTCACATCGATGTGAGCTGCCTCTGTACTCTGTCCGATGCGGGCGGGGACTGTGGGGCAGGGACTGTGTGCCAGTATGTGTGAGGGGTGTTGCGCGATAGACGTTGAGCTCCGGTGCGTGTGATGTGTGCCCCCGCCCCCCCAGTCAGACATTGTCGAATGATGTATGGCTCGGAGCCCATTGCACGGCGGGCTGTCATCATCCTCCACGCCTTGTACAAGACCCGCTTACACCATCAACCGTTTGCCCCCCATCCCATTGTGCCGCAGGCAAATGTGTCATGGAGGGGGTGGTATGCATGCGGGTGATGTGGTGTTGTGGGAGGTGAGGGTGGTCAGTGGTGGAAGGAGGTGAGGGTGGTCGGTGGTGGGGGAGGTGAGGGTGGTCAGTGGTGGGAGGAGGTGAGGGTGGTCAGTGGTGGGGGAGGTGAGGGTGGTTGGTGGGGGAGGTGAGGGTGGTCAGTGGTGGGGGAGGTGAGGGTGGTCGGTGGTGGGGGAGGTGAGGGTGGTCAGTGGTGGGGGAGGTGAGGGTGGTCGGTGGTGGGGGAGGTGAGGGTGGTCAGTGGTGGGGGAGGTGAGGGTGGTCAGTGGTGGGAGGAGGTGAGGGTGGTCGGTGGTGTGGGAGGTGAGGGTGGTCGGTGGTGGGGGAGGTGAGGGTGGTCAGTGGTGGGGGAGGTGAGGGTGGTCGGTGGTGGGGGAGGTGAGGGGGGGTCGGTGGTGTGGGAGGTGAGGGTGGTCGGTGGTGGGGGAGGTGAGGGTGGTCAGTGGTGGGGGAGGTGAGGGTGGTCGGTGGTGGGGGAGGTGAGGGTGGTCGGTGGTGGGGGAGGTGAGGGTGGTCAGTGGTGGGGGAGGTGAGGGTGGTCGGTGGTGGGGGAGGTGAGGGGGGGTCGGTGGTGTGGGAGGTGAGGGTGGTTGGTGGTGTGGGAGGTGAGGGTGGTTGGTGGGGGAGGTGAGGGTGGTCAGTGGTGGGGGAGGTGAGGGTGGTCGGTGGTGGGGGAGGTGAGGGTGGTCAGTGGTGGGAGGAGGAGAGGGTGGTCGGTGGTGGGGGAGGTGAGGGTGGTCAGTGGTGGGGGAGGTGAGGGTGGTCGGTGGTGTGGGAAGGTGAGGGTGGTCGGTGGTGGGGGAGGTGAGGGTGGGTCGGTGGTGGGGGAGGTGAGGGTGGTCAGTGGTGGGAGGAGGTGAGGGTGGTCGGTGGTGGGGGAGGTGAGGGGGGGTCGGTGGTGTGGGAGGTGAGGGTGGTTGGTGGTGTGGGAGGTGAGGGTGGTTGGTGGTGTGGGAGGTGAGGGTGGTTGGTGGGGGAGGTGAGGGTGGTCGGTGGTGGGGGAGGTGAGGGTGGTCGGTGGTGGGGGAGGTGAGGGTGGTTGGTGGGGGAGGTGAGGGTGGTCGGTGGTGGGGGAGGTGAGGGTGTCGGTGGTGGGGGAGGTGAGGGTGGTCAGTGGTGGGAGGAGGTGAGGGTGGTCGGTGGTGGGGGAGGTGAGGGTGGTCAGTGGTGGGGGAGGTGAGGGTGGTCGGTGTGGGGGAGGTGAGGGTGGTCGGTGGTGGGGGAGGTGAGGGTGGTCAGTGGTGGGAGGAGGTGCCAAGCTCTGCTGTCTGTGCCCATGCCCATCACTGCTGACCCCCACCGTGGTCGCCGAAACGTGCAGTGACCAGCGACACCCGTGTCTGCTGACGCAGCCGGCGGCGATGGGCTGCCTCCTGTTGCCGTCCATCCCCCATGTCCCGTGCATCTGCTTCCCCCTCGCCATCTCCCTCATCTGGGGAAGAGCTCCCCTCATCCTGACCGTCCTCCCCCTCCTCCTCCAGCACATCTCCCCTCTGCTGGGCTATGTTGTGCAGGACGATGCGGCCGACCCTCTCTGGGTACTGGGTACATTGTAGCAGTGCTCCGCGACGGTCTGTGGCCTCTGGATAGGCGTCACCATCCACGACCACAACAGATAACCCCTGTCCTCCAGCAACCATGGGGGGGGTGTCCCTCAAACATGCGGGGATGAACGATTGGGAGAGTATAATGGAGTCATGCACACTGCCAGGGTACCTGGCAGACATGCAGGGTCGTCATCCTGTAGCCACAGACTGCCTGCAGTTCATTGAATATGTACCCTTCCTGGTCAGGTACATGACCCTTTCCTCCGACTTGGTATGCATGACGATGTGCACTCCATTGATTGCCCCCTGCACCATGGGTATGCGGGCAACAGCAGCGTAACCCGCTGCACGGTCCACAGGGAACTGTATATACCGGTCCGTGATGCCCTACAGCGCGTTGGTGACGGCCCGGATGCCCCTGGGCACCGGTGGCTGGGAGCTGCCAGATAGGTCCCCACTCGAGGACTGGAACGACCCCGTCGCGAAGAAATTGAGGGCGACCATCACCTTGTCGGGCACCAGGAGAACATGTCCACCCCCGGTCTCACGTGGTGCCAGGTGTGCCATCAGGTGGCAGATGTGGGCGACGATCTCCTGGCTCAGCCGGAGTCTCCTCCTGCATGCCCTGTCCAGGAGATCCTCGAAGGAATTGTGGGGCCGGCGATGCGCTAACAATTGCACACAAAGACTCGAACCGGTACAAGAGAGGCTTTATTACCGTGAGATGTTATCCTTCGACTGCAGCTGGTAGAATCGCAGCTCAGGACAACTCATTAATATTTATACTGCTCCTTGTGGGCGGAGCTAGCCGGCAGGGGCTTACCGACAAACCTGTAATGCAGGTACTGCTGTACATCCCCTAATACAGGCACACACATATATATACAGTGGTGGATCACCACATTCACCCCCTGTTAAGAATGAGTCCGGCGGGGGTGACATGAAACTATACACATCATCCATGATTTATTTAGAGAGGGGGGGAAAAAAAAAAATTAAGTGTCCATCTTGCAACCCGGTGCCCGTCAGAGGTTGAGTCTGACCGGTGGTCTGACGGTTCGTTGAGAGCGACGCAGCAGTGGTGGCGACGTCTGCACAGGCGGTGTCGGTGTCGACGGCACGGTGGTGGCGGTGTTGGTGCTGACTAGTGGCTGGACGACTCCGGGAGCATGCCAAAATCTTCCATGTCCTCTAGTGTGGGCAGGGGAAAGAGGGATGGACCTGGTGGGGCTGATGCTGGGGGCGCCGGGGAAGGGGAGGGTGGCGCGTGGGTGGGTGGTGTGTGGGAGTGGGATCGGCACCCAAGGGAGCCAGGTTCCTGAGCGAGACTGTATCCTGGCGGCCGTCGGGGAACTCCACGTAGGCATACCGGGGGTTTGCGTGGAGCAGGCGTACCCTGTCCACCAGACTTATGGAGTCTGATATGCCTACGAGTAGGACCGGCCCTGGAGCTGCGAGCCAAGTTGGCAGCGACACCCCGGATGTAGACTTCCTAGGGAAGGTAAAAACACGTTCATGGGGTGTGTTGTTAGTCGCGGTGCACAGCAGTGACCGAATGGAATGGAGCGCGTCAGGGAGGACCTGCTGCCAGCGAGCGGCTGGGAGGTTCCTGGACCGTAGGGCCAGCTGGACGGCCCTCCATACTGTCCCGTTCTCCCTCTCTACCTGCCCGTTTCCCCGGGGGTTGCAGCTGGTCGTCCTGCTGGAGGCGATACCCCTGCTGAGCAGGAACTGACTCAGCTCATCGCTCATGAACGAGGATCCGCTGTCACTGTGGATGTAGTCGGGGAAACCGAACAGAGCGAATATGGAATCCAGGGCCTTGATGACGGTGGCAGACGTCATATCCGGGCATGGGATGGCGAATGGGAACCTAGAGAATTCATCGACCACACTAAGGATATACGTGTTACGGTCGGTGGAGGGGAGGGGCGCCTTGAAATCCAAGCTGAGGTGTTCAAAGGGGCGGGACGCTTTCACCAGGCGCGCGCAGTCTGGCCGGTAGAAGTGCGGCTTGCACGCCGCACAGACCTGGCAGTCTCTGGTGACTGTCCGTACTTCCTCGACGGAGTAGGGCAGGTTGCGGGCTTTGACTAGGTGGTACAACCGAGTGATCCCCGGATGGCAAAGGCTGTCGTGCAGGGCACGGAGCTGGTTAACTTGTGCGCTGGCACATGTACCTCGGGAGAGGGCGTCTGGGGGCTCGTTGAGCTTGCCGGGGCGATACAAGATCTCGTAATTATAGGTGGAGAGTTCGATTCTCCACCGCAAGATTTTGTTGTTTTTGATCTTGCCCCGCTGCATGTTGTTAAACATGAAAGCTACCGACCGTTAGTCAGTGAGGAGAGTGAATCTCCTGCCGGCCAGGTAATACCTCCAGTGCCGCACCGCCTCAACGATTGCCTGGGCTTCCTTTTCAACAGACGAATGTCGAATTTCGGAGGCATGGAGGGTGCGGGAAAAGAATGCCACGGGTCTGCCTGCCTGGTTTAGAGTGGCGGCAAGGGCGACATCTGAAGCGTCACTCTCTACTTGGAAGGGCAGTGTCTCATCTACTGCGTGCATCCCGGCCTTGGCTATGTCTGAGCAAATACGGGCAAAGGCCTTTTGTGCCTCAGCCGTGAGGGGAAATTGCGTGGACTGGATCAGTGGGCAGGCCTTGTCCGTGTATTGTGGGACCCACTGGGTGTAGTAAGAAAAGAACCCAAGGCAGCGTTTGAGAGCCTTGGGGCAGTGGGGGAGGGGAAGCTCCATGAGGGGGCACATGCGGTCGGGATCGGGCCCCAGTAGTCCGCTTTGGACAATGTAGCTGAGGATGGCTAAGCGGTCTGTGCTGAATACGCACTTCTCCTTGTTATAAGTGAGGTTGAGGAGAGATGCGGTGTGGAGAAATTTGGCACGGTTGGCGACATGGTCCTGCTGGTCATGGCCGCAGATGGTGACGTTGTCCAGGTACGGAAACATGGCCCGCAGTCCGTACCGGTCAACCATTCGCTCCATTTCTCTTTGAAATACCGAGACCCCGTTAGTGATGCCGAAGGGAACCCTAAGAAATTGATAGAGGCGACCGTCCGCCTCGAAGGCAGTGTAGGGACGGTCTGATTTACAGATGGTGAGCTGGTGGTAGGCGGATTTCAGGTCAATTGTTGAGAAGACCCGGTACTGCGCAATCTGATTGACCATATTAGATATGCGAGGGAGTGGGTACGCGTCGAGCTGCATGTACCGGTTGATGGTCTGGCTGTAGTCCACGACCATCCTGTGTTTCTCCCCAGTTTTAACCACCACCACTTGGGCTCTCCAGGGGCTGTTGCTGGGCTCGATAATACCCTCCCGAAGCAGCCGCTGGACTTCAGACCTAGAACATAGAACAGTACAGCACAGAACTGGCCCTTCGGCCCTCGGTATTGTGCCGAGCCATGTTCACCCTACTCAAACCCACGTATCCACCCTATACCCGTACCCCAACAACCCTCCCCCCTTAACCTTACTTTTTAGGACACTACGGGCAATTTAGCATGGCCAATCCACCTAACCCCCAAATCTTTGGACTGTGGGAGGAAACCGGAGCACCCGGAGGAAACCCACGCACACACGGGGAGGACGTGCAGACTCTGCACAGACAGTGACCCAGCCGGGAATCGAACCTGGGACCCTGGAGCTGTGAAGCATTTATGCTAACCACCATGCTATCGTGCTGCCGTGACCTGATGAAGGTCTTGTCCTGGGTGCTGTACCGTCTGCTCCTGGTGGCGACGGGCTTGCAATCTGCAGTCAGATTGGCAAAGAGGGAGGGAGGGTCAACCTTGAGGGTCGTGAGGCCGCAAACGGTGAGTGGGAGTAGGGGTCCGCCGAATTTGAGGGTGAGGCTCTGGAGGTTACATTGGAAATCCAGGCCCAGTAAAAGTGTCGCACAGAGGTTGGGGAGAACGTACAGGCGGAAACCGCTGAATTCAACGCCTTGTACGGTGAGTTTGACCAGACAGAAACCCCGGATCGGTACAGAGTGGGATCCGGAAGCCAGGGAGATCCGCTGGTTGGCGGGATAGACCGCGAGGTGCTTCTGTTGGCCGCAGAAGTAGCAGCGGGGACTCCCAGGGTGCGCGGTGTGGCGAGCAGCGCAGGCATACTGTGCGGGAGTGGCCCCAGTCAGGGGGGTCGGTTGCGGGGTCCACGAGGGGTAGGATGGGTGGGCCGCGCGGCGGACAGGGCAGGATTGTACGTTACAGGAAGCGACCGTCATGGAGAGCGCTAAAGTCTTTGTCGCCGCTAGATCGAGCGCGGCCCCTTCCACCAATCGTTGCCGGATGGGGTCCGATGCAATACCCGTCACAAAAACATCTCGCATGAGGAGATTAGAATGTTCCGTGGCCGTGACGGCCTGGCACTCGCAGTCCCGTACTAGAGGGATAAGGGCCCGCCAGAAGTCCTCAATCGACTCACCCGGTTGCTGGACGTGAATGGAGAGTACATGCCTCGCAAACAGAGTGTTCGTCGACTGGACGTAATTTTTCTTGAGAAGTTCCATGGCGCGTGCGTAGTTCGGCGCATCCTGTATCAGCGGGAACACGCTGGAGCTCAACCTTGAGTAGAGGAGTTGCATTTTCTGAGCTTCCGATGGTGCGGGGTCCGCTGAGGTGACGTAGGCCTCGAAGCAAGCCAACCAGTGATTAAAGTCTTTTCTGGCGTTCGGCTATTGCGGATCCAGCTGCAAGCGGTCGGGTTTAATTCTGATGTCCATGATGCGGAAAATCTCACGGTAATAAATTGATGCGCTATCAATTGCACACGAAGCCTCGAAGCGGTACAAGAGAGGCTTTATTACTGTGGGATGTTTATCCTTCGACTGCAGCTGGTAGAATGGCAGCTCAGGAGAACTCATGAATATTTATACTGCTCCCTGTGGGCAGAGCTAGCCGGCAGGGGCTTACTGACAAACCTGTAATACAGGTACTGCTGTACATCCCCTAATACAGGCACACACATATATATATATACAGTGGTGGATCACCACAGCCGGTACACACGTTGTCGCATCGGGCGCTCTGTGGCCATGGCACACCCTCCTCCTCCTCGTCAGCCTCCTGCTGCGGCTCCCGTATGACGTGGTCTTCCTCCTGCACCTCTCGGGCGTGTGGCCCTGTGGCCTGGGGGGCTTGCATGTGCCCCACTGCAGCCCACTGCTCATTAACAGGCTCTGCCACCTCCCTGTCACGCCCATGCTCCAGTTCCCACTGGGCCTCAGGCAGGGCAGCAGCCCCCGCTACGGTGGCCAACAACGCTGGAAGATGGCTAAACATTGTACTATCTGTAGGGGTTGGGAGTAGACAGGGGTTCAGCATTGGTATACCCCCCTCCACAACCAGGTGCCATGTGCTACATGGCCGGCCCGGTTGCCAGCATGCGCCCCGCCCCTGCCCCCTCGGTACCCTGAGACCTGTCGGCCGTCACCTCTGCCAGGGCCACCGTCTGGTGGCAGTGCCCGCACCGGAGGGCTCCCGTGTGTGCCGCCCTGGACATACCCACTGGTGGGTGCCACCAGTTTGGTGGGGGGAGGTGCGGGTGTCTGGCACATGTCAGGACGGCCGGGCCGCCTGCGCCGCGAAGCGAACGGGTTTGGTGGACAGCCGTGTGTCCGCCGTCATGGGGCCTGGCCGTTGGATCCGCTCTGCCATGGCGGACCATGGCCACCCGCAGCCTTTGTCGCCCTCACCGCTCCTTCCCCACCCCCAACCCCGGATGTGTGGGCCCAGGGCTGGCCCAAGGTACCGGCAACTCGGGCAGTCGCCCGGGGCGCCATGTGCTAGGGGGCGCCAGAGACTCGGGTCCCGCGCATGCGCAGTTTGGCCGGTGCCAACCAGCGCATGCGCGGTGGCCGCCCTCCCCCAGGGCGGCCCCCTCCGCCCCCCCCTCCGGCCGCCCCCCCCCCCCCCCCCCCCCCCCCCCGCCCCCCCCCCCCCCCTCCGGCCGCCCCCCCCCCACCTCCGCCGCCCCCCCCCCCCCCCTCCGGCCGCCCCCCCCTCGTCCGTCCCCCCTCCGTCCGCCACCCCCCGGCCCCGCCCCCCCCCTCAGCCTCGGCCCCGCCCCCCCCCGCCGCCTCAGCCCCGCCCCCCCGCCACCTCGGCCCCCCCCTTCGGCCCCCCCCCTCGGCCCCCCTCCCTCGGCCCCCACCTCGGCCGCCCCCCCCTCGTCCGTCCCCCTCCGTCCGCCACCCCCTGGCCCCGCCCCCCCGGCCCTGCCCCCCCTTGGCCCCCCCCCGCCTCGGCCCCGCCCCCCGCCTCGCCCCCCCCCCCCGCCTCGCCCCCCCCCCCCTCGCCCCCCCCCCCCCCCCCCGCCGCCTCGGCCCCGCCCCCCCTCGCCCCTCGGCCCCCCCAGAAGGGCGCTGAGGTTCAGCTTGCCCGGGGCGCCAGCAACCCTAGGGCCGGCGCTGTGTGGGCCCAATGAATATGGACCAGTGTGGTATCTCCAAGCAGCCACGTAGGAACTCTTCTGTTGCTTGGGAACAGCACTGTAAAACCTTCTTCACCGGATTCTCCCGCTTAAGTTTCTGCTTGTATGCCGGGAGAAGGAGCACTGTCTTATGGTCCGATTTTCCGAAGTGCGGTTGGTGGATGGATCAGTAGGCACCCTTGATTTTTGTGTAGCAGTGGTCGAGAATGTTACTAACCGTCGCTCGCACAGGGTCTCCATGGTGCAGGAGCTACATCCCGTGCCTTGGGTCACTCCAGCAAGTGCATATTAAAGTGAGCCTAACTGCTCACTTTTTAATATGGAGATTTGGGTCTCACCCATTGTGAGTGGGATCCAGATCGCGATGCTTTGTGAGATCCCGTAAGAGGCCTCTCGCGAGATTTACCGGCCGCATCGCGTCCCGAGTTGGGCAGATGCAGCCTTTAGATTTCACCTGATGAAACCTTAACTTGTTTCTCTCCCTGGTTTGGTTTAGCTCACTTGGCTAAATCGCTGGCTTTTAAAGCAGCCCAAGCAGGCCAGCAGCACGGTTCGATTCCCGTACCAGCCTCCCCGGACAGGCGCCTTGTGGATGGATGGGATATAGATCAACTGCCAGAATTAAAATCAGGAAACCCAACCCTGCACCCAGCAACCCCTCCCCGCAACCCCCAACTCTGCACCTAAATCACTTCACCCTCGAATAAAGTTAATGGAAAATCCCATCACACGGGATCAAAGTCTGCAGGTTTCCGTTCGTCAAAGTTAAATTCCTAGATTTGTCCATAAAATTTAATAGGATATTGATTTTGTAGCAGCTTTCACAAATAATAATACTTCACCAGTGCCTTGTGAGAACTATGGGCACGATTTAATCACTGCATTGCATCGGTGCAGAATTGGGTGCGTTGGTTAAACAGCAAGAGAGACCAAAATCAAGATCTGTGCCGGGCGTGAATCAGATCACTATCTAACATGGGGCTGGTTTAGCACAGTGGGCCAAACAGCTGGCTTGTAATGCAGAACAAGGCCAGCAGCGTGGGTTCAATTCCCGTACCGGCCTCCCCGAACAGGCGCCGGAATGTGGCGACTAGGGGCTTTTCACAGTAACTTCATTGAAGCCTACTTGTGACAATAAGTTATTATCATTGTTATTATTATTAACTGCCGCACTCCTGGTGGCAGTTTCTGGATTCCGCCCAAGAGGAACATTGACCCTAATAAGTGCCAATCTCCATCTTATTAGCAAGATGGAAGTCCAATGTAATGGCCCCCTGGGAACTAGCCGACTCCTCAGTGAGAAATCACGCGGGTGACTTTTAGTATTCATTTTTTTAAATGTGAAACTGGTGCATTGGCTGCTGATGGGGATCTGAGAAGGTGAGTAGCCATTTCCATTCCCAGGCATGCAGCCCAAGGACACTGGAGTTGCTGCCCCAGTGTTTGCGGAGAGTGGGGAACACCCCAGCGGTATGGGCCCGGTTGGGAGACTGATCTCAAAGATCAGGGATCGCACCTGGGCTGGGGGAGGTGAGGAGTTCAGCATCTGCGGGGTCTACCAGCCATCCTCCAAAATTGTGCGTACCCGTAACAGGGACAACTACAGCTGCTGCCTGTGTGTTCTAACAAACACTCTCAGGGCGGAGCCCTGCTCTTGGTTATAAGCTGCAGGTCACATTAACTCCCTCTTAATGTGAGCAGCCCCCAACTTCACAGCTGAAGGCTATTGCGGATAAAGAATTAACATTGTTAGTTATGTGAGGATTTCACAGCACCCAAGTGCATTCTTGTGGGCACAAATGCTATGTCTCAGATCAGTGTAATTGACTAGTATTCCAATCAAACCATGAGGCCTGGATACTTTGCCTGAACCCTGGAGGTGTCAGCACCATAGAGGCAGCGAGCAACAATCAGACACTCAGGAGCTGGGCTTCAGCACTGTGGATATCCCCACGACCAAAGGGTGAGTGTGTGGATCAGGGGACGGCACCTGAGCACAGTCTCCCTAAAATTCCCTCCAGAGGTCTGGGGTCTTGGGGCTTATGCTGTGGCTGGGGGTGAGTGTGTAGAGCAAAGTTATCCTGGGCTCGATGGATGGCATTCTGCGGGACGGCAGGACACGTAAGGGTGGGGAGGTTCGGGGGATACGAGGGTCCCGGGGTAGAAGCCCTAATTGATTGCCGGTCTCTCTCCTTCGACAATTCCTTACAGATACCACAATGGATGGGAAGGCCGCAGCGTCGCCGCAGGCTAGAGGCAGCACCCCATGTGCAGGGGGTCGCCGCACCCACTGAAGACACATCCGCCCATCAGGCCAAGGAGGAACAGCTCAAGGTGTACAGGGGTTGTTGATCGTTTGAGGGGGTGACAGATAGTACATGCTGCAGGAGGCTCCATCGCAGCAGAGAGACAGCGCAACACCTGTGCCATGTCTTTGTGGACTTGGCACCCCGTGGAGGAGGAGAACGCCCACTCCCAGTGGCCGTAAATGTCACCGTAGCCCTGAACCTTTATGCCGCCGGATCTTTCCAGGGTTCGAGCGGGGACCTGTGCAGCATCTCTCAATCTACAGACAACAAGTGCATCGGTAAGGTCAGGGATGTCCTGTATGCCCGGGCAGCTGACTATATCAACTTTGAGCTGGACCAACTGGTCAAGATGCCCAGGTAGTGGGATTCTCGTCGGAAGTCCCAGGTCCAGGGGTAATTGATAGCGTGCATGTTGTCTTGTGCACACTGGGACATCAGGGAGTGCCATTCATTATCAGGAAGGGGTTCCACTCCCTGAATGTTCAACTCGTGTGTGACCACTACCTCAGGATCATACACATGTGTGCACGCTTCCGAGGAAGCATGCATGACAGCTACATCCTGGGACACCTGGAGATCCCCGCCGTCTTCATGTCACCCCAGGATGACGGGTTAGCCCTTGGGCGATAAGGGGTACCCACTGGGGTCCTGGCTGATGACGCCAGTGTGGAGGTCGGACACCCATGCAGAGACCCGATATAGTGAGGCCCATGTTGCCAGCAGAGGTGTGATTAAGTGGTGCATCAGATAGCTCAAAATGCAGTTCCAATGCCTGCATCGTTCTAGCGGTGCATTGCAATACACCCCCTCAAATGTCTCCTGCTTTATGATGGGCAGCTCTGCCCTCCACAACCTGGCACAGCAACGGGGTGAGGTTTCGGAAGAAGAGGAGGTGAGACACGTCGCCTTATCTGAGGAGGATCATGAAGAGCTGGACTAGGAGGGGCTGGAGGATGAGCCCAGGAAGGACATGCAGGAGTAGCCAGAGAAGGGAGGACAGGCAGTGAGGTTCCGGCATGCCCAGAGGCCAGGAAGGCCCTCATCCTGGCCTGCTTCTCATGGGATGAGGCTTTGTCCATCAGCTCACTGCCTTCCCAACTCCTCCCCCACCCCCGAATTTACCCCTACCCCCCACCCCCATCCTCCCTACCCATTCCCTCTCCCGTCCCCCACCACCACCACTATCCTGCCCCACCCTCCAAGGGTCTGTGTAACATCACTCCACGGACCTGGGCCTGTGTCAGCACTTTCGACTGTTCATTATGCAAGGCGGTGGGGTGGGAGGAGGAAGGGGGGGGGGGGGGGGCGAGGGGGAAACGGGGCTGCCATACGTGACAGAGGCTGCATATATGTCAGGGCTTACATGATTTAATGGTGAACATTTGAAACTTCCATTGTCCCTCGCTACATTTAGATTCCCCCCACACACCCCCACTGCTAGTGCCCATTCAGTGATCCTCAATCTTCTTAATCTTTCAAGCTCTACTGCTATGTCTGGGTGTGTTCCAAGGATGCACATCAGAGGTGAGGGCAGCCTGCTGCTTTCCATGCCCTGTGGCCTTTGATGCTTTTTCTGGACTCCTTTTGGAGGACCTGTAGCCAGAGGACCCCAACCAACTTGGCAGTGTCACAACGTCACCACCCTGTTCTGCCATCATCTCCCTGGGGCAGGCACCAGGGCGGCCTTCAGTGCTTCCTCCTCACGGACATTGCCTTTCGGGCCCTGTGGGTCTCCATGGGATGGAGGGGCAGCTGGAGTGAGCTCCCGAGGCCTCTGAGTCATCTGGCTTTGCCAGTCCTGACGGCAACCCATTGACTGCATCATGGTGTTGATGCCCTCCGTGACGGTTCTCAGTGACTGGGCCATAGAACATAGAACATAGAATGATACAGCGCAGTACAGGCCCTTCGGCCCTCGATGATGCACCGACATGGAAAAAAACTAAAGGCCATCTAACCTACACTATGCCCTTATCATCCATATGCTTATCCAATAAACTTTTAAATGCCCTCAATGTTGGCGAGTTCACTACTGCTGCAGGTAGGGCATTCCAGGGCCTCACCACTCTTTGCGTAAAAAACCCACCTCTGACCTCTGTCCTATATCTATTACCCCTCAATTTAAGGCTATGTCCCCTCGTGCTAGCCACCTCCATCCGCGGGAGAAGGCTCTCGCTGTCCACCCTATCTAACCCTCTGATCATTTTGTATGCCTCTATTAAGTCACCTCTTAACCTTCTCTCTAACGAAAACAACCTCAAGTCCATCAGCCTTTCCTCATAAGATTTTCCCGCCATACCAGGCAACATCCTGGTAAATCTCCTCTGCACCCGTTCCAAAGCTTCCACGTCCTTCCTATAATGAGGCGACCAGAACTGTACGCAATACTCCAAATGTGGCCGTACTAGAGTTTTGTACAACTGCAACATGACCTCATGGCTCCGGAACTCAATCCCTCTACCAATAAAGGCCAACACACCATAGGCCTTCTTCACAACCCTATCAACCTGGGTGGCAACTTTCAGGGATCTATGTACATGGACACCGAGATCCCTCTGCTCATCCACACTACCAAGAATTTTACCATTAGCCAAATATTCCGCATTCCTGTTATTCTTTCCAAAGTGAATCACCTCACACTTCTCCACATTAAACTCCATTTGCCACCTCTCAGCCCAGCTCTGCAGCTTATCTATGTCCCTCTGTAACCTGCAACATCCTTCCGCACTGTCTACAACTCCACCAACTTTAGTGTCGTCTGCAAATTTACTCACCCATCCTTCTGCGCCCTCCTCTAGGTCATTTATAAAAATGACAAACAGCAACGGCCCCAGAACAGATCCTTGTGGTACGCCACTCGTAACTGAACTCCATTCTGAACATTTCCCATCAACTACCACTCTCTGTCTTCTTTCCACTAGCCAATTTCTGATCCACATCTCTAAATCACCCTCAATCCCCAGCCTCCGTATTTTCTGCAATAGCCGACCGTGGGGAACCTTATCAAACGCTTTACTGAAATCCATATACACCACATCAACTGCTCTACCCTCATCTACCTGTTCAGTCACCTTCTCAAAGAACTCGATAAGGTTTGTGAGGCATGACCTACCCTTCACAAAACCATGCTGACTATCCCTAATCATATTATTCGTATCTAGATGATTACAAATTGTATCTTTTATAATCCTCTCCAAGACTTTACCCACCACAGACGTTAGGCTCACCGGCCTATAGTTACCGGGGTTATCTCTAATTCCCTTCTTGAACAAAGGGACCACATTTGCTATCCTCCAGTCCTCTGGCACTATTCCTGTAGCCAATGATGACCTAAAAATCAACGCCAAAGGCTCAGCAATCTCTTCCCTGGCTTCCCAGAGAATCCTAGGATAAATCCCATCAGGCCCCGGGGACTTATCTATTTTCACCTTGTCCAGAATTGCCAACACTTCTTCCCTACGCACCTCAATGCCATTTATTCTAATATCCTGGGTCTCAGCATTCTCCTCCACAATATTATCTTTTTCTTGAGTGAATACTGACGAAAAGTATTCATTTAGTATCTCGCTTATCTCCTCAGCCTCCACACACAACTTCCCACCACTGTCCTTGACTGGCCCTACTCTTACCCTAGTCATTCTTTTATTTCTGACATACCTATAGAAAGCTTTTGGGTTTTCCTTGATCCTACCTGCCAAAGACTTCTCATGTCCCCTCCTTGCTCGTCTCAGCTCTCTCTTTAGATCCTTCCTCGCTTCCTTGTAACTATCAAGCGCCCCAACTGAAACTTCACGCCTCATCTTCACATAGGCCTCCTTCTTCCTCTTAACAAGAGATTCCACTTCTTTGGTAAACCACGGTTCCCTCGCTCGACCCTTTCCTCCCTGCCTGACTGGTACGTACTTATCAAGAACATGCAATAGCTGTTCCTTGAACAAGCTCCACATATCCAGTGTGCCCAACCCTTGCAGCCTACTTCTCCAACCTACACATCCTAAGTCATGTCTAATGGCATCATAATTGCCCTTCCCCCAGCTATAACTCTTGCCCTGCGGGGTACACTTATCCCTTTCCATCACTAACGTAAAGGTCACCGAATTGTGGTCACTGTTTCCAAAGTGCTCACCTACCTCCAGATCTAACACCTGGCCTGGTTCATTACCCAAAACCAAATCCAATGTGGCCTCGCCTCTTGTTGGCCTGTCAACATATTGTGTCAGGAAACCCTCCTGCACACATCCATGCTCTGCAGTCTCCCGGCAAAGTCTACCTGCATCTGTGACATGTCCCTCAGCGACTGGGACATGATGTCAAGGCCCTCCAAAATGGCAAATCAGCCTTGCCCAGGACATCACCATTCAATTCGCTGACGTCGTGCTCCAGGCTTTCCACTGCGATTGACACCCGAGCAGTGTTGGCCTCGATGCTGCGCATTGCCGGTGTCACCTTCTGCACCCATAGCCTTTGTGACTCCTCCAATCGGCTGTGCACTCACTGGACTATTACTGACATTCCCTCCTGGATCTCACAGCTTTGCATTAGCGTCTCCATCAGCTCCGGGATAACCTTGTCCAGAGGCTCGGCATCTGACTGGGACTCAGCTGAGTCCTGGTATCCAGCAGACCTCTGACTGCTGACGCTCTTGGATGTGCCCCAGAATCCTGTCCACGAATGTCGCCCACTGGGGTGTGTATTTCTGCGCTGGTGGAAGATGGGGATGATAGCTGTGACGCCTCGCTCGTGGTCCTCCCAGGTGTTCTCTTGGGTGGAGGTCCTGCGAGGGAAGCGACATATGATCAGTGAGAGGGAAGGATTATTTTGTCTGTCATGAACAGCTCACTTGAGGCAGGTCACCTGGGTGAAGGGGTAGTGAACCCTCACCTCTGCGCTGCAGGCCAACCTTGCCATCAGTAACTACCCCCTCCTCGGTCAACCTGCAATCTCCAGGGCCCGCTCCTTGTAGGGCGTGAGGACTCTGATATCTGGAACTTCGCAGCCAGTCTGGGCCATTTCACGCCTATTATAGGCTCACTTCTCCTGCGGTGACAGAGAGGGGCCATTGTGAGCAACACGCTTGGTGCTCAGAGCGGCGTATCTATGGTGGCATGTGTGAGCACCACACCTGGACATGGAGGGATTGTGCTGATGGGTGCCAGGGTGTGCTGGAGCAGAGGTGCAGTAATTGGATGTGGGGGAACCAGGAAGGGATGCGGGGTGTTGACTTGATGGGGGGGTGGGGTGGAAGGTGTCTGGGGTTGATGGTTGGAGGTCTGGAGGATGGCAGGCACAACTTATGCCGGTGTTAACTTACCCTTGCACCTCGATGGAGACCATTGGACTTCTTCCTGCACTGTACGGCAGATCTCCTGGTCATACTGCCTGAACTGACGGCAGCTTCCGCTGCCTCCTCGGCTGCATTGTCAGTCTGCTGCTGATCCGCCCACCGCCTCGGGGGAACAGGATGTCCCGTCTCGCATCCACAGCCTCCAGAAGCCCAGCCAGGTTGGTATCACCGAGGTGCTGCCATGTTTGCCTGCTGACTGGGAGTGGGTTGTGAGGGAGTGCTTAAATGCAGTTGCCGAGGCGCAGTCTGGCGAATCAGATGGCAAAACACCCAGTAATGGCATGAATCTCGTGGGGGCTCATTTTCGGCTCTAAGTGCCATCAAATGTGGGTCGCAATCTCACCAACTCAGCCGTCAGAAACACTCAGCCGTTTCAGTGTTCGAAATGACACTTATAGTTTTTTCTGTTAAAATTGCCCCGTATATATTCCAACCAGTCCCAAAAAATATTGTTGCAAATATCTAGTTCGTAATTCATGTTGAGAATATTAATTTTTGCTCTAGGAATAAAGTGTTAAGTGCAAGGTAAATGGAAACACTTGGTTAATAAACTTGTATGCATCGAATGCATAGGCAAATAAAACAATCAAGTTAATTACTTTTAAAAGGCAACTTGTGTTTATATCACAAGGTCAAAGGTAGAAGTTTAAAACTTTAGCAACGAATAACCCATCCTTGAGCTTGTAATGGAATCAGAAGGTCTACTCTTACTTTAATAATGATAGACCCTTCTGCATTCAGGAAATTACAGAAATAAATAATTTCATTTTAAGGAATGTGATGAGACCATCAATTCACTCGAGACACGATTGGAAGCAAACTGTGGGTTTAATAGACTTACAACTGAGCCTGCCTGCGACCAGAAGAACTGAGGGCAGGCTCACAAGGCTGCAGCACATTATACTTCTGGTAGTGGGAGGGGCCATGGAGGGGCCATGGGCGGAGCCGAGGGTGGAGCCCTGTACAAGCTCCTCATCTCCCCCTGTAGGCAGAGCCGCGCAACGGCTCACAGACAGAGCCCACAAGGACACCATACTATACAATGTGAATTACATGAAGTACATTCACCACAGAATGGTAGGTCAGTCCTATTTTGTAACTCTATATTCAAAAGATCTACTTTTCTGAATTTGACCTGCTGAATAATGTAAGACAAACTGAAATAATAAAGAATATCAGTCTTCCATTAATTTGATTACTATAATCTTGAAATGACTGCTCTGGAAATGAGGGTTAAATAGAGAAAATGTCTATCTTAAGTTTTGATATAATTAAGAGAGGAAATGGAAACAACAGAGTCCCTGGGGCTGAATTTTCTGCCCAGGCTGCCTGGGCCAGGGAGGCAGTGGCATAGTGGTATTGTTCCTGGACTAGTAATCAAGAAACCCAGGGTAATGCTCTGGAGACATGGGTTCGAATCCCACCTTGGCAGATGCTGGAATTTGAATGCAATAAAAATCTGGAATTAAATGTCTAATGATGACCATGAAACCAGTCTGTCATCCTTACTTGGTCTGGCCTACATGTAACTCCAAATCCACCAGCAATGTGGTTGGGAAATAAATATTGGTCCAGCCAGCGAAGCCCACATCCCTTGGACGAATGGAAAAAAAGATGGCTGGGACTAAAACATATGTCTCATTAAAAGCCTGTTGAGGTCAATTAAAGGGGCTGTGTGGTTAACTAGGGACCCGGGTTCGATTCCTGGCTGGTGTCACTGTCTGTGCGTAGTCTGCATGTTCATCCTATGTCTGCGTGGGTTTCCTCCAAGTCCCGAAAGACGTGCTGGGAGGTGAATTGGACATTCTGAATTCTTGCTCCCTTCTTATCTGCCAGGAAGTGGCCTTACACTAAATCAGTTGGGGCTGCAGGCAGTGCTCTCGGCAGGTCTAGAACGGTGCCGGAGTGTGGTGACTGGGGGATTTTCACAGTAACTCCATTGTAGTGTGACACTAATAAAGATTATTATTATTAAAGGAGGCCGACGAGGGATATTTCAGTCCGCCTCCAGGTTCCTGCAGTTGGTCGAGGACTTATTTAGCTGCCAAGAAGTGGCCTTCCACCAAATTGGTTGGGGCTGCAGGCAGTGCTCTGGGCAGGTCCAGAGGCTGACCCTTCCTGCCAGGTGCAGGACCAACCACAGGCCATCCTGCAAAGAGGTTCTCCTTCTTCACAGTGGTGGCCCAACGTCAAGATCCATTTATCAGTTTGAAATTTAAAATATGTTGGAGAGAGGGTGCCTTCATGTTGACTTGCCCTCTCCTTTCAAGATGGAAAGCTTTTGATTGGCCGTCTAGCTTCCAGAGCCTGCCCACCATCCTTAATTGGACAGCAAGCCAGGTCAATGACAGGGGTGCCGCCCACAAAAATTTGGGCCTGTGATTGTTTCCCCCTGAGGGTGGATTTGGGACCTGGAAACGATACCAAACTGTTTCCTATCCACCCTGGAGGGAAAATACCACAAAAGATTTTTGGATCTGTAAAATATAGGTGCTAATCAAATTGTGCATGGTTAAAATATTTGCAGATATGGGAGACCTGGACAAACTGCAAACACTTTTGTTCATCAATGTCTGTCAATGGAGTTCGTTTTCATCTGAGCTTTCCCCAATGATGCAATTACGGAACAGGGGAAGCTCTGGGGAAATTCACTTCCATTTCATTTTTGAGCGTGATTAGCTGATATCTGTATTCAGGGGCCATTGATTCTGACATATCTCCAGTACAGTAGTGAATGGATCATCAGGCCGAGAATCAACCTATCCATTGCACCACCCACATACAACATGATGTTAGAATAGCTGTAAAAAAAAACCTCAAAACATCTTGATCATTTTTGCACTGAGCGAGAAATACATTAAATCTTTGTCATTGTACATACTGTGGTTTTCGATTCTTGCTGTTCCTTCCAAGCACATATTATTTCGGCGTATCAGAATCTTTCCCTCCTCAATTTCCCTTCATCAGCCATTTATCGTCTTGTAAGTACCAACCTTAAATAAAAAACATAAATTTACGCTTAGAAGAATAGAAAAGCTGTATATTATTTAAATAGAGATTGCAGAACTCCTAGGTACAAAGTGATCTGGGTGCCCTGGTACATGAATCAGAAAAGGTTAGTGTACAAGTCTCACGGTAGCATGGTGGTTAGCATCAATGCTTCACAGCTCCAGGGTCCCAGGTTCGATTCCCGGCTGGGTCACTGTCTGTGCGGAGTCTGCACGTCCTCCCCGTGTGCGCGTGGGTTTCCTCCGGGTGCTCCGGTTTCCTCCCACAGTCCAAAGATGTGCGGGTTAGGTGGATTGGCCATGCTAAATTGCCCGTAGTGTAAGGTTAATGGGGGGATTGTTGGGTTACGGGTATACCGGTTAAGTGGGGTGATCATTGCTCGGCACGGCATCGAGGGCCGAAGGGCCTGTTCTGTGCTGTACTGTTCTATGTTCTAAGTCCAAGTATAGCAAGTGATTATGAAAGCAAATGGAATTATGCTGTTTATTGCAAGGGGAATGGAATATAAAAGTAGGGGTGTTTCGTTACAATTGTCTATGGTGTTGCTGAGACCACAATTGGAATATTGTGTATAGTTTTCGTCTCTTTCTTTAAGAAAGGATGCGTTAGATCCATTTAAGAGAAGGTTCATGTCATAATATACACCAGTATATCATGGTGCAGACACACACACTGATGGACACACAGTAGGACCAATCAACACGCACAACACCGCAGCCAATCACCAGTTAGAGCACACACACTATAAAGACAGAGGGCATCAGTTTTCCCGCTCATTCGGGATGCAGCCTCTCAGAAGGACAGAGCTTACAGCACAGATCTTCACCATGTGCTGAGTGCATAGACTGGTTATGATAGGCATAGGTCTTTAGTTTAATCTAACATCGTGTTAACCCACAGGGAAAGTATGTTCAACAGTTTCTAGCTTAATAAAATAGTGTTGTACTATTTTATGTGTTGGTAGCGTGTATGTGTTCCACGGATCCAGAGCACCCAACACATCAGTTCACTTGAGTGAAACCTGGAAAGGAGGGAGTGGGGGTTATTTTATGAGGAAATGTTGGACAGGCTAGGCTATATTCCTTGGAGTTGAGAAGATTGAGAGTTGATCTCACTGAAACATAAGTTGGGATTTTTCACTCCAGTTCCTCTCGGGCGGCTTCGGTAATGAGAACGGAAAAATCTTGCCAGAGGCCCAAATTACGTATTACTTTGGCGCAATTGTCCCCAACACCGCCAGTGACATAACGGGAATCCTGACATTCATAATCAGGAACCCTGTTATAATAAATTTCATCTCATTGGCAGGCCTCTACACCTGATCATACGACTTTACCCCCACTGCACCCCCACCATTAGATAATCCATTCACATCGGTGTGAGAGCGCGCCGGCATGAATTACGACTCGTCTCCCACAGCATGCACCTGGCAAAAGACCCGCCAGAGGAGCTCAGGTGAGTGCATTGCTCATAGGGGACAGGGCACATTGTCTGGGCACTACCCCGGGACCTCTCATGGCACTATGCTCTGGGGAGGGGGGGGTCTGTGTATCGTGGTGGAGGTTCTGGGGGCGGGGTTCCATTATAAATTTTGTGTGTTGTGGCAGCCTTTAAAAATGGCTCCCCGATCTTTGAAAAACTAAAGTGCTGGCGTGGCAGGCTGAATGAGAACTCACCCTGGCAGCATGACCTTGTGGGACCCGCTGGCGCGGCAGCTGAACCAGAACTCACCCTGGCAGCATGACCTTGTGGGACCCGCCCCTTTAGATTTCTTTAACTACGTTTCAAGCAATACGGTGGAGAATGTCATCGTTGGGACCAGCGGATTCAACCCAGCTGTTCCCGCCCACTGTCACACTCTGCATGAAAAGGGAAAAATGTGCTGAGATGCTGAGGGGACTTGACAGGGTGGTTTCTGAAAGTATGTTTCCTCTTGTGGGAGAGACCAGGGAACAAAGTTTAAAATGAGGCGGGAATTCTCCGGGTCTGCCACCTAGTGGCAAGATTCTCGACAGCCTGTGGAATCGGGCAAAAAACGGGTTTTACGCCTCATGTCAGACCTGTTGCGAGTCTACTGGCCCGCTCCACCGGACCCAAAGGATTTCCCACTCCAAGCCACTGGAAAAATGCAAAGTCCTTATCTGCATTCATTTGAATGTGATTATTGGGTTGGAGCCCAATTCTATGGTCTCCCGTAATGCTCCCCCCACCTCCAACCAGGGGTTCCACTGGCATGAATTGGTGCAAGTCCTAAGAAGCGAGGAACTGCCAGCTTGCAATCCGAGGGGAGCAAGGGGGTGAGTAGCCTTCTTATGCTAGCCTCCAGGGTGCCAAGGGGAGGTCCTTCATGGGAGGTGGGGGTCAGGGGAGCTTGGGATCGGCTGGGGGTCAGGGGAGCTTGGGATCGGCTGGGGGTCAGGGGAGCTTGGGATGTGCTGGAGGGGCTCAGGTTTTAGGTCTATCCTGGGATCGGGGTCATTTATGGGGCTATTTTATGGATGGGGCTGGTTTAGCTTACTGAGCTAAATCGCTGGCTTTTAAAGCAGACCAGCAGCACGGTTCGATTCCCGTACCAGCCTCCCCGGACAGGCGCCGGAATGTGGCGACTAGGGGCTTTTCACAGTAACTTCATTGAAGCCTACTCGTGACAATAAGCGATTTTCATTTCATTTTGGCTGGTCTTTCTATCTGCAGCCTTTAAATTCTTTAAAGCGTCTGTTAGCATGTCAATATTAAGGTTCTCTGAGAATAAAGTGAAAGTTTTACCATCTACAGCCTTAAAACCTTTGATAGTAGGTTGAAATGAAAGATCTATGAGATTAAGGTAAAAGTATTCCATTTAATGTGGTGGAAACATTTGAAGTGGTCTTTTTCAGTCAATTCCATTGCCCTTTTTCAAGCCTGTGCGCATGCCCTAGAACAATGTTTTTCAAACTTTTTACCGACAACCCACTTTATCTGCATTTTAAAAGTTGTTTCCAGACTGCTTGATACCATGAAAATAAATAACTGTATTCTGGAAGAAATTCAACCTGCTGTTTTGGAAAGCAAACCAGAGCATCCATACAGGGGGTGGGATTCTCCGACCCCCCGCCGGGTCGGAGAATCACCGGGGGCCGGCGTGAATCCCACCCCCGCTGTCTCCCGAAGTCTCCGGCAGCAGAGATTCGGTGGGGGCGGGAATCACGCCGCACCTGTCGGCGGGCCCCCCCCCCCACCCCGGCGATTCTCCGGCCCACGATGGGCCGAAGTCCTGCCGCTGTCATGCCGGTCCCGCCGGCGGGAATCAAACCACCGACCTTACCGGCAGGGCGCGGGCGGGCTCCAGGGTCCTGGGGGGGGGGGGGGGGGGCGTGGGGCGATCTGACCCCGGGGGGTGCCCCCACGGTGGCCTGGCCCACGATTGGGGCCCACCAATCACCGGGCGGGCCTGTGCCGTGGGGGCACTCTTTTCCTTCCGCGTTCGCCATAGTCTTCATGATGGTGGACGCGGAAGTGACCCCCTCCCCAGCGCATGCACAGGGATGACGTCAGCAGCTGCTGACGCTCCGGCCCATGCGCGGACTTCCGCTGGCCGGCGAAGTCCCTTTGGCCCCGGCTGGCATGGCGCCAAAGGCCGTTCCCGCCAGCCAGTGGGGCGCCAACCACTCCGGCACGGGCCTAGCCCCTTAAGGTTAGGGCTTGGCTCCTAAAGGTGCGGAGATCCGTATCTATGGGGCGGCCCGATGCCGGAATGGTTCACGCCACTCCATCCCGCCGGGACCCCCTGCCCCGCCGGGTAGGGGAGAATGCCGGCCTAGGTCTTCAGTGCTACGTGCTGGGCCACCCCTTTGAAAAGGGTTTTCTGGTTTATTGGATCTTGGTATTAAATTGGAACAGCTAAAGGAGGAATTTATTACGGGTTATACATAGATTACCGTAGCTCTGTGGGGTATATATGTAGGTAGTTGATTAAAATGCTTACTGTGTGTGTTTATAAAAATATTAACTAAATTTGTAGAATAAACTTTGTTTTGGATTAAAAGTGCTTAAGACCTCTGTTGAATCCCTGAAAGGCAGGCCCTTGTGCTGATCGTAACCAAAATCAATAAACAATTGTAGGTCAGGTGAACTTCTTGATATATTTTGGAGTTTTCTAAACCCTGGCCCGTACCAGCCTCCCCGGACAGGCGCCGGAATGTGGCGACTAGGGGCTTTTCACAGTGACTTCATTGAAGCCTACTCGTGACAATAAGCGATTTTCATTTTTCATAACAATTAGCATTGGGAGTGAATGGAAGCTGATTATGAGCCTGGGCTGGTGATCTTCAGCCACACTTGGAGTTGTTACTGAGAAGCTGGACTCCTATCTCCGCATGTACCTGGGGGGCACGGTATCATAGTGGTTAGCACAGTTGCTTCACAGCTCCAGTGTTTCAGGTTCGATTCCCAACTTGGGTCACTGTCTGTTTGGAGTTTGCGCTTTCTCCCCATGTCTGTGTGGGTTTCCTCCCACAGGTGCTGCGATTTCCTCCCACAGTCCACAAATGCGCAGGTTAGGTGGATTGGCCATGATAAATTGCCCTTAGTGTCCAAAAAGGTTGGGTTGGGTTGCGTTACTGGGATATAGTGGCGGTGTGGGCCGGTGCAGACTCGATGGGCTGAATAGCCTCTTTCTGCACTGTAAATTCTATGATTCTATTGAGTTGCATTGAAATCGTCCGGCCCCAAACCAAACGGGTCCTCAACAACAGCAGAGGGGACACAGAAAGGAGCAACAAGCGATTCATTGATTGATTGATTGTCACATGTACCAAAGTACAGTGAAAAGTATTTTTCTGCGGCCAAGGAAATGTGCACAGTAGACCAAAAAAAAATTGAGAGAGCACATCGACAAATAAGTAATTGGCTACAGTGAGGAACAGGGACCAAACAAGCAAATATGACATGAGCAAGAGCAGCATAGGACATCATGAATAGTGTTCTGACAGGGAACAGATCAGTCCGAGGGAGAGGCATTGAGGAGTCTTGTAGCTGTGGGGAAGAAGCTGTTCCTATGTCTGGATGTGCGGGTCTGTACCTTCTGCCTAATGGAAGGGCCTGGAAGAGGGCAAAGCCTGGGTGCGAGGGGTCTCTGACAATGCTGTCAGAGTTCATTTACAAGCTAGCCAGAATTCATTTACAAATCAGTGGAACATGTTTCCAGTCAGTTTGTCTACCCACAATTTTGAAGAGAGAGGAGAGGAAATAATCAACCAAATGCAGAGTCTTGCTAGGCAAGTTTAAATTCCACAGCTTTAGCCACCGTGTGTTTTAATGGGGCTGCAGGTGGGTTGACAAGCAAGAGAAAAGGGAAGACACTGAGCCCATCACCCTTCATCAATGAACTGCTTTTTGCTTTCACAGCAGAGTATGAGGAAGGCAGTGTTGGGCAGAAATGTGACATTGCGTCCGATGGGAGGAGTGCTGCCAGTGGAGACAACGTTCACTAAAGATTTGATTTGTACAGCATTTTATCACCTAGGCTTCACTCAAGTGGGGAAGCATGCATTGCAGACTTAGATATACAGCTGTGTGTGTGTGTGTGGAGGGGCTCTAAACAGGGACACACGCTGGGGATCATTTATGGCGATACATTTTTCAACATCCCATAACCCCCTCAAGGGTCGAGACCCCCACTTTGACAAACAAAAGCCTAAAAGCTTTGAACTGCATTATTTGCATTTAAATTCACAAACAATTGCCTTTCGATTAACAGGTCCAGGCAGTTTCAAATGAAAGAATACCATTGTTTATTTATATAGCTCTCCAGGAGTCCATTAATTCTGAAGAGCAGCTGTTTTTCTAACTGCAGTATTTTCTAAAAGAGGCTGGGTGAGATTCTCCGTTTGGGAGTCTATGGGCTTTATTGGAGAATTTGCGTGTGGCCGAACCCTCACCAATTCTGGGACCGGTGAGGAGCTAGCAGCAACACCGGGTGAAACCTCTGACTCCTGCACCAAAACCAGCTGGAGAATGGGCAGGTCCCGGGCCACGCATGGGCATGGTGACAGCCTGCAACAATCGCGCCGAACAACATGGCACTGGCCATGCACGGACCTGCCAACCACAACCCCACCAGTCCCCCCAGCCCTCGCAGAAGCCCCCCCAGCCAGAGGCACGGATCCCGGCAGAGTGTGGCGGAGCTGGCAACGGGTTCCCGATCGCTCAGACGCCACATCCTCCGCATGGTCCGGAACCCGGCCCATTGAGGGGTGGAGCATCGCGGGAGGGCCTGCCAATGATGTGCCAACACCGTTGCGATGGCGCGCTACGTGATTATGCCATTTCCGAGCGGGCGCAGCTTGGCTGACCAGCTTCAAACCGGCACCAGCCCCGATTTGGGCGTCAGAGTGGGTTCTCTGCCCGATTGCCGATTTACAATATCGGCATCGGGCAACGGAGAATCCCGCCTTATATTGTCCTGCCAGCGGAGAATTGCTACCAATTTACGTTCCCCCTGGGAGCACAAATCTGGAAGCAACTCAGTATTCCTCGCCATGGAAATTTATGCATGACGAGTGGGATCCGCTAACGGGCTGCCATTTTGAGCAGGTGGGCCCGATAGTGAATTCTCGCAGCCGGTCACCCCTCGCACCACAAATCAGTTCCCGCAACCTCACCCCCCCCACCGCGAATCACAAAGCAGCCCCCCATCCCCGCATATTCTGGGTGCCCCACCTTCACTCAAGTATGGAGGTGATCCAACCCGGTCCCTGCCCAGGTACGCCCGAACTAGGGGCCTCCTTAATAGGGGACCCCCCACAGGGACAGCCTTAATATGCGGACACCCGACAGGGACCCCTTTAATTAGCGAACACCCCACAAGAAACCCCTTAATAGGGGGGCACATCACAGGGGCCCCCCTTAATAGGGAGACTCCCCACAGGGACCCCCTAACTAGAGGGACGCCAATTAAGGCACCTGGGTGGGTATCCCTATTAAGGGTGTCCCTGGATGGACATCCTATTAAGGGGATACCTAGAGGAGGTCCCCCATTATGGTGGTCTCTTCGGGGTGTCTGCCATTTTACGGGTCCCGGGGACCCGGGGGGGGGGGGGGTGTCTGGTAGGGGAGGTCATGTATTATGGGGAGCAAGGGTGGCCTCTGGATGGGTTTTGGAGGCAACTCCCATCAGGGGTTACACCCTTGGCCCACCGCGAGGTCCATCACGTCAGGCTCAAATTTGGTGAGACCTGTTGTGATTCCTGCCCGCTTGAATTTCGCCGCAGAGGACCAGACAATCACGGCGGGCCAGAGAATAGGGTGCCCACCCGCTAAGAGAATAGGGTGCCCACCCGCTAAGAGAATAGGGTGCCCACCCGCTAAGAGAATAGGGTGCCCACCCGCTAAGTGGATGCAAATGGGTCATTAAGACTCATTTGCTTTTATTTCCATCATTACGCTGGCGCGCGGGCGCGAATCCCAATCCCGTCGCTAACGGGGATCCGGAACATCGAGGTTGGATCATGGAACAGCACCTAGCACCAGGTGGAATCACTCCAGTTTTATCGCTGGCAGGAGCCTTAAACTGCAAACAGAAGAATAGTGCGCAAGATATCTCCCATTTAAAATGGAGAGAAGAATTCTTTTCACTGAGAGAGCCATGAATCTTTGGAGCTCTCTGCTCCAGAGAGTGGTGGAGGCAGAGGTGGATATTTTTAAGGCCGAAGTAGATAGGGTCTTGATTAACAAGGGAGTCAAGGTATATCGAGGGTGGGGGAGAATGTGAGCTGAGGCTGCAGTCAGATCAGCCATGATCTTATTGAATCAGGCTCAATGGGCTGAATGGCCTGCTCCGAGTTCATATGTCCGTATGTCAAATGAAAAAATATCCTAAAACACTTTGTTCACGGGTTGTGCAGTTTAGATAAACATAACTTTATGCCTCAAAATGTTTCCATCTTTCTCAGAAAAGAAATGTTTCAACTAGTTTCGAAATAGGAGGTTGTGATTGGCTGATATCCATGTCAATCAGAAGGGACCCAATATTTCAATTTTAACTTCTCAGCAAATCTTAAATCAGTTAGAAAATAAAGTTTGAAATACTCAAACATTTTCAGTAAGAAATATATCACACCCAATACTTTGCTTTCTAAATGTTAGGGAGTGGGGGTGGAGACTGGGGAGGTAGATATACATTTGGGTGCCGGAGAAACAATTACAGTGGGCAGCACTCGAATGGGTTTGGGGTTGGTGTTGTCACTTGCTTCTCCCGGACGGATCTCGCTGCTGCCACACGCTCACCTCTGCTACAGCCGTTCTTCCTGTCTTTCCCTGTATTCTCCTTGTTCTCTGTTCCTGGAGATGCCAAGTTTGTTATCGTATCCCGTGCCCTCCTTCCGGCTGTCATTTCCCTGCCTGTCCCCGCCCCACCACCTCCCTGGTTCTCCTCTCTTGTTCCCTGTCCCTTCCCTCTCTCCCCCCCCCCCCCCCCCCCTCCTGTGATTCGCCTTTCTTTCCTCTTAGGCTTAGCTGCTCCCCCCCCCCCCCCCCCCCCCTCCTGGTCTATCTTTCCATTTCATGCTTTGGCTACTTTTCCCTGATTCTTGGCTACCTGGCTGTTATTCTGCTTGTTCATTGGCCACAAACAGGTCCCGGAACAATTGGGTGAATGGCTCCCACGTTCTGTGCAAGCCGCCGTTTGACCCTTAGATGGGGAATTTGATTTTCTCCATTTGGAGGGAATCCGAGAGGTCGGACAGCCAGTCTGCAGCTTTGGGTGGTGCTGCTGACCGCCAGCTGAACAGGATTCTACGGCGGGCGATCAGGGAGCAAAGGCAAGGGCGTCCGCCCTCCTCCCCAGGAATAGATCTGGCTGGTCTGAAACTCCGAAGGCTGCCACTTTTGAGCATGGCTCCACCCTCATCCCTACCACTTTGGACATTGCCTCGAAGAAGACTGTCCAGTACCCTGCAAGTCTGGGGCAAGACCAGAACATGTGGGCGTGGTTGGCCGGGCCTCCTTGGCACCGTTCACATCTATCCTCCACCTCTGGGAAAAACCTACTCATACGGTTTCTTGTTAAGTGGGCTCTATGTACCACTTCTAGCTGCGTCAGGCTGAGCCTTGCGCATGTGGCGGTGGAGTTGACCCTATACAGTGCTTCGCTCCAGAGTCCCCACCCTATTTCAATCCCCAGGTCCTCCTCCCCTTTCTTTCCTGTTGCGTGCAGTACAGTGTCGGCCCTCTCTATCAGTCGGTCATACATGTCGCCACAGTTCCCTTTATCTAGGATGCTTGCATCCAGTAACTTCCAGTAGTGTCTGTCGTGGTGGTTGTGGGTACGTCCTTGTCTCCTTTCGGAGGAAGTTTTTGAGTTGTAGATACCTTAGCACGTTCCCCCTGGCTAGCTGAGCTTCTCTGTCAGTTCGTCCAGTGTTGTGATCCTGCCGTCCGTGTATAGGTTCCTGACTGCAGTGTCCTTCCGTCCTGCCTCAACCTTTTGAAGGTGGCGTCAGTCAGTGCTGGTGTGAACCTATGGTTGTTGCAGATGGGAGCTTTGTCCGACATTTTGGTCAGGCCAAATTGCTGCCGCAGTTGGTTCCAGGATTGGAGGGTGGCTATCACCACCGGGCTGCTGGAGTGTTTTTTGGGTGGGGGTGGGAGTGCCGCCGTTGCGAGGGCCCGGAGGGAGGTCCCCATGCATGAGGCATCTTCCACGCGCACCGACACGGCTTCTGGCTTCTTGATCCATCCCTTATTCGCTCGGTCGTCGCCGCCCAGTGGTAGAATTGTATGTTTGAGGACAGCACGGTGGCGCCATGAGTAGTCCTGCTGCCTCACGGCGCCGAGGTCCCAGGTTCGATCCCGGCTCTGGGTCACTGTCCGTGTGGAGTTTGCACATTCTCCCCGTGTTTGTGTGGATTTCGCCCCCACAACCCAAAGATGTGCAGGGTAGGTGGATTGGCCCTTAATTGGAAAAATGAATTGGGTACACTAAATTAAAAAAACGAATTGTAGGTTTGGAAGGCCCCCCCCCCCCCACTGGATTTTGTTTTTTGTAGGACCTTCTTTGGGATCTTCGCAATCTTCTCTCTCTCTCTCCCCCCCCCCCTCTCTTCCCCCCCCCCCCCCCCCCCCCCGCAATACAAACGCCATGATTAGTTTGTCCAGTGCTTTGAAAAAGGCCTTGGGGATGTAGATCGGAATGGATCTAAGTAGGGCAGTACGTTCATTTTGATTGTCTGGACTCTGGACTCTCCCCGCAAGGGAAAGTGGGAGTGTGTTCCATCTTTGCAGATCCTTTTTTACTTCCTCCGTCAGACTGATGAGGTTCCATTTCTGGATTCCTTTCCAGTCATGGGCTATTTGGATCCCCAGGTAGCGGAATTTGTGTCGGGCTTGTTTAAACGACAGTCCCGTTAGTGCTGTCCCCCCGACTTGTGGGTGTACAGGGAGGTGAAGATGGCGGCGTCTACTGGCCGCGTGTGGTCTGGGGAGGTGAAGGTGGCAGCGCCTACTGGCCGCGTGTGGTCTGGGGAGGTGAAGATGGCGGTGCCCACTGGCCGCGCGTGGTCCGGGACGAAGATGGCGATGCCCATTGTGTGTAGGTCAGGGGGGAGGGGGCGATAGCGGCGACTGCACGGGCCTGTCACACCGCGACAAAGTGCCCCTTTTTGCCGCAAGCCTTGAAAATGGTAGTGCGGGCCAGGCAGCATTGGCGGGGGTGCTTCTGCTGGCCACAGAAGTAACATCGGGGACCCCCGGGTGCGCGGGTTGGCACAGGCATATTGGCTGGGTATAGCCCCGGCTGGGGCGGCCGTCTGTGGGGTCGGCGAGGGAGAGGAAGGGTAGGCCATGCGGCCGGAGGGGTAGGCCTGAGCATTACGTGAGGCGACCATCATGGAGAGTGCTAGCTTTTTAGTCTCAGCTCAGTCGATCGTGGCCCCTTCTAGCAGTCTTTGGCGTATGAGGTCCGACCCAATCCCCGTTACAAATGCATCGCGCATAAGAAGTTTGGAAAGTTCAGTGGCCGTAACGGCCTGACAGTCACAGTCCCAGACGAGTGGGATTAGGGCCCGCCAGCCAGAAGTCTTCTATGGACTCACCAGGGAGTTGAGAGCGAGTGGCGAGTACGCGCCTGGCGAAGAGTGTGTTTGTTTTATGTGCGTAGTTTTCTTTGAGGAGTGCCATGGCTTAGGCGTAATTCGGGGCATCCTGGATCAGCGGAAACACATTGGAGCTCAACCTTGAGTACAGGATCTGTATCTTCTGAGCCTCCGTCGGAGGGGTGGTCGCTGAGTTGATATAGGCCTCGAAGCAAGCTGGCCGCGTGTGGTCTGGGGAGGTGAAGGTGGCAGCGCCTAGTGATTAAAGTCCTTTCTGGCGTCGCTTGATTGCGGATCCAGCTGCAGGCGATGTGGTTTGATTCGGAGGTCCGTCTTTTAGAAAATCTTACTGCAATAAATTGATGCACGATCAATTGTACAAATACTAAGGATGGATGCAACTGTGGCTTTATTGCAGTATGATGTGTGGCCTCCCACAGTAGCTGGCGAAATAGCTGCTAGCTGGAGGACACGCATATTTATACAGCAGGCAGGGGCTACCGGCGAACCTGTAATACAGGTCCTACCTTACATCACCTAATACAGGTGTAACAGTGATTCACCACACCCGTCTCCAGCCTCATGTCCATGTAATGTGGAGCGTGGTCTGATATCACAGTTGCGGAGTATTCCACTTTGTCTAGCCCCGAAAGCACCGTTTTCCCCATCACAAAGAAGTCAATTCTGGTGTAAACGTTGTGTACTGGGAGAAGAAGAATAACTCCTTCTCCCCTGGGTGGACGAATCTCCAGGGGTCTACCGCTCCCATCTGTTCCATAAAGTGACTGAGTTCCCTTGCCATGCTTGAGGTTTTCCCTTTTTTGGGGTTTGATCTGTCTGTCTTTGGATCCTGTACATAGTTGAAGTCCCCCCCATGATTAGTCGGTGCGTCGCTATGTCATGGATGTCTGCCATGGTCTTCTTGATGAAGCTCGTGTCGTCCCAGTTGGTTGCGTACACGCTAACTAGTACTACCAGTGCCCCCTCCAGGGCCCCGCTGACCATGACGTACCGTCCCCCCGGGTCCGTAACCATCTTTGTCGCCTTAAACATCGTCCTCTTGCTAACCAGTATTGCCACCCCCCGGCCCTTGTCCCATAGCAGGAATGGTAGGTTTGTCCCACCCAGCCCTTTCTTATCCACAGTCAGCCCTGCTCTCTTGGGTGTGTCTCTTGGAGGAAGACTATGTCGGCCCTCATATTTCTTAGGTGGGTGAGGACTGTGTTGTTCCTCGTGTCTTAATAAAGCTCGTAGTCTCAAGTGTGGAGAAGATGCTTTATTGTGAGTTCGTTCAGTTTCCAGAGCTCGACCTAGAACTACCTTCCAGTGCTAACTACCAGCTTTGCTTGCTGTGTGTCCTGCTTACCAGCCCGCCTGCTGTGAAGAGTGTGTCCTCACTTCCTGTCCTGATCTATTTATATGGCTCTCCCGTGCTCCCTCTAGTGGTCGCTCAGTTGTGTTGCATCTGGTTAACTTGTGATCACCACATCCCCCTTTTTCTCTTAACATATTTTCTGAACATCGTTAAAGAAAATTGTACATCCTGTCCCAGTGTATTTATAGCTCTCCCGCTCGTGTTTGCTCTGTTGTTTTTGTATCTGGTCAATCTACGATCACCACATCCCCCTCTTTCTCATTACATAGTTTCTGTACATCATTAAGGAAAATTATACAAAACAGTAACTTATGATATGCGTATCTATACAAGTGATGATGCTATTGCCTTAGTTAACAAAACCAATGTATTTATATGTCCATACTTAATACACACATTTATGAGTCCAAACTTGATGAATTTGTTCAGAGCTTTTTTTTTTTTTTTTTTCTTTTTGTTGTTGATGACGTGGTGATATTGATATTGCAAGTCCACTGTGAATGTTGTTGGTGTTCCTTGTAATCTTAAGTACCCAATGCGTCATCCCGAGGTGTTTGCATGGTCACATCACTGATGTTGACTGGCATGGACTTTTTTTTTTTTTTGTGCTTGTGGTGTTGATTTATTGTCTCATCCGCCTTGGATGCTGGTGTGCTTGCTCGTTCTGGAGCAGACGTGAGTTTGTGCGATTCGTTGTCATCCCATGACATGTTTGTAGTCTTGTTATCGTTTTGCAGTGTGCTGTGGCATCGTCCATCATGTGCCAAGTAGTGCCATTGTGTACAAGTCGTTGTTTCATTGCTGTTGTTTCTGTCGTTCCTGTTTTTGTTGTTTCCGTTGCCGTACTTGTCGCTGTTTTTGTCGTTTCCGTCTTTGTTGTTGTCGCTATCTTTGCTCCTGACTTTGTTGTGTTTGTTGCCATTCTTGTTGTTTCTGCCTCTGTCGTTGTCGCTTCTGCTGTGCTTCTTGCTATTGTTGTTTGTCTTGTCGCGCTTCATGTTGCTTTTCTTCTTGCTGTTGTCGTTCTCGTTTCTGCTGTGCTTCTTGCTATTGTTGTTGGTCTTGTCGCGCTTCATGTTGTTTTTGTTCTTGCTGTGTTTCTTTTGACTTTTGTTTTTCTTGTTATACTCTATGAGTGTCCCGAGTGGATAATTTGAGTCATTGAGCATTCCGTCTCGCGAGTGGTGCGAATGATCTGATGTTGCATCGGTGCAGGTGACATCAATCAGTTGTGGAGAATTGGATTCCGCATCTTTGCTTTCTTGGTGCTCGTCTTCTCGCGAGTGGTGCGAATGATCTGATGTTGCATCGGTGCAGGTGACATCAATCAGTTGTGGAGAATTGGATTCCGCATCTTTGCTTTCTTGGTGCTCGTCTTCCGGAGTCAAAGTCTTCTTGATTACATTTGACGCGGTGTCTGTGGACTCTCGGCGCTCCTCTTCTGGAGTCCAAATCTGCATGATTTCAGTTGACGTGGTTTCTCTAGACTCTTGGTGCTCCGCTTCTGGAGTTAAAATCTTCATGATTTCTGTTGATGTTATCTCACTGGACTCCAGGTGCTCCTCTTCTGGAGTCAAAATCTGCATGGTTTCTTTTTGTTTGATGTCTCTGGACTCCAGGTGCTCCTCTTCTGGAGTCAGAGTCTGCATGGTTTCTTTTGGCATTGTCTCTGTGGACTCCAGGTGCTCCTCTTCTGGAGTCAAAATCTGCATGTTTTCTTTTGGCGTTGTCTCTCTGGGCTCCAGGTGCTCCTCTTCTGGAGTCAAAATCTGCATGTTTTCTTTCGGCATTGTCTCTCTGGACTGTTGGGTGGCCCGACTCTGTGCTTCTGTACAGACAAGCTGAGAACTGTCAGTCTCACTGTGATCCTGTACGTCGAGTGCGAGCACCTTGTCACTGTTTTCGCTCTGTGCTTCGGTACAGACAAGCTGAGAACTGTCAGTCTCACTGTGATCCTGTACGTCGAGTGCGAGCACCTTGTCACTGTCTTCGCATGCAGTGGGCAGAGGTGCATTGTCTTCTTCTTGTTCCTGTGAGCGTGTTGGACTTTCATAGTCCGCTCTTTCTTCTTGTTCCTGTGAGCGTGTTGGACTTTCATAGTCTGCTCTTTCTTCTTGTTCCTGTGAGCGTGTTGGACTTTCATAGTCCGCTCTTTCTTCTTGTTCCTGTGAGCTTGGTAGACTTTCATAGTCTGCTTGCGGTTGCTCAGGTACAGCGGGTTTACCTTCATGGTCTTGTTCATGCTTGGTGTCCGCCCGGGAGTGTTTGCTTGCATCCCTGTTGGCGTCTTTCATCAAGGCACTGTGGAGCCTGTCATCGCTCGCTCCGTGGAGTCTTCCTGTGCTCTCTGTGTGGCGTCGTCTTCGTCTTGGGTATTGCTGTCATCCAATGTATCGACGAGCTGCCATGGCACCATGGTGTTGGATTCATCCACCATGAGTAGAGTCGTGTTGAGCTTTGCAACGGTGTCGCTGATGCTGTGATCAGCATGTCCAAATAACTCCTCCATGTCTGAGTAGTATTCTTTGAAACCCATTTCATCTTCGTTGGCTTCTTCTACCACGAGTTGATTCGTGTTGAACTTTGCGACCGTGTCGCTGATGCTGTGATAAGCATATCCGTCTGACTCAGCTGTGTCTGAGTAGTATTCTCCGAAAACCAAATCATCCTGGTTGGATTCTTCTACCACGAGTTGATTCGTGTTGAACTTTGCGACCGTGTCGCTGATGCTGTGATAAGCATATCCGACTGACTCAGCCATGTCTGAGTAGTATTCTTTGAAAACCAAATCATCTTGGTTGGATTCATCTACCACGAGTTGGTTCGTGTTGTGCTTTGCGACCGTGTCGCTGATGCTGTGATAAGCATATCCGACTGACTCAGCTATGTCTGAGTAGTATTCTTCGAAAACCAAAGCATTTTGGTTGGATTCATCTACCACGAGTTGGTTCGTGTTGTACTTTGCGACCGTGTCGCTGATGCTGTGATAAGCATATCCGACTGACTCAGCTATGTCTGAGTAGTATTCTTCGAAAACCAAAGCATTTGGTTGGATTCATCTACCACGAGTTGGTTCGTGTTGTACTTTGCGACCGTGTCGCTGATGCTGTGATAAGCATATCCGACTGACCCAGTCAGGTCTGAGAGGTAATCGTCGAAAAACAAATCATCTTTTGTTGTGTCGGAATTCTTTTTGTTCGCTTCACTGTGTGTGGTGAAGGCAGCTTTTTCCAAGGTTTTGTGCAAGTTGTTTTTCACTGTTGGTTTAAGTTCAGGCGTTTTTCTGTGTTCTGAGGCAAGAAAATTTGGTTTTACCACTTTAAGTGTCTTGTTTTCAATTTTCGGGCATTTCCCTTTTAAGTGGGCGTGGTCAGGATTCTCAGACGTCATGACGTCACGCATAGGAACGACTTGCACATGCGCAAATCGGCTTTCTTTCCTTGTGCGGTTCGGTGTCCATTGCGCATGCGCGGCTTGCGCATGCGCATGACGGTCCGCGACGAAGACTTTTTTTGACTGCGCATGCGCGGCTTGCGCATGCGCATAACGATCGGCGCCGCGATCTTTTGTAAACTGCGCATGCGCGACCTCCGGTTCCGGCGCATGCGCAGACGCGATTTGTAGTTCTTTGCTTACCAGAGACTGCAAAATGTGCTCCGACGCCATTTTATCGCGGATTTCAGCGTTTTTTTCTTTCTAAAAGTTGTAAGTTACCTTTTCTTTCCGATCTGGACTGGATTTCAGCGTTTTGGCTTTGTGAAAAATTCATGTTATTTCTTCTTTTTGATCTGTACTGTGCATTCGCGATTTCCTGATCTTTTTGTGATTTTTTAAGTCTTGCATCACTCAGTCTCTGTGCAGGTTGGACTGTGAGCATGCCTTGCTGTTCAAATTTCTCACAGTACTCTTCAAATTTGTTTAGTAACGTTTGTAAGCTGTTCCTGTCTTCACCTTTTGAGTGTTTAAATCCATTATACACTTTCCTATTGATGAGAATTGCTATTTTAATTTTGTCTGAGGCGTCTGCTACATCATTAGCTATGAGATAAAAATCGAACATTTGTTTGAACCTTTTCCAGACATTTCTTACATTACCAGTCGTGTCCAGCTGAGGTGGGTATCCATGCCACATCCTCGAATTAGCGATGTCTTCCCCAGTCAAATGTCCAGTAGGAGATTTCCATGCCATTTTGTGCTTTCTGTATCTGCAGCTGAGTTGTCCTGTCGTAAGCATCCTGAAATCACTGCTGGTACCATGTGTTGTTCCTCGTGTCTTAATAAAGCTCGTAGTCTCAAGTGTGGAGAAGATGCTTTATTGTGAGTTCGTTCAGTTTCCAGAGCTCGACCTAGAACTACCTTCCAGTGCTAACTACCAGCTTTGCTTGCTGTGTGTCCTGCTTACCAGCCCGCCTGCTGTGAAGAGTGTGTCCTCACTTCCTGTCCTGATCTATGTATATATGGCTCTCCCGTGCTCCCTCTAGTGGTCGCTCAGTTGTGTTGCATCTGGTTAACTTGTGATCACCACAAGGACTCTGGATCTTTTCACTGGGTTGAGTCCCCTTACGTTCCAGGTGACTATCCTGGTGGGGGGCTTCTGTCCCCCTCGGTCCTGTGGGATTAACCATACTTATCTGGTGGACGCGCCCCTGCCCTCCGGGGTTTCCCTTTGTTAAAAGGCTGTCCAAGATGGCCGCTGTCAATGCTCTCCATGCGGTCGGGTCCCTGCGCTCCGGTGTTTCCCTTTGTCCAGGGGGCACCTGACGTGGCCGCCCACTGTACGTCTGCCACGCGGGTAGTCCCCTGCAATCTGGGGTCTCCCTTCGCCCAGAAACCGTACTGGGTGGGTGCTTGCAGCGATTCCTTGTTTTGAGCCCTTGGTTGTGGCACTTTGTAGCCCTATTCCTTTTCCAGCCTTGTTTGTCCCTCCTTCCCTGTGTCCCCCCTCCCCAGTTTCTCCCTCCCAGTGTCCCCCCCACCCCACTGGTCTCTCCCTTTTCCCCCCTCTCTCGTATACCCCTCCTTTGTCCCTCTTTCCCCTGTTCCTATCCCCGTTTGATCTCCCGCCTCTGTTGAGTGGTCCCCCCCACCCCCTGCCTGGCGCCTTCCCCCCTGTTGGGGGTGTGCTGCGGCCCTGCTTTGTTGCATGCCCCCGGTGCTAGCTTTCCTGCTAGTACGGTGGCCACCGTCTCAGGAGTTACTGTCTCGCTTCTCCCCTGCCCGGCCTCTGCGGTTTTCTGCCCGCTCTTCCCCCATCCTACCCTGCACTCCTCTTGCTTGCTCGCCCTTCTCCGCTACTCTCGTTCTGTCGTGCTGGGGCCTGGTCTCCCAACTGATGCGGTCCCTCGGGCAGTGGTTTGCTTTTTGTTCAGGGTGCGCTTGCCATAGCGGGGGTGGGGGCGAGGGGTGGGGGAGGCCTGCCATTGCCTCACCCCCCCCCCCCCCCCCCCCGTCAGCGTGTTGTTACCCTTTGCCAGGGGCCCCTGATTTCTACCCTAGCTGCTGGTTTTCCAGCCTGTGTTCCTCGACAAACTTGTTTGCTTTGGCGGGGGCTGTAAAGAAGTATTCTCTTTCTTGGTATGTGACCCAGAGTTTCGCTGGGTACAGCATACCAAAACGCACTTTGTTCTTGTGAAGAGCTGCTTTCGCTCTATTGAATTCAGCCCATCTCCTGGCTAGGTCTGCCCCAATGTCCTCGTAAACTCTAATGAAGTGTCCTTCCCATTTGCAGGTTCTGTTTTTCCTGGCCCTGCGCAGGATTGTTTCCCTGCTTTATACCAGTGCAGTTTAGCTATAATTGTCCTTGAGTGGTCCCCTGCCTTGGGAACATCTATATATTCTTACAGGATGAGGGAAAAAGACATGCCTTCAACTCAGAAAGCTGCTGATGCGTGTCAGGAAGTTCCACTCACAGCCTTTACTCTGAATGCACAGTTGTGATTGGTAGGCCCCTCCAATTCTTCTGGGGAAAAATATGCGAAATCCAGTCTTTTAAAATGGGCTCGGAAGTAAAAACTTCACAAAGTTATTAAATATAAAACACAATTCCCTTTAGACTGAATAGGGTTTGCTGTCTTGGTACCTGTTGGTTTGAGGCCTATAGATTTTGTGGGTAATATAAATTATGAACTGTCAGCGGGGGAAGCTTAATCATTTTAGTTTAAAGTATATACTTCAATATTATTAGTTTATTTAAAGTTGTTTGCAGTCAGTAGAGGGAAAAATAGTGGGTCAATTTTTCTCTAAAAGTATTGTGACCTTTTTGATTGGCTCACCTTTCTGGGGGCCTCACGGTAGCATGGTGGTTAGCATCAATGCTTCACAGCTCCAGGGTCCCAGGTTCGATTCCTGGCTGGGTCACTGTCTGTGTGGAGTCTGCACGTCCTCCCCGTGTGTGCGTGGGTTTCCTCCGGGTGCTCCGGTTTCCTCCCACAGTCCAAAGATGTGCAGGTTAGGTGGATTGGCCATGCTAAATTGCCCGTAGTGTAAGGTTAATGGGGGGATTGTTGGGTATACGGGTTACGTGGGTTTAAGTAGGGTGATCATGGCTCGGCACAACATCGAGGGCCGAAGGGCCTGTTCTATGTTCTCTAGGTTATCCTACCTAGACATTGAATTTTTTTTTTAAATTTAGAGTACCAAAATATTCTTTTCCAGTTAAGGGGAAATATAGCGTGGCCAATCCACCTACCCTGCACAGCTTTTGGGTTGTGGGGGGAGACACGCGCAGACATGGGAGAATGTGCAGACTTCACACAGTCAGTGACCCGGGGCCGGGATCGAACCCAGATTCTCGGCGCCGTGAGACAGCAGTGCTAATCAGTGCACCACCGTGCTGCCCTCTACCTAGACATTGATGATTAATTGTTCTCATAGATCCTAATCATATTTCATCTGTAGGTTCCTAGCCACTTTTTTCACATTTAAACTGGATACTATTTATCTCTTTAGTTCTGCAGTTTATTTACATCCAATCATTTAATTGTGATAGTAAATTATAACAATGTAAAAATGCAATGTCAAAAGTGCCGCCATGGCAAAACCTCTGATAGTTACCAGAAAAATTTCAGCCATGAAAAGCCAGATTTTGCAGTGAAATAACGCCACTCGCATTGATCTTTAAGAGAGCTACCCTCAAAGATCTAGCAATCTCTGTGGCATGGATTTCACCTCTCTTGACATTAAATTTAATCTGGTGCCAAGTCAAGGTGATCATCTGTTGCCAAGGAATAGCGATGTCTTTTGTTACGGCTGTACAAGAATTCCAACAATTTTTCAGACTGTGAGGGACGACTACTAAACCACAGGAGAAATAACATATTTTAATTTGAACACAGAATTAACCATATTAATAACAATAGCTTTACAATTAAGAGGTATAACACTTTTTAAATAAAGAGGGAAAAACCTTAGCCCATTGTCTACACCTGCCACGATATGTTCCAATTAAGCAACCCAATAGAGTTCAAATGCCAAAGTTGGGCGGCACGATGACACAGTGGTTAGCACTGTTGCCTCACAGCGCCGGGGATCCGTGTACAATTACGACCTTGAGTGACAGTCTGTGTGAAGTTTGCACATTCTCCCCGTGCCTGCATGGGTTTCCTCTGGATGCTCCTGATTCCTCCTACAGCCAAAAGATGTGCCGGTTAGGTGAATTGGCCATGCTAAATTGCCCCTTGGGGATCAGAGTTACTTGCTTCTCTCTTTATTGTCTTAATCTTTATTGTCACACGTAGGCTTACATTAACACTGCAATGAAGTTACTGTGAAAAGCCCCCAGTCACCACATTCCTCTGTGCAGACCTTTGGAGAGAGACCCTTTCAGGAACAACCTGAAAATCCTTCTGACTTTTTTGTCATAATGAAGAAATACTGTACAAGTCCAAAATTAGGCTTTTAGAGTCAGAACAATTGTTCAACAAGTAATATATAACATAGTATGCTGTTAAAAGCCGATTTAACCTCATTAACAAATCATAACTTATGGGAAGGGGGGGCGTATATTTGTGCTATTTGCTGGGGCATCCCCTTACTTGGCCCAGGGACAGCTCACTGAGCAATAAAAGATGGCAAGCTCTAAAAGCCGGAGGGCCAGAGGCCTACCAGCCTAAAAGAAACAGCAATTTGTAATGGAAGGTAAGTAAGAGAGAGTGTACTTCAGGATGAAGATGCCCACTCTTCAACATTTTAAAATCTAAATTTAAGAAATGGCTTTTGGAGCCAGGTCACCACAACGGGAAGAGAACCCCTTTACAGGGTGGCCTGCAAATGCTTCTGAAACCAGGCAGGCAGGGTAGGCTTCTATGCCTTCCTAATACTTACCCTTAAGCCTGCTACTGAGAGGTTACCTCCAGGCACCTAACCTGGCCCTCACCGCTTGAAGGCAGACGGGAAAATTCAAAGTCAGCTTCTTTCAATCAGATCCAATCAGTGCTTAACAAGCTGCTATAGCGACATGCTTTATGCTGGCAAGTTAGCCCTGCCGCCCACTGCAACCATCTCCTCCTCCTCCCCCCCCCCCCCCCCCCCCATACACACACACACACACACACCTCAAATCTGTGCACCCTGTAGAGAAGCATAGAATCACTGACAGCAAGTTTTGGAGTTCTGTATTTAATTGAGCATATATGGACTCCAGATGTTGCTGTCAGTTTCCGACAGTTGCTGACACAAATACTGACAGTTTTGCTGTTGTTCCTACCACAAAATCTATGTCAAAGATTTAGAAATGCAAATTTGAAAATGTATAATTTTGATATAGTATAACAAACCTTGTAAAATAAAATAACACCAGAAAAACACATTAAGCATTTTTGCATTGCACACTGCAAATCAAATAAAAACAGAAAATTGTGTCCTTTCTGATGCACTATCAATTACGACGAGACGAGAGTAGAGAGTAATGGAGGCTTTATTACACAGAGATGTGTGGGCTCCTACAGCTGCTGCCGAAATGGCTGCAGCTCGGTGAGCCCACACATTTATACTCTGCCTACTGGGCGGAGCCAGCAGGCAGGGATCTACCCCCGTACCTGTAGTACAGGAGCCTTACCATATTACATCTCATGTATGTCATTTATACAAACAGTGGTGACTACCACATTCACCCACTGTTAAAAAAGAGTCCAGCGGAGGTGGTGGGAAAACTAGTTACATGTACGTGAGCATTTTTAAAGTGTACATTTTTGGGGAAAGTTCACAAATTTAGCCGGTCGGGTGCCTTGATCCTCCGTTGTGAGCGGCGCAGCCCAGTGGTGATGTAGGCGCCGGTTCGGTTACCGGTGACTCCGGGAGCGTGTAGACCTCATCTTCATCCCCGGGTGGGACCAAGGGGAGGACAGATCGTCCTGGAGCGGGGGCTGTGGTGAGGTGCACTGGGGGGAGGAAGGGTAGCGCCTGGGGAGGTGGGGGTGGGGAACCAGCTGGTGCCAGGTCACTGAGGGAGACTGCGTCTTGGCGGCCGTCAGGGTACGCCGCGTAGGCGTACTGTGAGTTTGCATGGAGTAGCTATACCCTCCCGACCAACGGGTCCGCCTTATGGAGCTGCAAGTGCTTGCGGAGGAGAACGGGTCCTGGAGCTGCCAGCCACATTGGGCGTGAAACCCCGGAGGTGAACTTCCTGGCGAAGACGTTCATGGGGGGTTTCGTTAGTCACCATGCAAAGTAGCGATTGGATGGAGTGGAGGGCATCGGGGAGGATCTCCTGCCGGCGGGAAACTGGGAGACTTTTAGACCGTAGGACCAGCTGGATGGCCTTCCAGACTGTCCCGTTCTCCCTCTCCACCTGCCCGTTTCCCCGGGGGTTGTAGCTGGTCGTCCTGCTCGAGGCAATGCCCTTGCTGAGCAGCAACTGACGCAGCTCATCACTCATAAAGGAGGATCCCGGGTTGCTGTGGATGTAAGTGGGGAAACCAAACAGGGCGAAGATGGTAGTGAGGGCTTTGATGACTGTGGCAGACGTCATATCGGGGCATTGGATGGCGATGGGGATTCTGGAGTATTCGTCAACCACGTTAAGGAAGTACGTGTTTCGGTCAGTCGAGGGGAGGGGCCCTTTGAAATCCATGCTGAGGCGTTCAGAATTGACGGGAGGCATTCACCAGGTGCGCAAGGCCTGGCCGGTAGAAGTGCGGTTTGCACTCCGCACAGACTTCGCAGTCTTTGGTGACCGCCCTGACTTCCGCAATGGAGTAGGGTAGGTTGCGGGCCTTTATGAAGTGGAAGAACCGGGTGACCCTGGGTGACAGAGAGCCTCGTGTAGGGCCCGGAGTCGGTCCCCTTGTGCGCTGGCACATGTACCTCGCGATAGGGCATCAGGGGGCTCGTTGAGCTTACCGGGGTAATACAAAATCTCGTAATTGTAGGTGGAGAGCTCGATCCTCCACCTCAAGATTTTATCATTTTTGATCTTGCCCCGCTGTGTGTTGAACATGAAGGCAACCGACCGTTGGTCAGTGAGGAGAGTGAATCTCCTGCCAGCCAGGTAATGCCTCCAATGCCGCACAGCTTCTACGATGGCTTGGGCCTCCTTCTCGACGGAGGAGTGCCAAATTTTGGAGGCATGGAGGGTGGGTGAAAAGAATGCCACGGGTCTGCCTGCCTGGTTGAGGGTGGAAGCCAGAGCGAAGACTGATGCATCGTTCTCGACTTGAAAGGGGAGCGTCTCGTTGACCGCGTGCATTGCGGCCTTTGCGATATCGGCCTTGATACGGTTGAAGGCCTCGTGAGCCTCGGCCGTCAGGGGAAAAGCGGTGGAGTGAATGAGTGGGCGGACCTTGTCCGCATAGTTAGGGATCCACTGGGCGTAGTATGAGAAGAACCCCAGGCATCGTTTGAGGGCCATGGGGCTGTGGGGGAGTGGGAGTTCCATGAGGAGGCGCAAGCGATCGGAGTCGGGCCCTAGAACTCTATTTTGCACCACATAGCCAAGGATGTCTAAGTGGTTGGTGCTGAACACACACTTCTCCTTGTTATACGTAAGGTTCAGGAGTTTGACAGTGTGGAGGAATTTGGAAAGGTCAGCGTCGCGGTCCTGCTGGTCATGGCCACAGGAGGTGATGTTATCCAGGTACGGGAAGGTGGCCCGCAGTCCGTACCGGTCAACCATTTGGTCCATCTCCCGTTGGAAGACCGAGACCCCATTAGTGACGCCGAAGGGAACCCTAAGGAAGTGGTAAAGGCGACCATGTGCTTCGAGGTTGGGGAGGACGTAGAGCCGGAAGTCGCTGAACTCTACGCCCTGGATGGTGAGGGTGGCGGTGCAGTACCCCCGGATCTCCACGGAGTGGGATCCGGAGTCCAGGGAGATTCGTCGTGTAATGGGGTGTACCACGAGGGAGCACGCCTTACTGTATCAGGGTGAATGAAGCTCTCTGTGTTCACGGAGTCAAGAAGGCAGGATGTCTTGTGCCCATCAACCTTTACCGTCGTCGACACGGTTACAAGGTTGTGCGGCCGGCACTGGTCGATCGTGATGGAGGCGAGGTGTAGCTGGTGTTGGTAGGCCCCGGGCTGGTCCGCGGCGGTTGCAGGTGATGAGCGGCCTGATGAGGTGCCCGACGAGCAGGGGTCCTGAGGCGAAGAAGATGGCGGCGTCCACGGGGCGCATTTGATGGGCGGCATTAAAGATGGCGGCGCCCACGGGCCGCACGAGGTCTGAGGCGAGGATGATGGCGGTGCCCACGGGCTGCACGTGGGTTGCGGGCTCAAAAATGGCGACGCCCACGGGTCACACGTGGGGGTTGCAGGACCAATGGGCCTGGTTACAGCGGCGATCAACCAGACCTGGCACACGGCAGCGAAATGTCCTTTCTTCCCGCAGGCCTTGCAGAATGCGCTCCGCGCCGGGCACCGCTGCCGGGGGTGCTTTGTCTGCCTGCAGAAATAGCACTTGGGTCCCCCAGGGTTGGCTGGCTGCCATGTGGCGCAGGCTTGGGGTTGGCTGGGGTGGTCACTGGTGGGTTCCACAATGGGGTGGTCGCTGATGGAGTCCATGGTGTCCAGGAGGCCGTTCGGTCGGGAGCGTACGCTTGTGCATTACGAGAGGCAACCGTTGGTGAGGTCGCGAGTTTCTTAGTCGCCGCGAGGTCGAGGGTAACCCCTTCTAAGAGGCGCTGTCGGATGAACGCCGACCCTATGCAGGGCCGGCTCAAGGCACCGGCAACTCGGGCTGTTGCCCGGGGCGCCATGTGCTAGGGGGCGCCAGACTCGGGTCCCGCGCATGCGCAGTTGGGCCGGCGCCAACCAGCGCATGCGCGGTGGCCGCACTCCCCCAGTGTGGCCGCACTCCCCCAGTGTGGCCGCACTCCCCCAGTGTGGCCGCACTCCCCCAGTGTGGCCGCACTCCCCCAGTGTGGCCGCACTCCCCCAGTGTGGCCGCACTCCCCCAGTGTGGCCGCACTCCCCCAGTGTGGCCGCACTCCCCGAGTGTGGCCGCACTCCCCCAGGGCGCCCCCCCCCGGTCCGTCCCCTCGGTCCGCCCCCCAGCTCGGTCCGCTCCCCCCCCCCTCGGGTCCGCCCGCTCTGCCCCCCCCCCTCGGGTCCACCCGCCCCGCCCCCCCCCCTCGGGTCCACCCGCCCCGCCCCCCCCCCTCGGGTCCGCCCGCCCCGCCCCCCCCCTCGGGTCCGCCCGCCCCGCCCCCCCCCTCGGGTCCGCCCCCCCACCCCCCCCCCCTCGGGTCCGCCCCCCCGCCCCCCCCTCAGGTCCGCCCCCCCCCTCGGGTCCGCCCCCCCCCCCGCCCCCCCCCTCGGGTCCGCCCCCCCGCCCCCCACCTCGGGTCCGCCCCCCCCCTCGGGTCCGCCCCCCCCCCTCGGGTCCACCCCCCCCTCGGGTCTGCCCCCCCCGCCCCCGCCCCCCCCCTCGGCCCCGCCCCCCTCTCGGCCCCGCCCCCCTCTCGGCCCCCCCCCCCCCCCAAGGGCGCCGAAGTTCAGCTTGCCCGGGGCGCCAGCAACCCTAGGGCCGGCGCTGACCCTATGCCAGTAACAAAAGCGTCGCTGATTAGGAGTTTGGAATGTTCAACGGCCGAAACTGCCTGCCGATCGCAGTCCCTCGCCAGGGCGTGCAGGGCACACCAGAAATCTTCCAATGACTCACCGGGGAGTTGATGCCGCGTGGACAGGAGGTGTCTGGCGTAGAGTTTATTGGTCTGCTGGGTGTAGTTCTCTTTCAGAAGTGCCATGGCCTCAGCGTAGGTGGGTGCCTTCCGGATGAGGGGAAAGATATCGGAGCTCAGCCGTGTATACAGAATCTGGAGTTTCTGTGCTTCTGAGGGTTGTTCCATCACAGATCCGATGTAGGCTTCAAAGCAAGCTAGCCAGTGGGCGAAGGCTGACAAAGCGTTGTCTGCTTGAGGGTGCAGCTGCAGGCGATCTGGCTTGATGGCGGAGGTCCATCGCTGTAAAATCTCAGCTGCAGGAGGCTACACATCTGTACTTAATAAATTGATGCACTATCAATTACGACGAGACGAGAGTAGAGAGTAATCGAGGCTTTATTAAGGAGAGATGTGTAGCCTCCTGCAGCTGCTGCTGAAATGGCTGCAGCTCGGTGAGCCCACACATTTATACTCTGCCTATAGGGCGGAGCCAGCAGGCATGGATCTACCCCCGTATCTGTAGTACAGGAGCCTTACCGTATTACATCTCATGTATGTGATATATAGAGTGGTGACTACTACACTTTCAAATGGCAATTGGACAAGCTTCTGAAGTTATATAATTTGTAAGGCAACGGAGAAAAGGCATGGAAGTGGGACTTGCAGAGTTGCTCTTGTAGAGAGCTGGCACAAGCACAATGGGCCAAATGGCTTCCTTCTGTGCTCTGCTGGAAATATTCAGCTAGTCAGGCAGTATCTGTGGGGTGAGAAACAGAGGCAATGGGCAGGATTTTCCGCCCCTTCCCGCTGGCGGGATCTTTTGGTCCCGTCGTAAACGACCCCCGGCGTTGGGGCTCCCCAGTGGTGGAACAGGTGAGCCATGCAAAACGCCATAGATATCGGCGGGACCAGGACGTCCCACCTTGGGCCAATGACGAGCCTCCTCCATCGCAGTAAAACGCACTTCCGTGGGGGGGGAGTGGTAAATCCACCCCCCCCAGCAATGTTTCAAGTCAATGACCTTTTGTCAGGGCTGGAGAGATTAGCGACGAGAAGCAGGGGGAGGGATGCGAAAGACATTTCAGAAGTCGGGAGAGATTAAATGACAAAAGTAATGAAAGAGCGAGGCAAAGCATTTTAGTCATGAGAAAGAAACTACACAACAGTGGGTTTTGATGAGGTGTAAATGGGTATAGCAGAACCCTTACCGTCAACTGCTTTCTGAAAATAATTGGGACAGAAAGTATGATTTGAAATTTTGAACTCTAGAAACTTGAAGAACAGCACCTCAGAGTTCTATTAAGCTTTTATTGCTTTCAGGACTCAACCGTTCAATTATTTTGGAACACATTGATTCCTATTCTGTCAGTTCAACAAAGATTTAATTGCCCTCCAGTTAGTTCCGCCTATCAGTCAATAATGAAATACATATATTATAGATGTACATTAAAATATATATCAAATTTGGATGGAATGAAGAAAAGTAGTTTGTGTGTGAAATAATAGTGAAGGACTGGCTGAGAATGACACAAAGCAATGTTGAGCTACACTGATGGGTGTCTGGCAAAGCAAAGAACTCGCTCAGTGACATTCAGTTAAACGTGTCTTTTGTTCAATGACAATTGTGTTCATTATAGTAATTAAAATTTTAATTTTAATTGTGCTTGCTTAAAAAAATCTAGCCTGCCACTCATCACAAATAGACCCCATATCATTTAGAGAATGTTTATGGATAATAAGGAGGAAGACTTCACTTTAAAAGTGGAAACGATTTAGCTGAGATGGAATTTCAGTCTAAAAATATTTAATGAGAAGATAATGGATTCAAATAAAATAAAAATGTAGCTAGCTTTGTAACCACTAATGACTCTTTTGAGCCTTCTGCAGATTGCAGTTTTTTCACACTAATTATTTTCTCAACTCCATCACCGCAGTGTGTGATGCTAGGGCAGCAAAGCCAAGTTACATCGACAGGTCTGTCACTGTCCTTACCCATTGACAATGGCAGGCTGTGCCTGTGGACCTGAGCTTGGCTCTCTGTTTCAAAATTCAAAGTTTAATTCAGAGAAAACCAGGGGAGTACAGTGCTCTTAAAACTTAATATATCAATATTACATTTGAAAATTGGGTTCACATGGGACAGCAGCTTAATTCAATAGACCTGAAACCCAGAGTTATCTCTTGAATTAGTCTCGCTGTTCTTTCTTTTTAATGCAGTCCTGTAAGTATATGGCTCCCGAGACCCATAAATTAAACTACTAGATTTCTATCAATGTCCACCCCAAAGTACTTTTCACTGAAATAAAAGCATTTGCATAAATGGCCAATTAAAGTATTTAAGTGCTTGGCGACTATTGCTGGTCAACAGATTTCTTTCCATTAACTCTTCTATTCAATTGCCTTGAATCAATGGTTAAAAGAATCAGACCATGAATTAGAAAAGACAGTTATGTGTGGATGTTTTTTCAGAATGCATATTTGAAACTAATTGTGATTTATACTTTATTTTGAAGTTTACATACGCTGAGAACAAGGTGAGACTGGTTACAGTAGATGGAGCAGTTAGCCTCCTCAATACGAACACACAAAATAGGAGCAGAGGGAGGCCATTCGGCCCCTCGAGTCTGCTCTGCCATTCAATAGAATCATGGCTGACCTGCTTTTATTTTGAATTTCACTATCACATCTTGATAACCTTTGATTCCCTTGCCTAACAAGAATCTATTTACCTCCTTGAGAAAAAATATTCAATGACCCCGCCTCCACCCCCTTCTGAGGAAGAGAGTTCCAAAGTCTCACAACCCTCTGACACCTTAAAGGCCGACCCCTAATTTGAAAACAGTACCCCCTAGTTCTAAACTCACCCATAAGATGAAACATCCTTTTCACGTCCACCTTATCAAAGACTGTTCAGGATCTTATATACTTCAATCAAGTCACCCCTTACTTTTCTTAACTCCAGCATAAAAAAGCCCAGTTTGTCCACTGTGTCCTCATTCCAGGTATCAATTTAGTAAACCTCCCCCGAACAGCCTCCAACACAACACCTCTAAATACTGGAGGAGAAGGAGACACTTTGGTGCAGGGAACATTACAAATATTCTATTAGATAGCCAAAGTTCATACCTAATAGTATTCTGTTTGCTATGCTTATTTTTTCAGAAACGTATACATGCTTTTATTGAAAGAAATCACCTATTTGAAGCATATTCGTTGTTTTTGTTGCCCTGAGAGTGTCACTGCCTGGCATTATCAGTGAGTTAAGAGCTGAGGGGCCAAATATGTTACCTAAATTCAAACTGATGCCTTTGTTCCACTGGCCAGAAGCAAGTGATTTGAAAACTTGGCAGCACTTGATTGTTCATATTAAATGGTTTGCTATAACTTAGGTGGCAGAAGGCTGACGTACATCCAAAGAGGGCACTTGAAAAATACATAATGAATGACCTCGTGGAGCTCTGAACAGAAATGGTCCCACTGCAGACTTCAACAATTTAACAATGGTTGGAGCCGTATGGTCCAGATGGCTTTTTGGCATTGCTCAAGATTGCAGGATAATCAGATGTATTTTCATCTTGAGAAAGAACAGAATTTTCTTTTTTCAAGTGCCACAGCTATGTGGCGGTGATATATGATTTGAGAGCTTCTGTCCGTGCTCTCCATCAGTTTGGTAAGCTGTAGGAGATAATGGATCTCAAAGCCTGAAAACAACTGAACAGTCTGAATGTCCATCAAAACTATTATTGCCACAATTGTTGTAAATGAGAGGCTCACAGCAGTCTGCATAGAAATGACCACATTGTTTTGGGTCCATTGCAGTGCATGGATAGAATTTGCAAAAACTCCACACGGGTTGCGGGTCAGTTCCTTCACACTGTATACGCAAGCTACTGGCAGGCAGTCAAATGCATTAATGTAGGTCTTGAAATGCATCTGTCAGTCTTTTCTTATTGGCAAGTTTTCATCTGTGCATCTTGCCCTCCATAAAGCTTGTTGCTAAGAATTCATTTCCATCTCCTTTGCTCCTGATCAGTTGTGCTCAGTGATTGGCCCAAATGCTGCCCCCTTCTACAAACTCTGTAAAGTACCAGGCATCATGATTTCCATGCGGGTGCTTGCATATGTGAGCGAGAGGAGCAGTGTATATTCCAGAGATCAGACCTTCATATTTTCATTTAGATGGGGCACAAGACTCATGATCAGTCTTGAAGGAGGAAGGAGAGAGAAACAAATAGACAAGTGTTTGTGCTGAGTGGCAAAGGTGAGCAGAGGCAGTTGAGTTGTAGCAGCAGGTTATCATACAGAGTATGTGATGGAGGAAGTTCCATTGTTAGAGCCCTTCCTTTTAATTTCCCTTTATTTCCATTTTTCTAATTTTATTTTTAAAATTATTTTTGGGCCGTGGACCCATAATCGGAATGTGCCTTTAAGTAGTAGACTCAAGCTGAAGTAGCCTGCGAGCGAGGACAGTATTTCCAGGATTTGCTTTTTTGGAGAAAGGAAAACACACTCATTAGCGCCGGGTAAATCTTAAGAACCAGCTTTGGAGGAAGTCGGTTTAATTGCCTGGCTGGCAACCTATGGGTTGGCCAGGGGCAGTGTTTTGGCTGACAACAGTCAGTGATTGGATCCTGTGTTATAGAACATAGAACATAGAACAGTACAGCACAGAACAGGCCCTTCGGCCCTCGATGTTATGCCGAGCAATGATCACCCTACTCAAATCCACGTATTCACCCTATACCCGTAACCCAACAACCCCCCCTTAACCTTACTTTTTAGGACATGCTACGGAGAGAGCTGGGCAAAAGTAGCTAGACCTTGAAAGCAGAAGGGACTCTCCTTCTCTCTCTCTCTTGCTGCTGCTGAGCCAAAGAACTGCTTTATTGTTCTAAAATTAATGAGTGTCTGGCATATACTTAGTATGGGTGGGATTCTCCCGTACCCGGCGGATCGGGGGGGTCCCGGTGGGACGGAGTGGCGTGAACCACTCCGGCGTGCATGCGCGGGAGCATCAGCGGCTGCTGACGTTATCTCCACACATGCGCGGGGGGGGGGGGGGGTTCACCAATGCGGCGGCCATCGCGAAGGCTGACACGGCCAACGCGTAGGAAAAGAGTGCGCTAACGGCACAGGCCTGCCCACGGATCGGTGGGCCCCGATCGCAGGCCAAGCCACCGTGGGGGAACGCCCTGGGGCCAGATCGCCCCGTGCCCCCCCCCCCCCCCCTCAGGGCCCCGGAGCCCGCCCACGCCGCCAGGTCCCGCCGGTAAGGGACCTAGTCTGATCCACGCCGGCGGGACCGGCAAAAAACAAGCGGGACTTCGGCCCATCGCAGGGCGGAGAATTCGGGCAGTCCTGGGGCCCATTGAGTCACGTCAGTCCCCGCCATTCTCCGAGGCGGGCGGCATGATTAACGCCTCGCCGACTTTTGGGGGGCCGGAGAATTCGGAGGACGGCGGGGCGGGATTCACGTCCACCCCCAACAATTTTCCGACCCGGCGGGGGGGTCGGAGAATCCCGCCCTACATATTTGAAATGGTCTTTAATCTGCAAAAAAGCTAGACAGCTTGCCAGAGAAAACCATCTCAAGCTTAGAAGGAAGAAGTGTTCAAACAAGATTTGGAAGTGCTGAAATACTTTAACTAGAAGCCATCCTAGTGCATCAGAGAATTATGATTACTTTTTTCTATCTCCACCACCCTTTCTCTCTATGAAGTCTTACAACACCAGGTTAAAGTCCAGCAGGTTTGTTTCAAACACGAGCTTTCGGAGCACTGCTCCTTCCTCAGGTGAATAGACCTCCATTCACCTGAAGAAGGAGCAGTGCTCCGAAAGCTCGTGTTTGAAACAAACCTGTTGGACTTTAACCTGGTGTTGTAAGACTTCTTACTGTGCTCACCCCAGTCCAACGCCGGCATCTCCACATCTTTCTCTCTATGTCAGTACTTGAGCGCTGCTCCCCAATTCTGAATTTTAAGTAAGCTTTATTAGGAGAGAATCAGAGGAGCTTAAAGTTTAAAACTTGAGTACATATCGGACAGCCGTTCAATGCAATAGATCTGAAACCTAGAGCAACCTTCTAGAATTGTTTGCTGAGACAAAGAACAAAGAAAAGTACAGCACAAGAACAGGCCCTTCGGCCCTGCAGGTCTGTGCCAACCATGCTGCCCATCGAAACTAAAATCTTCTACACTTCCGGGTTCCGTATCCCTCTATTCCCATCCTATTCATGTATTTGTCAAGATGCCCCTTAAACGTCACTATCGTCCCTGCTTCCACCACCTCCTCCAGTAGCGAGTTCCAGGCACCCACTACCCTCTGTGTAAAAAAACTTGCCTCGCACATCTCCTCTAAACCTTGCCCCTTGCACCTTGAACCTATGTTATTGACCCACCCTGCCTTATGAATATAAAATGAGATTTGCATCAATGTTCATCCTAAACTACTTGTCACGGATGTAAAGCAGTTACCTAACTGCTGCATAACCTAACCTAATTATAGTGCTTAAGCATTTTATATTGGGGGCTTATCCTACTGCTTTTTCCCCCCCCCCCAAAATACTAATTGTCAATTTGGCTTTTTATTCATACCTTCTTGTTATTTGCAAATTCAATACCTGTGTATTATTTTATGTCTTTTTTTTCCTCTTGTAGTTTGGATAACAGCGACATTGAAGCCATGCACCGGAGACATACTACACTCCGTGAGAAAGGGAGGAGACAGGCTGTCCGTGGCCCAGCCTACATGTTCAATGAGAGGGGTAAAAACTTGACATCTGAAGAGGAACGCTTTCTAGATGCAGCCGAATATGGAAATATACCGGTGGTACGCAAGATGCTGGAGGAATCAAAGACTTTGAATTTCAACTGCGTTGACTACATGGGACAGAATGCTTTACAACTTGCAGTGGGAAATGAGCATTTAGAAGTAACCGAGCTCCTTTTGAAAAAAGACAATCTTGCGCGGATCGGCGATGGGTTACTGCTGGCAATTAGTAAAGGTTATGTGAGGATAGTGGAAGCAATTTTAAATCATCCGGCCTTTGCTCGAGGGCAGCGTTTGGCCATCAGCCCGCTTGAGCAAGAACTTCGGGATGATGATTTCTATGCCTACGACGAGGATGGAACGCGTTTCTCCCAAGATATCACTCCCGTTATTCTTGCTTCTCATTGCCAGGAATACGAGATTGTACATATACTTCTATTGAAGGGAGCACGGATTGAGAAACCCCATGACTATTTTTGCAAATGCAACGAGTGTGCTGAGAAACAAAAACGAGATTCTTTTAGCCATTCCAGGTCCAGGATGAATGCGTACAAGGGATTAGCAAGTGCCACTCATTTG